>NW_026527313.1:0-300000 GCF_022682495.2 Desmodus rotundus | reverse complement strand
CCGGGTCTCCCTGGGGGTCTCGGGCCTGAGACCTGCCTGGGGGGCTAAGAGTCTCTCTTGGCTCAAACGTCCCCACCCTGCCCCGAGGCGGAAAACTTGGACCGAGACGCTTCTACTCTCTAAAGTCTGGGCTGAACTTTGCGAGAAGGGACTGTGTGCGCTGCGACCTGGGTCCCACAGAGCTCGAACCCCCCCTGCCCGTGAAGGGATCCGCGGCCTGTGGTCCCTGGTGTCCGCAAAAGGCATTCACCTGCGGAGAACCTGGGCCCAGGTGAGCGGGACCAGGCCCCACGGCAGGAGCCTGGGGAGGCCACTGGAGCCCCGGGGGCCAGGGCTGGGCATTTTCCCGGGTGCTCTCTCGGGTCCCAGGCGCCCTCTCTCGCCCGGGGAGTGCCCACGCCGTCCCCTGACCCCCGCAGGACGCCTGCATCCCGCCATAAGCGGCCCACCTCGTCCATGGAGCTGGGACACATGGGGCCGGGGTGCGAGCAACTGGCCTACGTGGCTGCAAACCCGCAGACCCCTCCGTCCCGTCCCCACCACTGCGAAGATCCCCCTGTTCTTCCATCCGTAAAGGGGTCCCCCTTTACGGATGGAAGAACAGGGGGGAGGCCCCCAGGAGATGGCTTTTGTCCGAGCCGCGGCTGGGTGGTTTCGGGCCAAGAGGCGGGGCCGCGCAGGCGCAGGCAGGCCCCACCCCAAGAGCATCCCTCCGGGCAACGTGCCCCCCCCTTGAGATATCAGGCCAGGTGCACAGGGTCCCTGGGCTGGTGTCAGAGTTAACGGAGGCCCTCCCTGCCACCCAGAGGACCGCGCGTTTTCCCGTGGACCACACTTCCCAGCTGCTCTCCCACCCCCGCAGAGGCAGAGTGCCAGGAAAGAACTAGGGACCTGGTGCCTGGAAGAGGGGCCGGCCACGGTTCCGCGCCAGGTGGAGCGGTTCCGGGCGGGCGGGCGGGACCCTCGACCAAGGACCGGTTCTCCCTTGGGGAGTCTGGCCTGTGCCCCGCCTGGGAGGCTAAGAGCCTTGCTTCGCCTGCAAAGCCCCCACCCTGCCACAAGGCGGCAGACTTGGACCCAGCCGCTTCAACCCTCCAGTCTCTGCGGAACCACCCAAAAATGGAGTGTGACCGCTGCGACCTCAGTCCTTCAGAGCTCGAACCCCCACCTCTGTGAGGGAATCGGCAACCTCCTGTCCTTGGCGTCCGCAAAAGGCATTCACCTGCGGTGAACCTGGGCCTCGGGCGAACACGGTCAGGCCCCATGGTAGGAGACCGGGGAGTCTATGGCAGCCTCTGCGGCCAGGCCTCGGACTCTCCCCGGGGCTCTCTCGGGTCCCAGGCTCCCTCTCTCGCCCGGGGAGTGCCCACGCCGTCCCCTGACCCCCGAAGGACGCCTGCATCCCGCCATAAGCGGCCCACCTCGTCCATGGATCTGGGACACATGGGGCCAGGGTGCGAGCAACTGGCCTACGTGGCTGCAAACCCGCAGACCCCTCCGTCCCGTCCCCACCACTGCGAAGATCCCCCCTGTTCTTCCATCCGTAAAGGGGGACCCCTTTACGGATGGAAGAACAGGGGGGAGGCCCCCAGGAGATGGCTTTTGTCCGAGCCGCGGCTGGGTGGTTTCGGGCCAAGAGGCGGGGCCGCGCAGGCGCAGGCAGGCCCCACCCCAAGAGCATCCCTCCGGGCAACGTGCCCCCCCCTTGAGATATCAGGCCAGGTGCACAGGGTCCCTGGGCTGGTGTCAGAGTTAACGGAGGCCCTCCCTGCCACCCAGAGGACCGCGCGTTTTCCCGTGGACCACACTTGCCAGCCCGTCTCCCACCCCGCCAGAGGCAGAGTGCCAGGGAAGAGCTAGGGACCTGGGGCCGGGAAGAGGGGCCGGCCACGGTTCCGGGCCAGGTGGGGCGGGCCCGGGCGGGCGGGACCCACGCCCAGGGACCGGGTCTCCCTGGGGGTCTCGGGCCTGAGACCTGCCTGGGGGGCTAAGAGTCTCTCTTGGCTCAAACGGCCCCACCCTGCCCCGAGGCGGAAAACTTGGACCGAGACGCTTCTACTCTCTAAAGTCTGGGCTGAACTTTGCGAGAAGGGACTGTGTGCGCTGCGACCTGGGTCCCACAGAGCTCGAACCCCCCCTGCCCGTGAAGGGATCCGCGGCCTGTGGTCCCTGGTGTCCGCAAAAGGCATTCACCTGCGGAGAACCTGGGCCCAGGTGAGCGGGACCAGGCCCCACGGCAGGAGCCTGGGGAGGCCACTGGAGCCCCGGGGGCCAGGGCTGGGCATTTTCCCGGGTGCTCTCACGGGTCCCAGGCGCCCTCTCTCGCCCGGGGAGTGCCCACGCCGTCCCCTGACCCCCGCAGGACGCCTGCATCCCGCCATAAGCGGCCCACCTCGTCCATGGAGCTGGGACACATGGGGCCGGGGTGCGAGCAACTGGCCTACGTGGCTGCAAACCCGCAGACCCCTCCGTCCCGTCCCAACCACTGCGAAGATCCCCCTGTTCTTCCATCCGTAAAGGGGTCCCCCTTTACGGATGGAAGAACAGGGGGGAGGCCCCCAGGAGATGGCTTTTGTCCGAGCCGCGGCTGGGTGGTTTCGGGCCAAGAGGCGGGGCCGCGCAGGCGCAGGCAGGCCCCACCCCAAGAGCATCCCTCCGGGCAACGTGCCCCCCCCTTGAGATATCAGGCCAGGTCCACAGGGTCCCTGGGCTGGTGTCATAGTTAACGGAGGCCCTCCCTGCCACCCAGAGGACCGCGCGTTTTCCCGTGGACCACACTTCCCAGCAGCTCTCCCACCCCCGCAGAGGCAGAGTGCCAGGAAAGAACTAGGGACCTGGTGCCTGGAAGAGGGGCCGGCCACGGTTCCGCGCCAGGTGGAGCGGTTCCGGGCGGGCGGGCGGGACCCTCGACCAAGGACCGGTTCTCCCTTGGGGAGTCTGGCCTGTGCCCCGCCTGGGAGGCTAAGAGCCTTGCTTCGCCTGCAAAGCCCCCACCCTGCCACAAGGCGGCAGACTTGGACCCAGCCGCTTCAACCCTCCAGTCTCTGCGGAACCACCCAAAAATGGAGTGTGACCGCTGCGACCTCAGTCCCCCAGAGCTCGAACCCCCACCTCTGTGAGGGAATCGGCGACCTCCTGTCCTTGGCGTCCGCAAAAGGCATTCACCTGCGGTGAACCTGGGCCTCGGGCGAACACGGTCAGGCCCCATGGTAGGAGCCCGGGGAGGCAATGGCAGCCTCTGCGGCCAGGCCTCGGACTCTCCCCGGGGCTCTCTCGGGTCCCAGGCGCCCTCTCTCGCCCGGGGAGTGCCCACGCCGTCCCCTGACCCCCGCAGGACGCCTGCATCCCGCAATAAGCGGCCCACCTCGTCCATGGAGCTGGGACACATGGGGCCGGGGTGCCAGCAACTGGCCTACGTGGCTGCAAACCCGCAGACCCCTCCGTCCCGTCCCAACCACTGCGAAGATCCCCCTGTTCTTCCATCCGTAAAGGGGTCCCCCTTTACGGATGGAAGAACAGGGGGGAGGCCCCCAGGAGATGGCTTTTGTCCGAGCCGCGGCTGGGTGGTTTCGGGCCAAGAGGCGGGGCCGCGCAGGCGCAGGCAGGCCCCACCCCAAGAGCATCCCTCCGGGCAACGTGCCCCCCCCTTGAGATATCAGGCCAGGTCCACAGGGTCCCTGGGCTGGTGTCAGAGTTAACGGAGGCCCTCCCTGCCACCCAGAGGACCGCGCGTTTTCCCGTGGACCACACTTGCCAGCAGCTCTCCCACCCCCGCAGAGGCAGAGTGCCAGGAAAGAACTAGGGACCTGGTGCCTGGAAGAGGGGCCGGCCACGGTTCCGCGCCAGGTGGAGCGGTTCCGGGCGGGCGGGCGGGACCCTCGACCAAGGACCGGTTCTCCCTTGGGGAGTCTGGCCTGTGCCCCGCCTGGGAGGCTAAGAGCCTTGCTTCGCCTGCAAAGCCCCCACCCTGCCACAAGGCGGCAGACTTGGACCCAGCCGCTTCAACCCTCCAGTCTCTGCGGAACCACCCAAAAATGGAGTGTGACCGCTGCGACCTCAGTCCCCCAGAGCTCGAACCCCCACCTCTGTGAGGGAATCGGCGACCTCCTGTCCTTGGCGTCCGCAAAAGGCATTCACCTGCGGTGAACCTGGGCCTCGGGCGAACACGGTCAGGCCCCATGGTAGGAGCCCGGGGAGGCAATGGCAGCCTCTGCGGCCAGGCCTCGGACTCTCCCCGGGGCTCTCTCGGGTCCCAGGCGCCCTCTCTCGCCCGGGGAGTGCCCACGCCGTCCCCTGACCCCCGCAGGACGCCTGCATCCCGCAATAAGCGGCCCACCTCGTCCATGGAGCTGGGACACATGGGGCCGGGGTGCCAGCAACTGGCCTACGTGGCTGCAAACCCGCAGACCCCTCCGTCCCGTCCCCACCACTGCGAAGATCCCCCTGTTCTTCCATCCGTAAAGGGGTCCCCCTTTACGGATGGAAGAACAGGGGGGAGGCCCCCAGGAGATGGCTTTTGTCGGAGCCGCGGCTGGGTGGTTTCGGGCCAAGAGGCGGGGCCGCGCAGGCGCAGGCAGGCCCCACCACAAGAGCATCCCTCCGGGCAACGTGCCCCCCCCTTGAGATATCAGGCCAGGTCCACAGGGTCCCTGGGCTGGTGTCAGAGTTAACGGAGGCCCTCCCTGCCACCCAGAGGACCGCGCGTTTTCCCGTGGACCACCACACTTGCCAGCCAGTCTCCCACCCCGCCAGAGGCAGAGTGCCAGGGAAGAGCTAGGGACCTGGGGCCGGGAAGAGGGGCCGGCCACGGTTCCGGGCCAGGTGGGGCGGGCCCGGGCGGGCGGGACCCACGCCCAGGGACCGGGTCTCTCTGGGGGTCTCGGGCCTGAGACCTGCCTGGGGGGCTAAGAGTCTCTCTTGGCTCAAACGGCCCCACCCTGCCCCGAGGCGGAAAACTTGGACCGAGACGCTTCTACTCTCTAAAGTCTGGGCTGAACTTTGCGAGAAGGGACTGTGTGCGCTGCGACCTGGGTCCCACAGAGCCTGAACCCCCCCTGCCCGTGAAGGGATCCGCGGCCTGTGGTCCCTGGTGTCCGCAAAAGGCATTCACCTGCGGAGAACCTGGGCCCAGGTGAGCGGGACCAGGCCCCACGGCAGGAGCCTGGGGAGGCCACTGGAGCCCCGGGGGCCAGGGCTGGGCATTTTCCCGGGTGCTCTCTCGGGTCCCAGGCGCCCTCTCTCGCCCGGGGAGTGCCCACGCCGTCCCCTGACCCCCGCAGGACGCCTGCATCCCGCCATAAGCGGCCCACCTCGTCCATGGAGCTGGGACACATGGGGCCGGGGTGCGAGCAACTGGCCTACGTGGCTGCAAACCCGCAGACCCCTCCGTCCCGTCCCAACCACTGCGAAGATCCCCCTGTTCTTCCATCCGTAAAGGGGTCCCCCTTTACGGATGGAAGAACAGGGGGGAGGCCCCCAGGAGATGGCTTTTGTCCGAGCCGCGGCTGGGTGGTTTCGGGCCAAGAGGCGGGGCCGCGCAGGCGCAGGCAGGCCCCACCCCAAGAGCATCCCTCCGGGCAACGTGCCCCCCCCTTGAGATATCAGGCCAGGTCCACAGGGTCCCTGGGCTGGTGTCAGAGTTAACGGAGGCCCTCCCTGCCACACAGAGGACCGCGCGATTTCCCGTGGACCACACTTCCCAGCAGCTCTCCCACCCCCGCAGAGGCAGAGTGCCAGGAAAGAACTAGGGACCTGGTGCCTGGAAGAGGGGCCGGCCACGGTTCCGCGCCAGGTGGAGCGGTTCCGGGCGGGGGGGCGGGACCCTGGACCAAGGACCGGTTTTCCCTTGGGGAGTCTGGCCTGTGCCCCGCCTGGGAGGCTAAGAGCCTTGCTTCGCCTGCAAAGCCCCCACCCTGCCACAAGGCGGCAGACTTGGACCCAGCCGCTTCAACCCTCCAGTCTCTGCGGAACCACCCAAAAATGGAGTGTGACCGCTGCGACCTCAGTCCCCCAGAGCTCGAACCCCCACCTCTGTGAGGGAATCGGCGACCTCCTGTCCTTGGCGTCCGCAAAAGGCATTCACCTGCGGTGAACCTGGGCCTCGGGCGAACACGGTCAGGCCCCATGGTAGGAGCCCGGGGAGGCAATGGCAGCCTCTGCGGCCAGGCCTCGGACTCTCCCCGGGGCTCTCTCGGGTCCCAGGCGCCCTCTCTCGCCCGGGGAGTGCCCACGCCGTCCCCTGACCCCCGCAGGACGCCTGCATCCCGCCATAAGCGGCCCACCTCGTCCATGGAGCTGGGACACATGGGGCCGGGGTGCGAGCAACTGGCCTACGTGGCTGCAAACCCGCAGACCCCTCCGTCCCGTCCCCACCACTGCGAAGATCCCCCTGTTCTTCCATCCGTAAGGGGTCCCCCTTTACGGATGGAAGAACAGGGGGGAGGCCCCCAGGAGATGGCTTTTGTCCGAGCCGCGGCTGGGTGGTTTCGGGCCAAGAGGCGGGGCCGCGCAGGCGCAAGCAGGCCCCACCCCAAGAGCATCCCTCCGGGCAACGTGCCCCCCCCTTGAGATATCAGGCCAGGTGCACAGGGTCCCTGGGCTGGTGTCAGAGTTAACGGAGGCCCTCCCTGCCACCCCGAGGACCGCGCGTTTTCCCGTGGACCACACTTGCCAGCTCGTCTCCCACCCCACCAGAGGCAGAGTGCCAGGGAAGATCTAGGGACCTGGGGCCGGGAAGAGGGGCCGGCCACGGTTCCGGGCCAGGTGGGGCGGGCCCGGGCGGGCGGGACCCACGCCCAGGGACCGGGTCTCCCTGGGGGTCTCGGGCCTGAGACCTGCCTGGGGGGCTAAGAGTCTCTCTTGGCTCAAACGGCCCCACCCTGCCCCGAGGCGGAAATTTTGGACCGAGACACTTCTACTCTCCAAAGTCTGGGCTGAACTTTGCGAGAAGGGACTGTGTGCGCTGCGACCTGGGTCCCACAGAGCTCGAACCCCCCCTGCCCGTGAAGGGATCCGCGGCCTGTGGTCCCTGGTGTCCGCAAAAGGCATTCACCTGCGGAGAACCTGGGCCCAGGTGAGCGGGACCAGGCCCCACGGCAGGAGCCTGGGGAGGCCACTGGAGCCCCGGGGGCCAGGGCTGGGCATTTTCCCGGGTGCTCTCTCGGGTCCCAGGCGCCCTCTCTCGCCCGGGGAGTGCCCACGCCGTCCCCTGACCCCCGCAGGACGCCTGCATCCCGCCATAAGCGGCCCACCTCGTCCATGGAGCTGGGACACATGGGGCCGGGGTGCGAGCAACTGGCCTACGTGGCTGCAAACCCGCAGACCCCTCCGTCCCGTCCCCACCACTGCGAAGATCCCCCTGTTCTTCCATCCGTAAAGGGGTCCCCCTTTACGGATGGAAGAACAGGGGGGAGGCCCCCAGGAGATGGCTTTTGTCCGAGCCGCGGCTGGGTGGTTTCGGGCCAAGAGGCGGGGCCGCGCAGGCGCAGGCAGGCCCCACCCCAAGAGCATCCCTCCGGGCAACGTGCCCCCCCCTTGAGATATCAGGCCAGGTCCACAGGGTCCCAGGGCTGGTGTCAGAGTTAACGGAGGCCCTCCCTGCCACTCAGAGGACCGCGCGTTTTCCCGTGAACCACACTTCCCAGCAGCTCTCCCACCCCCGCAGAGGCAGAGTGCCAGGAAAGAACTAGGGACCTGGTGCCTGGAAGAGGGGTCGGCCACGGTTCCGCGCCAGGTGGAGCGGTTCCGGGCGGGCGTTCGGACCCTCGACCAAGGACCGGTTTTCCCTTTGGGAGTCTGGCCTGTGCCCCGCCTGGGAGGCTAAGAGCCTTGCTTCGCCTGCAAAGCCCCCACCCTGCCACAAGGCGGCAGACTTGGACCCAGCCGCTTCAACCCTCCAGTCTCTGCGGAACCACCCAAAAATGGAGTGTGACCGCTGCGACCTCAGTCCCCCAGAGCTCGAACCCCCACCTCTGTGAGGGAATCGGCGACCTCCTGTCCTTGGCGTCCGCAAAAGGCATTCACCTGCGGTGAACCTGGGCCTCGGGCGAACACGGTCAGGCCCCATGGTAGGAGCCCGGGGAGGCAATGGCAGCCTCTGCGGCCAGGCCTCGGACTCTCCCCGGGGCTCTCTCGGGTCCCAGGCGCCCTCTCTCGCCCGGGGAGTGCCCACGCCGTCCCCTGACCCCCGCAGGACGCCTGCATCCCGCCATAAGCGGCCCACCTCGTCCATGGAGCTGGGACACATGGGGCCGGGGTGCGAGCAACTGGCCTACGTGGCTGCAAACCCGCAGACCCCTCCGTCCCGTCCCCACCACTGCGAAGATCCCCCTGTTCTTCCATCCGTAAAGGGGTCCCCCTTTACGGATGGAAGAACAGGGGGGAGGCCCCCAGGAGATGGCTTTTGTCCGAGCCGCGGCTGGGTGGTTTCGGGCCAAGAGGCGGGGCCGCGCAGGCGCAGGCAGGCCCCACCCCAAGAGCATCCCTCCGGGCAACGTGCCCCCCCCTTGAGATATCAGGCCAGGTGCACAGGGTCCCTGGGCTGGTGTCAGAGTTAACGGAGGCCCTCCCTGCCACCCAGAGGACCGCGCGTTTTCCCGTGGACCACACTTCCCAGCAGCTCTCCCACCCCCGCAGAGGCAGAGTGCCAGGAAAGAACTAGGGACCTGGTGCCTGGAAGAGGGGCCGGCCACGGTTCCGCGCCAGGTGGAGCGGTTCCGGGCGGGCGGGCGGGACCCTCGACCAAGGACCGGTTCTCCCTTGGGGAGTCTGGCCTGTGCCCCGCCTGGGAGGCTAAGAGCCTTGCTTCGCCTGCAAAGCCCCCACCCTGCCACAAGGCGGCAGACTTGGACCCAGCCGCTTCAACCCTCCAGTCTCTGCGGAACCACCCAAAAATGGAGTGTGACCGCTGCGACCTCAGTCCTTCAGAGCTCGAACCCCCACCTCTGTGAGGGAATCGGCAACCTCCTGTCCTTGGCGTCCGCAAAAGGCATTCACCTGCGGTGAACCTGGGCCTCGGGCGAACACGGTCAGGCCCCATGGTAGGAGACCGGGGAGTCTATGGCAGCCTCTGCGGCCAGGCCTCGGACTCTCCCCGGGGCTCTCTCGGGTCCCAGGCTCCCTCTCTCGCCCGGGGAGTGCCCACGCCGTCCCCTGACCCCCGAAGGACGCCTGCATCCCGCCATAAGCGGCCCACCTCGTCCATGGAGCTGGGACACATGGGGCCAGGGTGCGAGCAACTGGCCTACGTGGCTGCAAACCCGCAGACCCCTCCGTCCCGTCCCCACCACTGCGAAGATCCCCCCTGTTCTTCCATCCGTAAAGGGGGACCCCTTTACGGATGGAAGAACAGGGGGGAGGCCCCCAGGAGATGGCTTTTGTCCGAGCCGCGGCTGGGTGGTTTCGGGCCAAGAGGCGGGGCCGCGCAGGCGCAGGCAGGCCCCACCCCAAGAGCATCCCTCCGGGCAACGTGCCCCCCCCTTGAGATATCAGGCCAGGTGCACAGGGTCCCTGGGCTGGTGTCAGAGTTAACGGAGGCCCTCCCTGCCACCCAGAGGACCGCGCGTTTTCCCGTGGACCACACTTGCCAGCCCGTCTCCCACCCCGCCAGAGGCAGAGTGCCAGGGAAGAGCTAGGGACCTGGGGCCGGGAAGAGGGGCCGGCCACGGTTCCGGGCCAGGTGGGGCGGGCCCGGGCGGGCGGGACCCACGCCCAGGGACCGGGTCTCCCTGGGGGTCTCGGGCCTGAGACCTGCCTGGGGGGCTAAGAGTCTCTCTTGGCTCAAACGGCCCCACCCTGCCCCGAGGCGGAAAACTTGGACCGAGACGCTTCTACTCTCTAAAGTCTGGGCTGAACTTTGCGAGAAGGGACTGTGTGCGCTGCGACCTGGGTCCCACAGAGCTCGAACCCCCCCTGCCCGTGAAGGGATCCGCGGCCTGTGGTCCCTGGTGTCCGCAAAAGGCATTCACCTGCGGAGAACCTGGGCCCAGGTGAGCGGGACCAGGCCCCACGGCAGGAGCCTGGGGAGGCCACTGGAGCCCCGGGGGCCAGGGCTGGGCATTTTCCCGGGTGCTCTCACGGGTCCCAGGCGCCCTCTCTCGCCCGGGGAGTGCCCACGCCGTCCCCTGACCCCCGCAGGACGCCTGCATCCCGCCATAAGCGGCCCACCTCGTCCATGGAGCTGGGACACATGGGGCCGGGGTGCGAGCAACTGGCCTACGTGGCTGCAAACCCGCAGACCCCTCCGTCCCGTCCCAACCACTGCGAAGATCCCCCTGTTCTTCCATCCGTAAAGGGGTCCCCCTTTACGGATGGAAGAACAGGGGGGAGGCCCCCAGGAGATGGCTTTTGTCCGAGCCGTGGCTGGGTGGTTTCGGGCCAAGAGGCGGGGCCGCGCAGGCGCAGGCAGGCCCCACCCCAAGAGCATCCCTCCGGGCAACGTGCCCCCCCCTTGAGATATCAGGCCAGGTCCACAGGGTCCCTGGGCTGGTGTCATAGTTAACGGAGGCCCTCCCTGCCACCCAGAGGACCGCGCGTTTTCCCGTGGACCACACTTCCCAGCAGCTCTCCCACCCCCGCAGAGGCAGAGTGCCAGGAAAGAACTAGGGACCTGGTGCCTGGAAGAGGGGCCGGCCACGGTTCCGCGCCAGGTGGAGCGGTTCCGGGCGGGCGGGCGGGACCCTCGACCAAGGACCGGTTCTCCCTTGGGGAGTCTGGCCTGTGCCCCGCCTGGGAGGCTAAGAGCCTTGCTTCGCCTGCAAAGCCCCCACCCTGCCACAAGGCGGCAGACTTGGACCCAGCCGCTTCAACCCTCCAGTCTCTGCGGAACCACCCAAAAATGGAGTGTGACCGCTGCGACCTCAGTCCCCCAGAGCTCGAACCCCCACCTCTGTGAGGGAATCGGCGACCTCCTGTCCTTGGCGTCCGCAAAAGGCATTCACCTGCGGTGAACCTGGGCCTCGGGCGAACACGGTCAGGCCCCATGGTAGGAGCCCGGGGAGGCAATGGCAGCCTCTGCGGCCAGGCCTCGGACTCTCCCCGGGGCTCTCTCGGGTCCCAGGCGCCCTCTCTCGCCCGGGGAGTGCCCACGCCGTCCCCTGACCCCCGCAGGACGCCTGCATCCCGCAATAAGCGGCCCACCTCGTCCATGGAGCTGGGACACATGGGGCCGGGGTGCCAGCAACTGGCCTACGTGGCTGCAAACCCGCAGACCCCTCCGTCCCGTCCCAACCACTGCGAAGATCCCCCTGTTCTTCCATCCGTAAAGGGGTCCCCCTTTACGGATGGAAGAACAGGGGGGAGGCCCCCAGGAGATGGCTTTTGTCCGAGCCGCGGCTGGGTGGTTTCGGGCCAAGAGGCGGGGCCGCGCAGGCGCAGGCAGGCCCCACCCCAAGAGCATCCCTCCGGGCAACGTGCCCCCCCCTTGAGATATCAGGCCAGGTCCACAGGGTCCCTGGGCTGGTGTCAGAGTTAACGGAGGCCCTCCCTGCCACCCAGAGGACCGCGCGTTTTCCCGTGGACCACACTTGCCAGCAGCTCTCCCACCCCCGCAGAGGCAGAGTGCCAGGAAAGAACTAGGGACCTGGTGCCTGGAAGAGGGGCCGGCCACGGTTCCGCGCCAGGTGGAGCGGTTCCGGGCGGGCGGGCGGGACCCTCGACCAAGGACCGGTTCTCCCTTGGGGAGTCTGGCCAGTGCCCCGCCTGGGAGGCTAAGAGCCTTGCTTCGCCTGCAAAGCCCCCACCCTGCCACAAGGCGGCAGACTTGGACCCAGCCGCTTCAACCCTCCAGTCTCTGCGGAACCACCCAAAAATGGAGTGTGACCGCTGCGACCTCAGTCCTTCAGAGCTCGAACCCCCACCTCTGTGAGGGAATCGGCAACCTCCTGTCCTTGGCGTCCGCAAAAGGCATTCACCTGCGGTGAACCTGGGCCTCGGGCGAACACGGTCAGGCCCCATGGTAGGAGACCGGGGAGTCTATGGCAGCCTCTGCGGCCAGGCCTCGGACTCTCCCCGGGGCTCTCTCGGGTCCCAGGCTCCCTCTCTCGCCCGGGGAGTGCCCACGCCGTCCCCTGACCCCCGAAGGACGCCTGCATCCCGCCATAAGCGGCCCACCTCGTCCATGGAGCTGGGACACATGGGGCCAGGGTGCGAGCAACTGGCCTACGTGGCTGCAAACCCGCAGACCCCTCCGTCCCGTCCCCACCACTGCGAAGATCCCCCCTGTTCTTCCATCCGTAAAGGGGGACCCCTTTACGGATGGAAGAACAGGGGGGAGGCCCCCAGGAGATGGCTTTTGTCCGAGCCGCGGCTGGGTGGTTTCGGGCCAAGAGGCGGGGCCGCGCAGGCGCAGGCAGGCCCCACCCCAAGAGCATCCCTCCGGGCAACGTGCCCCCCCCTTGAGATATCAGGCCAGGTGCACAGGGTCCCTGGGCTGGTGTCAGAGTTAACGGAGGCCCTCCCTGCCACCCAGAGGACCGCGCGTTTTCCCGTGGACCACACTTGCCAGCCCGTCTCCCACCCCGCCAGAGGCAGAGTGCCAGGGAAGAGCTAGGGACCTGGGGCCGGGAAGAGGGGCCGGCCACGGTTCCGGGCCAGGTGGGGCGGGCCCGGGCGGGCGGGACCCACGCCCAGGGACCGGGTCTCCCTGGGGGTCTCGGGCCTGAGACCTGCCTGGGGGGCTAAGAGTCTCTCTTGGCTCAAACGGCCCCACCCTGCCCCGAGGCGGAAAACTTGGACCGAGACGCTTCTACTCTCTAAAGTCTGGGCTGAACTTTGCGAGAAGGGACTGTGTGCGCTGCGACCTGGGTCCCACAGAGCTCGAACCCCCCCTGCCCGTGAAGGGATCCGCGGCCTGTGGTCCCTGGTGTCCGCAAAAGGCATTCACCTGCGGAGAACCTGGGCCCAGGTGAGCGGGACCAGGCCCCACGGCAGGAGCCTGGGGAGGCCACTGGAGCCCCGGGGGCCAGGGCTGGGCATTTTCCCGGGTGCTCTCACGGGTCCCAGGCGCCCTCTCTCGCCCGGGGAGTGCCCACGCCGTCCCCTGACCCCCGCAGGACGCCTGCATCCCGCCATAAGCGGCCCACCTCGTCCATGGAGCTGGGACACATGGGGCCGGGGTGCGAGCAACTGGCCTACGTGGCTGCAAACCCGCAGACCCCTCCGTCCCGTCCCAACCACTGCGAAGATCCCCCTGTTCTTCCATCCGTAAAGGGGTCCCCCTTTACGGATGGAAGAACAGGGGGGAGGCCCCCAGGAGATGGCTTTTGTCCGAGCCGTGGCTGGGTGGTTTCGGGCCAAGAGGCGGGGCCGCGCAGGCGCAGGCAGGCCCCACCCCAAGAGCATCCCTCCGGGCAACGTGCCCCCCCCTTGAGATATCAGGCCAGGTCCACAGGGTCCCTGGGCTGGTGTCATAGTTAACGGAGGCCCTCCCTGCCACCCAGAGGACCGCGCGTTTTCCCGTGGACCACACTTCCCAGCAGCTCTCCCACCCCCGCAGAGGCAGAGTGCCAGGAAAGAACTAGGGACCTGGTGCCTGGAAGAGGGGCCGGCCACGGTTCCGCGCCAGGTGGAGCGGTTCCGGGCGGGCGGGCGGGACCCTCGACCAAGGACCGGTTCTCCCTTGGGGAGTCTGGCCTGTGCCCCGCCTGGGAGGCTAAGAGCCTTGCTTCGCCTGCAAAGCCCCCACCCTGCCACAAGGCGGCAGACTTGGACCCAGCCGCTTCAACCCTCCAGTCTCTGCGGAACCACCCAAAAATGGAGTGTGACCGCTGCGACCTCAGTCCCCCAGAGCTCGAACCCCCACCTCTGTGAGGGAATCGGCGACCTCCTGTCCTTGGCGTCCGCAAAAGGCATTCACCTGCGGTGAACCTGGGCCTCGGGCGAACACGGTCAGGCCCCATGGTAGGAGCCCGGGGAGGCAATGGCAGCCTCTGCGGCCAGGCCTCGGACTCTCCCCGGGGCTCTCTCGGGTCCCAGGCGCCCTCTCTCGCCCGGGGAGTGCCCACGCCGTCCCCTGACCCCCGCAGGACGCCTGCATCCCGCAATAAGCGGCCCACCTCGTCCATGGAGCTGGGACACATGGGGCCGGGGTGCCAGCAACTGGCCTACGTGGCTGCAAACCCGCAGACCCCTCCGTCCCGTCCCAACCACTGCGAAGATCCCCCTGTTCTTCCATCCGTAAAGGGGTCCCCCTTTACGGATGGAAGAACAGGGGGGAGGCCCCCAGGAGATGGCTTTTGTCCGAGCCGCGGCTGGGTGGTTTCGGGCCAAGAGGCGGGGCCGCGCAGGCGCAGGCAGGCCCCACCCCAAGAGCATCCCTCCGGGCAACGTGCCCCCCCCTTGAGATATCAGGCCAGGTCCACAGGGTCCCTGGGCTGGTGTCAGAGTTAACGGAGGCCCTCCCTGCCACCCAGAGGACCGCGCGTTTTCCCGTGGACCACACTTGCCAGCAGCTCTCCCACCCCCGCAGAGGCAGAGTGCCAGGAAAGAACTAGGGACCTGGTGCCTGGAAGAGGGGCCGGCCACGGTTCCGCGCCAGGTGGAGCGGTTCCGGGCGGGCGGGCGGGACCCTCGACCAAGGACCGGTTCTCCCTTGGGGAGTCTGGCCTGTGCCCCGCCTGGGAGGCTAAGAGCCTTGCTTCGCCTGCAAAGCCCCCACCCTGCCACAAGGCGGCAGACTTGGACCCAGCCGCTTCAACCCTCCAGTCTCTGCGGAACCACCCAAAAATGGAGTGTGACCGCTGCGACCTCAGTCCCCCAGAGCTCGAACCCCCACCTCTGTGAGGGAATCGGCGACCTCCTGTCCTTGGCGTCCGCAAAAGGCATTCACCTGCGGTGAACCTGGGCCTCGGGCGAACACGGTCAGGCCCCATGGTAGGAGCCCGGGGAGGCAATGGCAGCCTCTGCGGCCAGGCCTCGGACTCTCCCCGGGGCTCTCTCGGGTCCCAGGCGCCCTCTCTCGCCCGGGGAGTGCCCACGCCGTCCCCTGACCCCCGCAGGACGCCTGCATCCCGCAATAAGCGGCCCACCTCGTCCATGGAGCTGGGACACATGGGGCCGGGGTGCCAGCAACTGGCCTACGTGGCTGCAAACCCGCAGACCCCTCCGTCCCGTCCCCACCACTGCGAAGATCCCCCTGTTCTTCCATCCGTAAAGGGGTCCCCCTTTACGGATGGAAGAACAGGGGGGAGGCCCCCAGGAGATGGCTTTTGTCGGAGCCGCGGCTGGGTGGTTTCGGGCCAAGAGGCGGGGCCGCGCAGGCGCAGGCAGGCCCCACCACAAGAGCATCCCTCCGGGCAACGTGCCCCCCCCTTGAGATATCAGGCCAGGTCCACAGGGTCCCTGGGCTGGTGTCAGAGTTAACGGAGGCCCTCCCTGCCACCCAGAGGACCGCGCGTTTTCCCGTGGACCACCACACTTGCCAGCCAGTCTCCCACCCCGCCAGAGGCAGAGTGCCAGGGAAGAGCTAGGGACCTGGGGCCGGGAAGAGGGGCCGGCCACGGTTCCGGGCCAGGTGGGGCGGGCCCGGGCGGGCGGGACCCACGCCCAGGGACCGGGTCTCTCTGGGGGTCTCGGGCCTGAGACCTGCCTGGGGGGCTAAGAGTCTCTCTTGGCTCAAACGGCCCCACCCTGCCCCGAGGCGGAAAACTTGGACCGAGACGCTTCTACTCTCTAAAGTCTGGGCTGAACTTTGCGAGAAGGGACTGTGTGCGCTGCGACCTGGGTCCCACAGAGCCTGAACCCCCCCTGCCCGTGAAGGGATCCGCGGCCTGTGGTCCCTGGTGTCCGCAAAAGGCATTCACCTGCGGAGAACCTGGGCCCAGGTGAGCGGGACCAGGCCCCACGGCAGGAGCCTGGGGAGGCCACTGGAGCCCCGGGGGCCAGGGCTGGGCATTTTCCCGGGTGCTCTCTCGGGTCCCAGGCGCCCTCTCTCGCCCGGGGAGTGCCCACGCCGTCCCCTGACCCCCGCAGGACGCCTGCATCCCGCCATAAGCGGCCCACCTCGTCCATGGAGCTGGGACACATGGGGCCGGGGTGCGAGCAACTGGCCTACGTGGCTGCAAACCCGCAGACCCCTCCGTCCCGTCCCAACCACTGCGAAGATCCCCCTGTTCTTCCATCCGTAAAGGGGTCCCCCTTTACGGATGGAAGAACAGGGGGGAGGCCCCCAGGAGATGGCTTTTGTCCGAGCCGCGGCTGGGTGGTTTCGGGCCAAGAGGCGGGGCCGCGCAGGCGCAGGCAGGCCCCACCCCAAGAGCATCCCTCCGGGCAACGTGCCCCCCCCTTGAGATATCAGGCCAGGTCCACAGGGTCCCTGGGCTGGTGTCAGAGTTAACGGAGGCCCTCCCTGCCACACAGAGGACCGCGCGATTTCCCGTGGACCACACTTCCCAGCAGCTCTCCCACCCCCGCAGAGGCAGAGTGCCAGGAAAGAACTAGGGACCTGGTGCCTGGAAGAGGGGCCGGCCACGGTTCCGCGCCAGGTGGAGCGGTTCCGGGCGGGGGGGCGGGACCCTGGACCAAGGACCGGTTTTCCCTTGGGGAGTCTGGCCTGTGCCCCGCCTGGGAGGCTAAGAGCCTTGCTTCGCCTGCAAAGCCCCCACCCTGCCACAAGGCGGCAGACTTGGACCCAGCCGCTTCAACCCTCCAGTCTCTGCGGAACCACCCAAAAATGGAGTGTGACCGCTGCGACCTCAGTCCCCCAGAGCTCGAACCCCCACCTCTGTGAGGGAATCGGCGACCTCCTGTCCTTGGCGTCCGCAAAAGGCATTCACCTGCGGTGAACCTGGGCCTCGGGCGAACACGGTCAGGCCCCATGGTAGGAGCCCGGGGAGGCAATGGCAGCCTCTGCGGCCAGGCCTCGGACTCTCCCCGGGGCTCTCTCGGGTCCCAGGCGCCCTCTCTCGCCCGGGGAGTGCCCACGCCGTCCCCTGACCCCCGCAGGACGCCTGCATCCCGCCATAAGCGGCCCACCTCGTCCATGGAGCTGGGACACATGGGGCCGGGGTGCGAGCAACTGGCCTACGTGGCTGCAAACCCGCAGACCCCTCCGTCCCATCCCCACCACTGCGAAGATCCCCCTGTTCTTCCATCCGTAAGGGGTCCCCCTTTACGGATGGAAGAACAGGGGGGAGGCCCCCAGGAGATGGCTTTTGTCCGAGCCGCGGCTGGGTGGTTTCGGGCCAAGAGGCGGGGCCGCGCAGGCGCAAGCAGGCCCCACCCCAAGAGCATCCCTCCGGGCAACGTGCCCCCCCCCTTGAGATATCAGGCCAGTTGCACAGGGTCCCTGGGCTGGTGTCAGAGTTAACGGAGGCCCTCCCTGCCACCCCGAGGACCGCGCGTTTTCCCGTGGACCACACTTGCCAGCTCGTCTCCCACCCCGCCAGAGGCAGAGTGCCAGGGAAGAGCTAGGGACCTGGGGCCGGGAAGAGGGGCCGGCCACGGTTCCGGGCCAGGTGGGGCGGGCCCGGGCGGGCGGGACCCACGCCCAGGGACCGGGTCTCCCTGGGGGTCTCGGGCCTGAGACCTGCCTGGGGGGCTAAGAGTCTCTCTTGGCTCAAACGGCCCCACCGTGCCCCGAGGCGGAAATGTTGGACCGAGACACTTCTACTCTCTAAAGTCTGGGCTGAACTTTGCGAGAAGGGACTGTGTGCGCTGCGACCTGGGTCCCACAGAGCTCGAACCCCCCCTGCCCGTGAAGGGATCCGCGGCCTGTGGTCCCTGGTGTCCGCAAAAGGCATTCACCTGCGGAGAACCTGGGCCCAGGTGAGCGGGACCAGGCCCCACGGCAGGAGCCTGGGGAGGCCACTGGAGCCCCGGGGGCCAGGGCTGGGCATTTTCCCGGGTGCTCTCTCGGGTCCCAGGCGCCCTCTCTCGCCCGGGGAGTGCCCACGCCGTCCCCTGACCCCCGCAGGACGCCTGCATCCCGCCATAAGCGGCCCACCTCGTCCATGGAGCTGGGACACATGGGGCCGGGGTGCGAGCAACTGGCCTACGTGGCTGCAAACCCGCAGACCCCTCCGTCCCGTCCCCACCACTGCGAAGATCCCCCTGTTCTTCCATCCGTAAAGGGGTCCCCCTTTACGGATGGAAGAACAGGGGGGAGGCCCCCAGGAGATGGCTTTTGTCCGAGCCGCAGCTGGGTGGTTTCGGGCCAAGAGGCGGGGCCGCGCAGGCGCAGGCAGGCCCCACCCCAAGAGCATCCCTCCGGGCAACGTGCCCCTCCCTTGAGATATCAGGCCAGGTGCACAGGGTCCCTGGGCTGGTGTCAGAGTTAACGGAGGCCCTCCCTGCCACCCAGAGGACCGCGCGTTTTCCCGTGGACCACACTTGCCAGCCCGTCTCCCACCCCGCCAGAGGCAGAGTGCCAGGGAAGAGCTAGGGACCTGGGGCCGGGAAGAGGGGCCGGCCACGGTTCCGGGCCAGGTGGGGCGGGCCCGGGCGGGCGGGACCCACGCCCAGGGACCGGGTCTCCCTGGGGGTCTCGGGCCTGAGACCTGCCTGGGGGGCTAAGAGTCTCTCTTGGCTCAAACGGCCCCACCCTGCCCCGAGGCGGAAAACTTGGACCGAGACGCTTCTACTCTCTAAAGTCTGGGCTGAACTTTGCGAGAAGGGACTGTGTGCGCTGCGACCTGGGTCCCACAGAGCTCGAACCCCCCCTGCCCGTGAAGGGATCCGCGGCCTGTGGTCCCTGGTGTCCGCAAAAGGCATTCACCTGCGGAGAACCTGGGCCCAGGTGAGCGGGACCAGGCCCCACGGCAGGAGCCTGGGGAGGCCACTGGAGCCCCGGGGGCCAGGGCTGGGCATTTTCCCGGGTGCTCTCTCGGGTCCCAGGCGCCCTCTCTCGCCCGGGGAGTGCCCACGCCGTCCCCTGACCCCCGCAGGACGCCTGCATCCCGCCATAAGCGGCCCACCTCGTCCATGGAGCTGGGACACATGGGGCCGGGGTGCGAGCAACTGGCCTACGTGGCTGCAAAACCGCAGACCCCTCCTTCCCGTCCCAACCACTGCGAAGATCCCCCTGTTCTTCCATCCGTAAAGGGGTCCCCCTTTACGGATGGAAGAACAGGGGGGAGGCCCCCAGGAGATGGCTTTTGTCCGAGCCGCGGCTGGGTGGTTTCGGGCCAAGAGGCGGGGCCGCGCAGGCGCAGGCAGGCCCCACCCCAAGAGCATCCCTCCGGGCAACGTGCCCCCACCTTGAGATATCAGGCCAGGTCCACAGGGTCCCTGGGCTGGTGTCAGAGTTAACGGAGGCCCTCCCTGCCACCCAGAGGACCGCGCGTTTTCCCGTGGACCACACTTCCCAGCAGCTCTCCCACCCCCGCAGAGGCAGAGTGCCAGGAAAGAACTAGGGACCTGGTGCCTGGAAGAGGGGCCGGCCACGGTTCCGCGCCAGGTGGAGCGGTTCCGGGCGGGCGGGCGGGACCCTCGACCAAGGACCGGTTCTCCCTTGGGGAGTCTGGCCTGTGCCCCGCCTGGGAGGCTAAGAGCCTTGCTTCGCCTGCAAAGCCCCCACCCTGCCACAAGGCGGCAGACTTGGACCCAGCCGCTTCAACCCTCCAGTCTCTGCGGAACCACCCAAAAATGGAGTGTGACCGCTGCGACCTCAGTCCCCCAGAGCTCGAACCCCCACCTCTGTGAGGGAATCGGCGACCTCCTGTCCTTGGCGTCCGCAAAAGGCATTCACCTGCGGTGAACCTGGGCCTCGGGCGAACACGGTCAGGCCCCATGGTAGGAGCCCGGGGAGGCAATGGCTGCCTCTGCGGCCAGGCCTCGGACTCTCCCCGGGGCTCTCTCGGGTCCCAGGCGCCCTCTCTCGCCCGGGGAGTGCCCACGCCGTCCCCTGACCCCCGCAGGACGCCTGCATCCCGCAATAAGCGGCCCACCTCGTCCATGGAGCTGGGACACATGGGGCCGGGGTGCGAGCAACTGGCCTACGTGGCTGCAAACCCGCAGACCCCTCCGTCCCGTCCCCACCACTGCGAAGATCCCCCTGTTCTTCCATCCGTAAAGGGGTCCCCCTTTACGGATGGAAGAACAGGGGGGAGGCCCCCAGGAGATGGCTTTTGTCGGAGCCGCGGCTGGGTGGTTTCGGGCCAAGAGGCGGGGCCGCGCAGGCGCAGGCAGGCCCCACCACAAGAGCATCCCTCCGGGCAACGTGCCCCCCGCTTGAGATATCAGGTCAGGTCCACAGGGTCCCTGGGCTGGTGTCAGAGTTAACGGAGGCCCTCCCTGCCACCCAGAGGACCGCGCGTTTTCCCGTGGACCACACTTGCCAGCCCGTCTCCCACCCCGCCAGAGGCAGAGTGCCAGGGAAGAGCTAGGGACCTGGGGCCGGGAAGAGGGGCCGGCCACGGTTCCGGGCCAGGTGGGGCGGGCCCGGGCGGGCGGGACCCACGCCCAGGGACCGGGTCTCCCTGGGGGTCTCGGGCCTGAGACCTGCCTGGGGGGCTAAGAGTCTCTCTTGGCTCAAACGGCCCCACCCTGCCCCGAGGCGGAAAACTTGGACCGAGACGCTTCTACTCTCTAAAGTCTGGGCTGAACTTTGCGAGAAGGGACTGTGTGCGCTGCGACCTGGGTCCCACAGAGCTCGAACCCCCCCTGCCCGTGAAGGGATCCGCGGCCTGTGGTCCCTGGTGTCCGCAAAAGGCATTCACCTGCGGAGAACCTGGGCCCAGGTGAGCGGGACCAGGCCCCACGGCAGGAGCCTGGGGAGGCCACTGGAGCCCCGGGGGCCAGGGCTGGGCATTTTCCCGGGTGCTCTCTCGGGTCCCAGGCGCCCTCTCTCGCCCGGGGAGTGCCCACGCCGTCCCCTGACCCCCGCAGGACGCCTGCATCCCGCCATAAGCGGCCCACCTCGTCCATGGAGCTGGGACACATGGGGCCGGGGTGCGAGCAACTGGCCTACGTGGCTGCAAACCCGCAGACCCCTCCGTCCTGTCCCCACCACTGCGAAGATCCCCCTGTTCTTCCATCCGTAAAGGGGTCCCCCTTTACGGATGGAAGAACAGGGGGGAGGCCCCCAGGAGATGGCTTTTGTCCGAGCCGCGGCTGGGTGGTTTCGGGCCAAGAGGCGGGGCCGCGCAGGCGCAGGCAGGCCCCACCCCAAGAGCATCCCTCCGGGCAACGTGCCCCCCCCTTGAGATATCAGGCCAGGTCCACAGGGTCCCTGGGCTGGTGTCAGAGTTAACGGAGGCCCTCCCTGCCACCCAGAGGACCGCGCGTTTTCCCGTGGACCACACTTCCCAGCAGCTCTCCCACCCCCGCAGAGGCAGAGTGCCAGGAAAGAACTAAGGACCTGGTGCCTGGAAGAGGGGCCGGCCACGGTTCCGCGCCAGGTGGAGCGGTTCCGGGCGGGCGGGCGGGACCCTCGACCAAGGACCGGTTCTCCCTTGGGGAGTCTGGCCTGTGCCCCGCCTGGGAGGCTAAGAGCCTTGCTTCGCCTGCAAAGCCCCCACCCTGCCACAAGGCGGCAGACTTGGACCCAGCCGCTTCAACCCTCCAGTCTCTGCGGAACCACCCAAAAATGGAGTGTGACCGCTGCGACCTCAGTCCCCCAGAGCTCGAACCCCCACCTCTGTGAGGGAATCGGCGACCTCCTGTCCTTGGCGTCCGCAAAAGGCATTCACCTGCGGTGAACCTGGGCCTCGGGCGAACACGGTCAGGCCCCATGGTAGGAGCCCGGGGAGGCAATGGCTGCCTCTGCGGCCAGGCCTCGGACTCTCCCCGGGGCTCTCTCGGGTCCCAGGCGCCCTCTCTCGCCCGGGGAGTGCCCACGCCGTCCCCTGACCCCCGCAGGACGCCTGCATCCCGCAATAAGCGGCCCACCTCGTCCATGGAGCTGGGACACATGGGGCCGGGGTGCCAGCAACTGGCCTACGTGGCTGCAAACCCGCAGACCCCTCCGTCCCGTCCCCACCACTGCGAAGATCCCCCTGTTCTTCCATCCGTAAAGGGGTCCCCCTTTACGGATGGAAGAACAGGGGGGAGGCCCCCAGGAGATGGCTTTTGTCGGAGCCGCGGCTGGGTGGTTTCGGGCCAAGAGGCGGGGCCGCGCAGGCGCAGGCAGGCCCCACCACAAGAGCATCCCTCCGGGCAACGTGCCCCCCGCTTGAGATATCAGGTCAGGTCCACAGGGTCCCTGGGCTGGTGTCAGAGTTAACGGAGGCCCTCCCTGCCACCCAGAGGACCGCGCGTTTTCCCGTGGACCACACTTGCCAGCCCGTCTCCCACCCCGCCAGAGGCAGAGTGCCAGGGAAGAGCTAGGGACCTGGGGCCGGGAAGAGGGGCCGGCCACGGTTCCGGGCCAGGTGGGGCGGGCCCGGGCGGGCGGGACCCACGCCCAGGGACCGGGTCTCCCTGGGGGTCTCGGGCCTGAGACCTGCCTGGGGGGCTAAGAGTCTCTCTTGGCTCAAACGGCCCCACCCTGCCCCGAGGCGGAAAACTTGGACCGAGACGCTTCTACTCTCTAAAGTCTGGGCTGAACTTTGCGAGAAGGGACTGTGTGCGCTGCGACCTGGGTCCCACAGAGCTCGAACCCCCCCTGCCCGTTAAGGGATCCGCGGCCTGTGGTCCCTGGTGTCCGCAAAAGGCATTCACCTGCGGAGAACCTGGGCCCAGGTGAGCGGGACCAGGCCCCACGGCAGGAGCCTGGGGAGGCCACTGGAGCCCCGGGGGCCAGGGCTGGGCATTTTCCCGGGTGCTCTCTCGGGTCCCAGGCGCCCTCTCTCGCCCGGGGAGTGCCCACGCCGTCCCCTGACCCCCGCAGGACGCCTGCATCCCGCCATAAGCGGCCCACCTCGTCCATGGAGCTGGGACACATGGGGCCGGGGTGCGAGCAACTGGCCTACGTGGCTGCAAACCCGCAGACCCCTCCGTCCCGTCCCCACCACTGCGAAGATCCCCCTGTTCTTCCATCCGTAAAGGGGTCCCCCTTTACGGATGGAAGAACAGGGGGGAGGCCCCCAGGAGATGGCTTTTGTCCGAGCCGCGGCTGGGTGGTTTCGGGCCAAGAGGCGGGGCCGCGCAGGCGCAGGCAGGCCCCACCCCAAGAGCATCCCTCCGGGCAACGTGCCCCCCCCTTGAGATATCAGGCCAGGTCCACAGGGTCCCTGGGCTGGTGTCAGAGTTAACGGAGGCCCTCCCTGCCACCCAGAGGACCGCGCGTTTTCCCGTGGACCACACTTCCCAGAAGCTCTCCCACCCCCGCAGAGGCAGAGTGCCAGGAAAGAACTAGGGACCTGGTGCCTGGAAGAGGGGCCGGCCACGGTTCCGCGCCAGGTGGAGCGGTTCCGGGCGGGCGGGCGGGACCCTCGACCAAGGACCGGTTCTCCCTTGGGGAGTCTGGCCTGTGCCCCGCCTGGGAGGCTAAGAGCCTTGCTTCGCCTGCAAAGCCCCCACCCTGCCACAAGGCGGCAGACTTGGACCCAGCCGCTTCAACCCTCCAGTCTCTGCGGAACCACCCAAAAATGGAGTGTGACCGCTGCGACCTCAGTCCCCCAGAGCTCGAACCCCCACCTCTGTGAGGGAATCGGCGACCTCCTGTCCTTGGCGTCCGCAAAAGGCATTCACCTGCGGTGAACCTGGGCCTCGGGCGAACACGGTCAGGCCCCATGGTAGGAGCCCGGGGAGGCTATGGCAGCCTCTGCGGCCAGGCCTCGGACTCTCCCCGGGGCTCTCTCGGGTCCCAGGCGCCCTCTCTCGCCCGGGGAGTGCCCACGCCGTCCCCTGACCCCCGAAGGACGCCTGCATCCCGCCATAAGCGGCCCACCTCGTCCATGGAGCTGGGACACATGGGGCCCGGGTGCGAGCAACTGGCCTACGTGGCTGCAAACCCGCAGACCCCTCCGTCCCGTCCCCACCACTGCGAAGATTCCCCTGTTCTTCCATCCGTAAAGGGGTCCCCCTTTACGGATGGAAGAACAGGGGGGAGGCCCCCAGGAGATGGCTTTTGTCCGAGCCGCGGCTGGGTGGTTTCGGGCCAAGAGGCGGGGCCGCGCAGGCGCAGGCAGGCCCCACCCCAAGAGCATCCCTCCGGGCAACGTGCCCCCCCCTTGAGATATCAGGCCAGGTGCACAGGGTCCCTGGGCTGGTGTCAGAGTTAACGGAGGCCCTCCCTGCCACCCAGAGGACCGCGCGTTTTCCCGTGGACCACACTTGCCAGCCCGTCTCCCACCCCGCCAGAGGCAGAGTGCCAGGGAAGAGCTAGGGACCTGGGGCCGGGAAGAGGGGCCGGCCACGGTTCCGGGCCAGGTGGGGCGGGCCCGGGCGGGCGGGACCCACGCCCAGGGACCGGGTCTCCCTGGGGGTCTCGGGCCTGAGACCTGCCTGGGGGGCTAAGAGTCTCTCTTGGCTCAAACGGCCCCACCCTGCCCCGAGGCGGAAAACTTGGACCGAGACGCTTCTACTCTCTAAAGTCTGGGCTGAACTTTGCGAGAAGGGACTGTGTGCGCTGCGACCTGGGTCCCACAGAGCTCGAACCCCCCCTGCCCGTGAAGGGATCCGCGGCCTGTGGTCCCTGGTGTCCGCAAAAGGCATTCACCTGCGGAGAACCTGGGCCCAGGTGAGCGGGACCAGGCCCCACGGCAGGAGCCTGGGGAGGCCACTGGAGCCCCGGGGGCCAGGGCTGGGCATTTTCCCGGGTGCTCTCTCGGGTCCCAGGCGCCCTCTCTCGCCCGGGGAGTGCCCACGCCGTCCCCTGACCCCCGCAGGACGCCTGCATCCCGCCATAAGCGGCCCACCTCGTCCATGGAGCTGGGACACATGGGGCCGGGGTGCGAGCAACTGGCCTACGTGGCTGCAAACCCGCAGACCCCTCCGTCCCGTCCCAACCACTGCGAAGATCCCCCTGTTCTTCCATCCGTAAAGGGGTCCCCCTTTACGGATGGAAGAACAGGGGGGAGGCCCCCAGGAGATGGCTTTTGTCCGAGCCGCGGCTGGGTGGTTTCGGGCCAAGAGGCGGGGCCGCGCAGGCGCAGGCAGGCCCCACCCCAAGAGCATCCCTCCGGGCAACGTGCCCCCCCCTTGAGATATCAGGCCAGGTCCACAGGGTCCCTGGGCTGGTGTCAGAGTTAACGGAGGCCCTCCCTGCCACCCAGAGGACCGCGCGTTTTCCCGTGGACCACACTTCCCAGCAGCTCTCCCACCCCCGCAGAGGCAGAGTGCCAGGAAAGAACTAGGGACCTGGTGCCTGGAAGAGGGGCCGGCCACGGTTCCGCGCCAGGTGGAGCGGTTCCGGGCGGGCGGGCGGGACCCTCGACCAAGGACCGGTTCTCCCTTGGGGAGTCTGGCCTGTGCCCCGCCTGGGAGGCTAAGAGCCTTGCTTCGCCTGCAAAGCCCCCACCCTGCCACAAGGCGGCAGACTTGGACCCAGCCGCTTCAACCCTCCAGTCTCTGCGGAACCACCCAAAAATGGAGTGTGACCGCTGCGACCTCAGTCCCCCAGAGCTCGAACCCCCACCTCTGTGAGGGAATCGGCGACCTCCTGTCCTTGGCGTCCGCAAAAGGCATTCACCTGCGGTGAACCTGGGCCTCGGGCGAACACGGTCAGGCCCCATGGTAGGAGCCCGGGGAGGCAATGGCAGCCTCTGCGGCCAGGCCTCGGACTCTCCCCGGGGCTCTCTCGGGTCCCAGGCGCCCTCTCTCGCCCGGGGAGTGCCCACGCCGTCCCCTGACCCCCGCAGGACGCCTGCATCCCGCCATAAGCGGCCCACCTCGTCCATGGAGCTGGGACACATGGGGCCGGGGTGCCAGCAACTGGCCTACGTGGCTGCAAACCCGCAGACCCCTCCGTCCCGTCCCCACCACTGCGAAGATCCCCCTGTTCTTCCATCCGTAAAGGGGTCCCCCTTTACGGATGGAAGAACAGGGGGGAGGCCCCCAGGAGATAGCTTTTGTCCGAGCCGCGGCTGGGTGGTTTCGGGCCAAGAGGCGGGGCCGCGCAGGCGCAAGCAGGCCCCACCCCAAGAGCATCCCTCCGGGCAACGTGCCCCTCCCTTGAGATATCAGGCCAGGTGCACAGGGTCCCTGGGCTGGTGTCAGAGTTAACGGAGGCCCTCCCTGCCACCCAGAGGACCGCGCGTTTTCCCGTGGACCACACTTGCCAGCCCGTCTCCCACCCCGCCAGAGGCAGAGTGCCAGGGAAGAGCTAGGGACCTGGGGCCGGGAAGAGGGGCCGGCCACGGTTCCGGGCCAGGTGGGGCGGGCCCGGGCGGGCGGGACCCACGCCCAGGGACCGGGTCTCCCTGGGGGTCTCGGGCCTGAGACCTGCCTGGGGGGCTAAGAGTCTCTCTTGGCTCAAACGGCCCCACCCTGCCCCGAGGCGGAAAACTTGGACCGAGACGCTTCTACTCTCTAAAGTCTGGGCTGAACTTTGCGAGAAGGGACTGTGTGCGCTGCGACCTGGGTCCCACAGAGCTCGAACCCCCCCTGCCCGTGAAGGGATCCGCGGCCTGTGGTCCCTGGTGTCCGCAAAAGGCATTCACCTGCGGAGAACCTGGGCCCAGGTGAGCGGGACCAGGCCCCACGGCAGGAGCCTGGGGAGGCCACTGGAGCCCCGGGGGCCAGGGCTGGGCATTTTCCCGGGTGCTCTCTCGGGTCCCAGGCGCCCTCTCTCGCCCGGGGAGTGCCCACGCCGTCCCCTGACCCCCGCAGGACGCCTGCATCCCGCCATAAGCGGCCCACCTCGTCCATGGAGCTGGGACACATGGGGCCGGGGTGCGAGCAACTGGCCTACGTGGCTGCAAAACCGCAGACCCCTCCGTCCCGTCCCAACCACTGCGAAGATCCCCCTGTTCTTCCATCCGTAAAGGGGTCCCCCTTTACGGATGGAAGAACAGGGGGGAGGCCCCCAGGAGATGGCTTTTGTCCGAGCCGCGGCTGGGTGGTTTCGGGCCAAGAGGCGGGGCCGCGCAGGCGCAGGCAGGCCCCACCCCAAGAGCATCCCTCCGGGCAACGTGCCCCCCCATTGAGATATCAGGCCAGGTCCACAGGGTCCCTGGGCTGGTGTCATAGTTAACGGAGGCCCTCCCTGCCACCCAGAGGACCGCGCGTTTTCCCGTGGACCACACTTCCCAGCAGCTCTCCCACCCCCGCAGAGGCAGAGTGCCAGGAAAGAACTAGGGACCTGGTGCCTGGAAGAGGGGCCGGCCACGGTTCCGCGCCAGGTGGAGCGGTTCCGGGCGGGCGGGCGGGACCCTCGACCAAGGACCGGTTCTCCCTTGGGGAGTCTGGCCTGTGCCCCGCCTGGGAGGCTAAGAGCCTTGCTTCGCCTGCAAAGCCCCCACCCTGCCACAAGGCGGCAGACTTGGACCCAGCCGCTTCAACCCTCCAGTCTCTGCGGAACCACCCAAAAATGGAGTGTGACCGCTGCGACCTCAGTCCCCCAGAGCTCGAACCCCCACCTCTGTGAGGGAATCGGCGACCTCCTGTCCTTGGCGTCCGCAAAAGGCATTCACCTGCGGTGAACCTGGGCCTCGGGCGAACACGGTCAGGCCCCATGGTAGGAGCCCGGGGAGGCAATGGCAGCCTCTGCGGCCAGGCCTCGGACTCTCCCCGGGGCTCTCTCGGGTCCCAGGCGCCCTCTCTCGCCCGGGGAGTGCCCACGCCGTCCCCTGACCCCCGCAGGACGCCTGCATCCCGCCATAAGCGGCCCACCTCGTCCATGGAGCTGGGACACATGGGGCCGGGGTGCCAGCAACTGGCCTACGTGGCTGCAAACCCGCAGACCCCTCCGTCCCGTCCCCACCACTGCGAAGATCCCCCTGTTCTTCCATCCGTAAAGGGGTCCCCCTTTACGGATGGAAGAACAGGGGGGAGGCCCCCAGGAGATGGCTTTTGTCCGAGCCGCGGCTGGGTGGTTTCGGGCCAAGAGGCGGGGCCGCGCAGGCGCAGGCAGGCCCCACCACAAGAGCATCCCTCCGGGCAACGTGCCCCCCGCTTGAGATATCAGGTCAGGTCCACAGGGTCCCTGGGCTGGTGTCAGAGTTAACGGAGGCCCTCCCTGCCACCCAGAGGACCGCGCGTTTTCCCGTGGACCACACTTGCCAGCCCGTCTCCCACCCCGCCAGAGGCAGAGTGCCAGGGAAGAGCTAGGGACCTGGGGCCGGGAAGAGGGGCCGGCCACGGTTCCGGGCCAGGTGGGGCGGGCCCGGGCGGGCGGGACCCACGCCCAGGGACCGGGTCTCCCTGGGGGTCTCGGGCCTGAGACCTGCCTGGGGGGCTAAGAGTCTCTCTTGGCTCAAACGGCCCCACCCTGCCCCGAGGCGGAAAACTTGGACCGAGACGCTTCTACTCTCTAAAGTCTGGGCTGAACTTTGCGAGAAGGGACTGTGTGCGCTGCGACCTGGGTCCCACAGAGCTCGAACCCCCCCTGCCCGTGAAGGGATCCGCGGCCTGTGGTCCCTGGTGTCCGCAAAAGGCATTCACCTGCGGAGAACCTGGGCCCAGGTGAGCGGGACCAGGCCCCACGGCAGGAGCCTGGGGAGGCCACTGGAGCCCCGGGGGCCAGGGCTGGGCATTTTCCCGGGTGCTCTCTCGGGTCCCAGGCGCCCTCTCTCGCCCGGGGAGTGCCCACGCCGTCCCCTGACCCCCGCAGGACGCCTGCATCCCGCCATAAGCGGCCCACCTCGTCCATGGAGCTGGGACACATGGGGCCGGGGTGCGAGCAACTGGCCTACGTGGCTGCAAACCCGCAGACCCCTCCGTCCCGTCCCCACCACTGCGAAGATCCCCCTGTTCTTCCATCCGTAAAGGGGTCCCCCTTTACGGATGGAAGAACAGGGGGGAGGCCCCCAGGAGATGGCTTTTGTCCGAGCCGCGGCTGGGTGGTTTCGGGCCAAGAGGCGGGGCCGCGCAGGCGCAGGCAGGCCCCACCCCAAGAGCATCCCTCCGGGCAACGTGCCCCCCCCTTGAGATATCAGGCCAGGTCCACAGGGTCCCTGGGCTGGTGTCAGAGTTAACGGAGGCCCTCCCTGCCACCCAGAGGACCGCGCGTTTTCCCGTGGACCACACTTCCCAGCAGCTCTCCCACCCCCGCAGAGGCAGAGTGCCAGGAAAGAACTAGGGACCTGGTGCCTGGAAGAGGGGCCGGCCACGGTTCCGCGCCAGGTGGAGCGGTTCCGGGCGGGCGGGCGGGACCCTCGACCAAGGACCGGTTCTCCCTTGGGGAGTCTGGCCTGTGCCCCGCCTGGGAGGCTAAGAGCCTTGCTTCGCCTGCAAAGCCCCCACCCTGCCACAAGGCGGCAGACTTGGACCCAGCCGCTTCAACCCTCCAGTCTCTGCGGAACCACCCAAAAATGGAGTGTGACCGCTGCGACCTCAGTCCCCCAGAGCTCGAACCCCCACCTCTGTGAGGGAATCGGCGACCTCCTGTCCTTGGCGTCCGCAAAAGGCATTCACCTGCGGTGAACCTGGGCCTCGGGCGAACACGGTCAGGCCCCAAGGTAGGAGCCCGGGGAGGCAATGGCAGCCTCTGCGGCCAGGCCTCGGACTCTCCCCGGGGCTCTCTCGGGTCCCAGGCGCCCTCTCTCGCCCGGGGAGTGCCCACGCCGTCCCCTGACCCCCGCAGGACGCCTGCATCCCGCCATAAGCGGCCCACCTCGTCCATGGAGCTGGGACACATGGGGCCGGGGTGCGAGCAACTGGCCTACGTGGCTGCAAACCCGCAGACCCCTCCGTCCCGTCCCCACCACTGCGAAGATCCCCCTGTTCTTCCATCCGTAAAGGGGTCCCCCTTTACGGATGGAAGAACAGGGGGGAGGCCCCCAGGAGATGGCTTTTGTCGGAGCCGCGGCTGGGTGGTTTCGGGCCAAGAGGCGGGGCCGCGCAGGCGCAGGCAGGCCCCACCACAAGAGCATCCCTCCGGGCAACGTGCCCCCCGCTTGAGATATCAGGTCAGGTCCACAGGGTCCCTGGGCTGGTGTCAGAGTTAACGGAGGCCCTCCCTGCCACCCAGAGGACCGCGCGTTTTCCCGTGGACCACACTTGCCAGCCCGTCTCCCACCCCGCCAGAGGCAGAGTGCCAGGGAAGAGCTAGGGACCTGGGGCCGGGAAGAGGGGCCGGCCACGGTTCCGGGCCAGGTGGGGCGGGCCCGGGCGGGCGGGACCCACGCCCAGGGACCGGGTCTCCCTGGGGGTCTCGGGCCTGAGACCTGCCTGGGGGGCTAAGAGTCTCTCTTGGCTCAAACGGCCCCACCCTGCCCCGAGGCGGAAAACTTGGACCGAGACGCTTCTACTCTCTAAAGTCTGGGCTGAACTTTGCGAGAAGGGACTGTGTGCGCTGCGACCTGGGTCCCACAGAGCTCGAACCCCCCCTGCCCGTGAAGGGATCCGCGGCCTGTGGTCCCTGGTGTCCGCAAAAGGCATTCACCTGCGGAGAACCTGGGCCCAGGTGAGCGGGACCAGGCCCCACGGCAGGAGCCTGGGGAGGCCACTGGAGCCCCGGGGGCCAGGGCTGGGCATTTTCCCGGGTGCTCTCTCGGGTCCCAGGCGCCCTCTCTCGCCCGGGGAGTGCCCACGCCGTCCCCTGACCCCCGCAGGACGCCTGCATCCCGCCATAAGCGGCCCACCTCGTCCATGGAGCTGGGACACATGGGGCCGGGGTGCGAGCAACTGGCCTACGTGGCTGCAAACCCGCAGACCCCTCCGTCCCGTCCCCACCACTGCGAAGATCCCCCTGTTCTTCCATCCGTAAAGGGGTCCCCCTTTACGGATGGAAGAACAGGGGGGAGGCCCCCAGGAGATGGCTTTTGTCCGAGCCGCGGCTGGGTGGTTTCGGGCCAAGAGGCGGGGCCGCGCAGGCGCAGGCAGGCCCCACCCCAAGAGCATCCCTCCGGGCAACGTGCCCCCCCCTTGAGATATCAGGCCAGGTCCACAGGGTCCCTGGGCTGGTGTCAGAGTTAACGGAGGCCCTCCCTGCCACCCAGAGGACCGCGCGTTTTCCCGTGGACCACACTTCCCAGAAGCTCTCCCACCCCCGCAGAGGCAGAGTGCCAGGAAAGAACTAGGGACCTGGTGCCTGGAAGAGGGGCCGGCCACGGTTCCGCGCCAGGTGGAGCGGTTCCGGGCGGGCGGGCGGGACCCTCGACCAAGGACCGGTTCTCCCTTGGGGAGTCTGGCCTGTGCCCCGCCTGGGAGGCTAAGAGCCTTGCTTCGCCTGCAAAGCCCCCACCCTGCCACAAGGCGGCAGACTTGGACCCAGCCGCTTCAACCCTCCAGTCTCTGCGGAACCACCCAAAAATGGAGTGTGACCGCTGCGACCTCAGTCCCCCAGAGCTCGAACCCCCACCTCTGTGAGGGAATCGGCGACCTCCTGTCCTTGGCGTCCGCAAAAGGCATTCACCTGCGGTGAACCTGGGCCTCGGGCGAACACGGTCAGGCCCCATGGTAGGAGCCCGGGGAGGCTATGGCAGCCTCTGCGGCCAGGCCTCGGACTCTCCCCGGGGCTCTCTCGGGTCCCAGGCGCCCTCTCTCGCCCGGGGAGTGCCCACGCCGTCCCCTGACCCCCGAAGGACGCCTGCATCCCGCCATAAGCGGCCCACCTCGTCCATGGAGCTGGGACACATGGGGCCCGGGTGCGAGCAACTGGCCTACGTGGCTGCAAACCCGCAGAACCCTCCGTCCCGTCCCCACCACTGAGAAGATTCCCCTGTTCTTCCATCCGTAAAGGGGTCCCCCTTTACGGATGGAAGAACAGGGGGGAGGCCCCCAGGAGATGGCTTTTGTCCGAGCCGCGGCTGGGTGGTTTCGGGCCAAGAGGCGGGGCCGCGCAGGCGCAGGCAGGCCCCACCCCAAGAGCATCCCTCCGGGCAACGTGCCCCCCCCTTGAGATATCAGGCCAGGTGCACAGGGTCCCTGGGCTGGTGTCAGAGTTAACGGAGGCCCTCCCTGCCACCCAGAGGACCGCGCGTTTTCCCGTGGACCACACTTGCCAGCCCGTCTCCCACCCCGCCAGAGGCAGAGTGCCAGGGAAGAGCTAGGGACCTGGGGCCGGGAAGAGGGGCCGGCCACGGTTCCGGGCCAGGTGGGGCGGGCCCGGGCGGGCGGGACCCACGCCCAGGGACCGGGTCTCCCTGGGGGTCTCGGGCCTGAGACCTGCCTGGGGGGCTAAGAGTCTCTCTTGGCTCAAACGGCCCCACCCTGCCCCGAGGCGGAAAACTTGGACCGAGACGCTTCTACTCTCTAAAGTCTGGGCTGAACTTTGCGAGAAGGGACTGTGTGCGCTGCGACCTGGGTCCCACAGAGCTCGAACCCCCCCTGCCCGTGAAGGGATCCGCGGCCTGTGGTCCCTGGTGTCCGCAAAAGGCATTCACCTGCGGAGAACCTGGGCCCAGGTGAGCGGGACCAGGCCCCACGGCAGGAGCCTGGGGAGGCCACTGGAGCCCCGGGGGCCAGGGCTGGGCATTTTCCCGGGTGCTCTCTCGGGTCCCAGGCGCCCTCTCTCGCCCGGGGAGTGCCCACGCCGTCCCCTGACCCCCGCAGGACGCCTGCATCCCGCCATAAGCGGCCCACCTCGTCCATGGAGCTGGGACACATGGGGCCGGGGTGCGAGCAACTGGCCTACGTGGCTGCAAACCCGCAGACCCCTCCGTCCCGTCCCAACCACTGCGAAGATCCCCCTGTTCTTCCATCCGTAAAGGGGTCCCCCTTTACGGATGGAAGAACAGGGGGGAGGCCCCCAGGAGATGGCTTTTGTCCGAGCCGCGGCTGGGTGGTTTCAGGCCAAGAGGCGGGGCCGCGCAGGCGCAGGCAGGCCCCACCCCAAGAGCATCCCTCCGGGCAACGTGCCCCCCCCTTGAGATATCAGGCCAGGTCCACAGGGTCCCTGGGCTGGTGTCAGAGTTAACGGAGGCCCTCCCTGCCACCCAGAGGACCGCGCGTTTTCCCGTGGACCACACTTCCCAGCAGCTCTCCCACCCCCGCAGAGGCAGAGTGCCAGGAAAGAACTAGGGACCTGGTGCCTGGAAGAGGGGCCGGCCACGGTTCCGCGCCAGGTGGAGCGGTTCCGGGCGGGCGGGCGGGACCCTCGACCAAGGACCGGTTCTCCCTTGGGGAGTCTGGCCTGTGCCCCGCCTGGGAGGCTAAGAGCCTTGCTTCGCCTGCAAAGCCCCCACCCTGCCACAAGGCGGCAGACTTGGACCCAGCCGCTTCAACCCTCCAGTCTCTGCGGAACCACCCAAAAATGGAGTGTGACCGCTGCGACCTCAGTCCCCCAGAGCTCGAACCCCCACCTCTGTGAGGGAATCGGCGACCTCCTGTCCTTGGCGTCCGCAAAAGGCATTCACCTGCGGTGAACCTGGGCCTCGGGCGAACACGGTCAGGCCCCATGGTAGGAGCCCGGGGAGGCAATGGCAGCCTCTGCGGCCAGGCCTCGGACTCTCCCCGGGGCTCTCTCGGGTCCCAGGCGCCCTCTCTCGCCCGGGGAGTGCCCACGCCGTCCCCTGACCCCCGCAGGACGCCTGCATCCCGCAATAAGCGGCCCACCTCGTCCATGGAGCTGGGACACATGGGGCCGGGGTGCCAGCAACTGGCCTACGTGGCTGCAAACCCGCAGACCCCTCCGTCCCGTCCCCACCACTGCGAAGATCCCCCTGTTCTTCCATCCGTAAAGGGGTCCCCCTTTACGGATGGAAGAACAGGGGGGAGGCCCCCAGGAGATGGCTTTTGTCCGAGCCGCGGCTGGGTGGTTTCGGGCCAAGAGGCGGGGCCGCGCAGGCGCAGGCAGGCCCCACCACAAGAGCATCCCTCCGGGCAACGTGCCCCCCGCTTGAGATATCAGGTCAGGTCCACAGGGTCCCTGGGCTGGTGTCAGAGTTAACGGAGGCCCTCCCTGCCACCCAGAGGACCGCGCGTTTTCCCGTGGACCACACTTGCCAGCCCGTCTCCCACCCCGCCAGAGGCAGAGTGCCAGGGAAGAGCTAGGGACCTGGGGCCGGGAAGAGGGGCCGGCCACGGTTCCGGGCCAGGTGGGGCGGGCCCGGGCGGGCGGGACCCACGCCCAGGGACCGGGTCTCCCTGGGGGTCTCGGGCCTGAGACCTGCCTGGGGGGCTAAGAGTCTCTCTTGGCTCAAACGGCCCCACCCTGCCCCGAGGCGGAAAACTTGGACCGAGACGCTTCTACTCTCTAAAGTCTGGGCTGAACTTTGCGAGAAGGGACTGTGTGCGCTGCGACCTGGGTCCCACAGAGCTCGAACCCCCCCTGCCCGTGAAGGGATCCGCGGCCTGTGGTCCCTGGTGTCCGCAAAAGGCATTCACCTGCGGAGAACCTGGGCCCAGGTGAGCGGGACCAGGCCCCACGGCAGGAGCCTGGGGAGGCCACTGGAGCCCCGGGGGCCAGGGCTGGGCATTTTCCCGGGTGCTCTCTCGGGTCCCAGGCGCCCTCTCTCGCCCGGGGAGTGCCCACGCCGTCCCCTGACCCCCGCAGGACGCCTGCATCCCGCCATAAGCGGCCCACCTCGTCCATGGAGCTGGGACACATGGGGCCGGGGTGCGAGCAACTGGCCTACGTGGCTGCAAACCCGCAGACCCCTCCGTCCCGTCCCCACCACTGCGAAGATCCCCCTGTTCTTCCATCCGTAAAGGGGTCCCCCTTTACGGATGGAAGAACAGGGGGGAGGCCCCCAGGAGATGGCTTTTGTCCGAGCCGCGGCTGGGTGGTTTCGGGCCAAGAGGCGGGGCCGCGCAGGCGCAGGCAGGCCCCACCCCAAGAGCATCCCTCCGGGCAACGTGCCCCCCCCTTGAGATATCAGGCCAGGTCCACAGGGTCCCTGGGCTGGTGTCAGAGTTAACGGAGGCCCTCCCTGCCACCCAGAGGACCGCGCGTTTTCCCGTGGACCACACTTCCCAGCAGCTCTCCCACCCCCGCAGAGGCAGAGTGCCAGGAAAGAACTAGGGACCTGGTGCCTGGAAGAGGGGCCGGCCACGGTTCCGCGCCAGGTGGAGCGGTTCCGGGCGGGCGGGCGGGACCCTCGACCAAGGACCGGTTCTCCCTTGGGGAGTCTGGCCTGTGCCCCGCCTGGGAGGCTAAGAGCCTTGCTTCGCCTGCAAAGCCCCCACCCTGCCACAAGGCGGCAGACTTGGACCCAGCCGCTTCAACCCTCCAGTCTCTGCGGAACCACCCAAAAATGGAGTGTGACCGCTGCGACCTCAGTCCCCCAGAGCTCGAACCCCCACCTCTGTGAGGGAATCGGCGACCTCCTGTCCTTGGCGTCCGCAAAAGGCATTCACCTGCGGTGAACCTGGGCCTCGGGCGAACACGGTCAGGCCCCATGGTAGGAGCCCGGGGAGGCAATGGCAGCCTCTGCGGCCAGGCCTCGGACTCTCCCCGGGGCTCTCTCGGGTCCCAGGCGCCCTCTCTCGCCCGGGGAGTGCCCACGCCGTCCCCTGACCCCCGCAGGACGCCTGCATCCCGCAATAAGCGGCCCACCTCGTCCATGGAGCTGGGACACATGGGGCCGGGGTGCCAGCAACTGGCCTACGTGGCTGCAAACCCGCAGACCCCTCCGTCCCGTCCCCACCACTGCGAAGATCCCCCTGTTCTTCCATCCGTAAAGGGGTCCCCCTTTACGGATGGAAGAACAGGGGGGAGGCCCCCAGGAGATGGCTTTTGTCCGAGCCGCGGCTGGGTGGTTTCGGGCCAAGAGGCGGGGCCGCGCAGGCGCAGGCAGGCCCCACCACAAGAGCATCCCTCCGGGCAACGTGCCCCCCGCTTGAGATATCAGGTCAGGTCCACAGGGTCCCTGGGCTGGTGTCAGAGTTAACGGAGGCCCTCCCTGCCACCCAGAGGACCGCGCGTTTTCCCGTGGACCACACTTGCCAGCCCGTCTCCCACCCCGCCAGAGGCAGAGTGCCAGGGAAGAGCTAGGGACCTGGGGCCGGGAAGAGGGGCCGGCCACGGTTCCGGGCCAGGTGGGGCGGGCCCGGGCGGGCGGGACCCACGCCCAGGGACCGGGTCTCCCTGGGGGTCTCGGGCCTGAGACCTGCCTGGGGGGCTAAGAGTCTCTCTTGGCTCAAACGGCCCCACCCTGCCCCGAGGCGGAAAACTTGGACCGAGACGCTTCTACTCTCTAAAGTCTGGGCTGAACTTTGCGAGAAGGGACTGTGTGCGCTGCGACCTGGGTCCCACAGAGCTCGAACCCCCCCTGCCCGTGAAGGGATCCGCGGCCTGTGGTCCCTGGTGTCCGCAAAAGGCATTCACCTGCGGAGAACCTGGGCCCAGGTGAGCGGGACCAGGCCCCACGGCAGGAGCCTGGGGAGGCCACTGGAGCCCCGGGGGCCAGGGCTGGGCATTTTCCCGGGTGCTCTCTCGGGTCCCAGGCGCCCTCTCTCGCCCGGGGAGTGCCCACGCCGTCCCCTGACCCCCGCAGGACGCCTGCATCCCGCCATAAGCGGCCCACCTCGTCCATGGAGCTGGGACACATGGGGCCGGGGTGCGAGCAACTGGCCTACGTGGCTGCAAACCCGCAGACCCCTCCGTCCCGTCCCCACCACTGCGAAGATCCCCCTGTTCTTCCATCCGTAAAGGGGTCCCCCTTTACGGATGGAAGAACAGGGGGGAGGCCCCCAGGAGATGGCTTTTGTCCGAGCCGCGGCTGGGTGGTTTCGGGCCAAGAGGCGGGGCCGCGCAGGCGCAGGCAGGCCCCACCCCAAGAGCATCCCTCCGGGCAACGTGCCCCCCCCTTGAGATATCAGGCCAGGTCCACAGGGTCCCTGGGCTGGTGTCAGAGTTAACGGAGGCCCTCCCTGCCACCCAGAGGACCGCGCGTTTTCCCGTGGACCACACTTCCCAGCAGCTCTCCCACCCCCGCAGAGGCAGAGTGCCAGGAAAGAACTAGGGACCTGGTGCCTGGAAGAGGGGCCGGCCACGGTTCCGCGCCAGGTGGAGCGGTTCCGGGCGGGCGGGCGGGACCCTCGACCAAGGACCGGTTCTCCCTTGGGGAGTCTGGCCTGTGCCCCGCCTGGGAGGCTAAGAGCCTTGCTTCGCCTGCAAAGCCCCCACCCTGCCACAAGGCGGCAGACTTGGACCCAGCCGCTTCAACCCTCCAGTCTCTGCGGAACCACCCAAAAATGGAGTGTGACCGCTGCGACCTCAGTCCCCCAGAGCTCGAACCCCCACCTCTGTGAGGGAATCGGCGACCTCCTGTCCTTGGCGTCCGCAAAAGGCATTCACCTGCGGTGAACCTGGGCCTCGGGCGAACACGGTCAGGCCCCATGGTAGGAGCCCGGGGAGGCAATGGCAGCCTCTGCGGCCAGGCCTCGGACTCTCCCCGGGGCTCTCTCGGGTCCCAGGCGCCCTCTCTCGCCCGGGGAGTGCCCACGCCGTCCCCTGACCCCCGCAGGACGCCTGCATCCCGCCATAAGCGGCCCACCTCGTCCATGGAGCTGGGACACATGGGGCCGGGGTGCCAGCAACTGGCCTACGTGGCTGCAAACCCGCAGACCCCTCCGTCCCGTCCCCACCACTGCGAAGATCCCCCTGTTCTTCCATCCGTAAAGGGGTCCCCCTTTACGGATGGAAGAACAGGGGGGAGGCCCCCAGGAGATAGCTTTTGTCCGAGCCGCGGCTGGGTGGTTTCGGGCCAAGAGGCGGGGCCGCGCAGGCGCAAGCAGGCCCCACCCCAAGAGCATCCCTCCGGGCAACGTGCCCCTCCCTTGAGATATCAGGCCAGGTGCACAGGGTCCCTGGGCTGGTGTCAGAGTTAACGGAGGCCCTCCCTGCCACCCAGAGGACCGCGCGTTTTCCCGTGGACCACACTTGCCAGCCCGTCTCCCACCCCGCCAGAGGCAGAGTGCCAGGGAAGAGCTAGGGACCTGGGGCCGGGAAGAGGGGCCGGCCACGGTTCCGGGCCAGGTGGGGCGGGCCCGGGCGGGCGGGACCCACGCCCAGGGACCGGGTCTCCCTGGGGGTCTCGGGCCTGAGACCTGCCTGGGGGGCTAAGAGTCTCTCTTGGCTCAAACGGCCCCACCCTGCCCCGAGGCGGAAAACTTGGACCGAGACGCTTCTACTCTCTAAAGTCTGGGCTGAACTTTGCGAGAAGGGACTGTGTGCGCTGCGACCTGGGTCCCACAGAGCTCGAACCCCCCCCTGCCCGTGAAGGGATCCGCGGCCTGTGGTCCCTGGTGTCCGCAAAAGGCATTCACCTGCGGAGAACCTGGGCCCAGGTGAGCGGGACCAGGCCCCACGGCAGGAGCCTGGGGAGGCCACTGGAGCCCCGGGGGCCAGGGCTGGGCATTTTCCCGGGTGCTCTCTCGGGTCCCAGGCGCCCTCTCTCGCCCGGGGAGTGCCCACGCCGTCCCCTGACCCCCGCAGGACGCCTGCATCCCGCCATAAGCGGCCCACCTCGTCCATGGAGCTGGGACACATGGGGCCGGGGTGCGAGCAACTGGCCTACGTGGCTGCAAAACCGCAGACCCCTCCGTCCCGTCCCAACCACTGCGAAGATCCCCCTGTTCTTCCATCCGTAAAGGGGTCCCCCTTTACGGATGGAAGAACAGGGGGGAGGCCCCCAGGAGATGGCTTTTGTCCGAGCCGCGGCTGGGTGGTTTCGGGCCAAGAGGCGGGGCCGCGCAGGCGCAGGCAGGCCCCACCCCAAGAGCATCCCTCCGGGCAACGTGCCCCCCCATTGAGATATCAGGCCAGGTCCACAGGGTCCCTGGGCTGGTGTCATAGTTAACGGAGGCCCTCCCTGCCACCCAGAGGACCGCGCGTTTTCCCGTGGACCACACTTCCCAGCAGCTCTCCCACCCCCGCAGAGGCAGAGTGCCAGGAAAGAACTAGGGACCTGGTGCCTGGAAGAGGGGCCGGCCACGGTTCCGCGCCAGGTGGAGCGGTTCCGGGCGGGCGGGCGGGACCCTCGACCAAGGACCGGTTCTCCCTTGGGGAGTCTGGCCTGTGCCCCGCCTGGGAGGCTAAGAGCCTTGCTTCGCCTGCAAAGCCCCCACCCTGCCACAAGGCGGCAGACTTGGACCCAGCCGCTTCAACCCTCCAGTCTCTGCGGAACCACCCAAAAATGGAGTGTGACCGCTGCGACCTCAGTCCCCCAGAGCTCGAACCCCCACCTCTGTGAGGGAATCGGCGACCTCCTGTCCTTGGCGTCCGCAAAAGGCATTCACCTGCGGTGAACCTGGGCCTCGGGCGAACACGGTCAGGCCCCATGGTAGGAGCCCGGGGAGGCAATGGCAGCCTCTGCGGCCAGGCCTCGGACTCTCCCCGGGGCTCTCTCGGGTCCCAGGCGCCCTCTCTCGCCCGGGGAGTGCCCACGCCGTCCCCTGACCCCCGCAGGACGCCTGCATCCCGCAATAAGCGGCCCACCTCGTCCATGGAGCTGGGACACATGGGGCCGGGGTGCCAGCAACTGGCCTACGTGGCTGCAAACCCGCAGACCCCTCCGTCCCGTCCCCACCACTGCGAAGATCCCCCTGTTCTTCCATCCGTAAAGGGGTCCCCCTTTACGGATGGAAGAACAGGGGGGAGGCCCCCAGGAGATGGCTTTTGTCCGAGCCGCGGCTGGGTGGTTTCGGGCCAAGAGGCGGGGCCGCGCAGGCGCAGGCAGGCCCCACCACAAGAGCATCCCTCCGGGCAACGTGCCCCCCGCTTGAGATATCAGGTCAGGTCCACAGGGTCCCTGGGCTGGTGTCAGAGTTAACGGAGGCCCTCCCTGCCACCCAGAGGACCGCGCGTTTTCCCGTGGACCACACTTGCCAGCCCGTCTCCCACCCCGCCAGAGGCAGAGTGCCAGGGAAGAGCTAGGGACCTGGGGCCGGGAAGAGGGGCCGGCCACGGTTCCGGGCCAGGTGGGGCGGGCCCGGGCGGGCGGGACCCACGCCCAGGGACCGGGTCTCCCTGGGGGTCTCGGGCCTGAGACCTGCCTGGGGGGCTAAGAGTCTCTCTTGGCTCAAACGGCCCCACCCTGCCCCGAGGCGGAAAACTTGGACCGAGACGCTTCTACTCTCTAAAGTCTGGGCTGAACTTTGCGAGAAGGGACTGTGTGCGCTGCGACCTGGGTCCCACAGAGCTCGAACCCCCCCTGCCCGTGAAGGGATCCGCGGCCTGTGGTCCCTGGTGTCCGCAAAAGGCATTCACCTGCGGAGAACCTGGGCCCAGGTGAGCGGGACCAGGCCCCACGGCAGGAGCCTGGGGAGGCCACTGGAGCCCCGGGGGCCAGGGCTGGGCATTTTCCCGGGTGCTCTCTCGGGTCCCAGGCGCCCTCTCTCGCCCGGGGAGTGCCCACGCCGTCCCCTGACCCCCGCAGGACGCCTGCATCCCGCCATAAGCGGCCCACCTCGTCCATGGAGCTGGGACACATGGGGCCGGGGTGCGAGCAACTGGCCTACGTGGCTGCAAACCCGCAGACCCCTCCGTCCCGTCCCCACCACTGCGAAGATCCCCCTGTTCTTCCATCCGTAAAGGGGTCCCCCTTTACGGATGGAAGAACAGGGGGGAGGCCCCCAGGAGATGGCTTTTGTCCGAGCCGCGGCTGGGTGGTTTCGGGCCAAGAGGCGGGGCCGCGCAGGCGCAGGCAGGCCCCACCCCAAGAGCATCCCTCCGGGCAACGTGCCCCCCCCTTGAGATATCAGGCCAGGTCCACAGGGTCCCTGGGCTGGTGTCAGAGTTAACGGAGGCCCTCCCTGCCACCCAGAGGACCGCGCGTTTTCCCGTGGACCACACTTCCCAGCAGCTCTCCCACCCCCGCAGAGGCAGAGTGCCAGGAAAGAACTAGGGACCTGGTGCCTGGAAGAGGGGCCGGCCACGGTTCCGCGCCAGGTGGAGCGGTTCCGGGCGGGCGGGCGGGACCCTCGACCAAGGACCGGTTCTCCCTTGGGGAGTCTGGCCTGTGCCCCGCCTGGGAGGCTAAGAGCCTTGCTTCGCCTGCAAAGCCCCCACCCTGCCACAAGGCGGCAGACTTGGACCCAGCCGCTTCAACCCTCCAGTCTCTGCGGAACCACCCAAAAATGGAGTGTGACCGCTGCGACCTCAGTCCCCCAGAGCTCGAACCCCCACCTCTGTGAGGGAATCGGCGACCTCCTGTCCTTGGCGTCCGCAAAAGGCATTCACCTGCGGTGAACCTGGGCCTCGGGCGAACACGGTCAGGCCCCATGGTAGGAGCCCGGGGAGGCAATGGCAGCCTCTGCGGCCAGGCCTCGGACTCTCCCCGGGGCTCTCTCGGGTCCCAGGCGCCCTCTCTCGCCCGGGGAGTGCCCACGCCGTCCCCTGACCCCCGCAGGACGCCTGCATCCCGCCATAAGCGGCCCACCTCGTCCATGGAGCTGGGACACATGGGGCCGGGGTGCGAGCAACTGGCCTACGTGGCTGCAAACCCGCAGACCCCTCCGTCCCGTCCCCACCACTGCGAAGATCCCCCTGTTCTTCCATCCGTAAAGGGGTCCCCCTTTACGGATGGAAGAACAGGGGGGAGGCCCCCAGGAGATGGCTTTTGTCCGAGCCGCGGCTGGGTGGTTTCGGGCCAAGAGGCGGGGCCGCGCAGGCGCAGGCAGGCCCCACCCCAAGAGCATCCCTCCGGGCAACGTGCCCCCCCCTTGAGATATCAGGCCAGGTGCACAGGGTCCCTGGGCTGGTGTCAGAGTTAACGGAGGCCCTCCCTGCCACCCAGAGGACCGCGCGTTTTCCCGTGGACCACACTTGCCAGCCCGTCTCCCACCCCGCCAGAGGCAGAGTGCCAGGGAAGAGCTAGGGACCTGGGGCCGGGAAGAGGGGCCGGCCACGGTTCCGGGCCAGGTGGGGCGGGCCCGGGCGGGCGGGACCCACGCCCAGGGACCGGGTCTCCCTGGGGGTCTCGGGCCTGAGACCTGCCTGGGGGGCTAAGAGTCTCTCTTGGCTCAAACGGCCCCACCCTGCCCCGAGGCGGAAAACTTGGACCGAGACGCTACTACTCTCTAAAGTCTGGGCTGAACTTTGCGAGAAGGGACTGTGTGCGCTGCGACCTGGGTCCCACAGAGCTCGAACCCCCCCTGCCCGTGAAGGGATCCGCGGCCTGTGGTCCCTGGTGTCCGCAAAAGGCATTCACCTGCGGAGAACCTGGGCCCAGGTGAGCGGGACCAGGCCCCACGGCAGGAGCCTGGGGAGGCCACTGGAGCCCCGGGGGCCAGGGCTGGGCATTTTCCCGGGTGCTCTCTCGGGTCCCAGGCGCCCTCTCTCGCCCGGGGAGTGCCCACGCCGTCCCCTGACCCCCGCAGGACGCCTGCATCCCGCCATAAGCGGCCCACCTCGTCCATGGAGCTGGGACACATGGGGCCGGGGTGCGAGCAACTGGCCTACGTGGCTGCAAACCCGCAGACCCCTCCGTCCCGTCCCCACCACTGCGAAGATCCCCCTGTTCTTCCATCCGTAAAGGGGTCCCCCTTTACGGATGGAAGAACAGGGGGGAGGCCCCCAGGAGATGGCTTTTGTCCGAGCCGCGGCTGGGTGGTTTCGGGCCAAGAGGCGGGGCCGCGCAGGCGCAGGCAGGCCCCACCCCAAGAGCATCCCTCCGGGCAACGTGCCCCCCCCTTGAGATATCAGGCCAGGTCCACAGGGTCCCTGGGCTGGTGTCAGAGTTAACGGAGGCCCTCCCTGCCACCCAGAGGACCGCGCGTTTTCCCGTGGACCACACTTCCCAGCAGCTCTCCCACCCCCGCAGAGGCAGAGTGCCAGGAAAGAACTAGGGACCTGGTGCCTGGAAGAGGGGCCGGCCACGGTTCCGCGCCAGGTGGAGCGGTTCCGGGCGGGCGGGCGGGACCCTCGACCAAGGACCGGTTCTCCCTTGGGGAGTCTGGCCTGTGCCCCGCCTGGGAGGCTAAGAGCCTTGCTTCGCCTGCAAAGCCCCCACCCTGCCACAAGGCGGCAGACTTGGACCCAGCCGCTTCAACCCTCCAGTCTCTGCGGAACCACCCAAAAATGGAGTGTGACCGCTGCGACCTCAGTCCCCCAGAGCTCGAACCCCCACCTCTGTGAGGGAATCGGCGACCTCCTGTCCTTGGCGTCCGCAAAAGGCATTCACCTGCGGTGAACCTGGGCCTCGGGCGAACACGGTCAGGCCCCATGGTAGGAGCCCGGGGAGGCTATGGCAGCCTCTGCGGCCAGGCCTCGGACTCTCCCCGGGGCTCTCTCGGGTCCCAGGCGCCCTCTCTCGCCCGGGGAGTGCCCACGCCGTCCCCTGACCCCCGAAGGACGCCTGCATCCCGCCATAAGCGGCCCACCTCGTCCATGGAGCTGGGACACATGGGGCCCGGGTGCGAGCAACTGGCCTACGTGGCTGCAAACCCGCAGACCCCTCCGTCCCGTCCCCACCACTGCGAAGATCCCCCTGTTCTTCCATCCGTAAAGGGGTCCCCCTTTACGGATGGAAGAACAGGGGGGAGGCCCCCAGGAGATGGCTTTTGTCCGAGCCGCGGCTGGGTGGTTTCGGGCCAAGAGGCGGGGCCGCGCAGGCGCAAGCAGGCCCCACCCCAAGAGCATCCCTCCGGGCAACGTGCCCCTCCCTTGAGATATCAGGCCAGGTGCACAGGGTCCCTGGGCTGGTGTCAGAGTTAACGGAGGCCCTCCCTGCCACCCAGAGGACCGCGCGTTTTCCCGTGGACCACACTTGCCAGCCCGTCTCCCACCCCGCCAGAGGCAGAGTGCCAGGGAAGAGCTAGGGACCTGGGGCCGGGAAGAGGGGCCGGCCACGGTTCCGGGCCAGGTGGGGCGGGCCCGGGCGGGCGGGACCCACGCCCAGGGACCGGGTCTCCCTGGGGGTCTCGGGCCTGAGACCTGCCTGGGGGGCTAAGAGTCTCTCTTGGCTCAAACGGCCCCACCCTGCCCCGAGGCGGAAAACTTGGACCGAGACGCTTCTACTCTCTAAAGTCTGGGCTGAACTTTGCGAGAAGGGACTGTGTGCGCTGCGACCTGGGTCCCACAGAGCTCGAACCCCCCCTGCCCGTGAAGGGATCCGCGGCCTGTGGTCCCTGGTGTCCGCAAAAGGCATTCACCTGCGGAGAACCTGGGCCCAGGTGAGCGGGACCAGGCCCCACGGCAGGAGCCTGGGGAGGCCACTGGAGCCCCGGGGGCCAGGGCTGGGCATTTTCCCGGGTGCTCTCTCGGGTCCCAGGCGCCCTCTCTCGCCCGGGGAGTGCCCACGCCGTCCCCTGACCCCCGCAGGACGCCTGCATCCCGCCATAAGCGGCCCACCTCGTCCATGGAGCTGGGACACATGGGGCCGGGGTGCGAGCAACTGGCCTACGTGGCTGCAAAACCGCAGACCCCTCCGTCCCGTCCCAACCACTGCGAAGATCCCCCTGTTCTTCCATCCGTAAAGGGGTCCCCCTTTACGGATGGAAGAACAGGGGGGAGGCCCCCAGGAGATGGCTTTTGTCCGAGCCGCGGCTGGGTGGTTTCGGGCCAAGAGGCGGGGCCGCGCAGGCGCAGGCAGGCCCCACCCCAAGAGCATCCCTCCGGGCAACGTGCCCCCCCATTGAGATATCAGGCCAGGTCCACAGGGTCCCTGGGCTGGTGTCATAGTTAACGGAGGCCCTCCCTGCCACCCAGAGGACCGCGCGTTTTCCCGTGGACCACACTTCCCAGCAGCTCTCCCACCCCCGCAGAGGCAGAGTGCCAGGAAAGAACTAGGGACCTGGTGCCTGGAAGAGGGGCCGGCCATGGTTCCGCGCCAGGTGGAGCGGTTCCGGGCGGGCGGGCGGGACCCTCGACCAAGGACCGGTTCTCCCTTGGGGAGTCTGGCCTGTGCCCCGCCTGGGAGGCTAAGAGCCTTGCTTCGCCTGCAAAGCCCCCACCCTGCCACAAGGCGGCAGACTTGGACCCAGCCGCTTCAACCCTCCAGTCTCTGCGGAACCACCCAAAAATGGAGTGTGACCGCTGCGACCTCAGTCCCCCAGAGCTCGAACCCCCACCTCTGTGAGGGAATCGGCGACCTCCTGTCCTTGGCGTCCGCAAAAGGCATTCACCTGCGGTGAACCTGGGCCTCGGGCGAACACGGTCAGGCCCCATGGTAGGAGCCCGGGGAGGCAATGGCAGCCTCTGCGGCCAGGCCTCGGACTCTCCCCGGGGCTCTCTCGGGTCCCAGGCGCCCTCTCTCGCCCGGGGAGTGCCCACGCCGTCCCCTGACCCCCGCAGGACGCCTGCATCCCGCAATAAGCGGCCCACCTCGTCCATGGAGCTGGGACACATGGGGCCGGGGTGCCAGCAACTGGCCTACGTGGCTGCAAACCCGCAGACCCCTCCGTCCCGTCCCCACCACTGCGAAGATCCCCCTGTTCTTCCATCCGTAAAGGGGTCCCCCTTTACGGATGGAAGAACAGGGGGGAGGCCCCCAGGAGATGGCTTTTGTCCGAGCCGCGGCTGGGTGGTTTCGGGCCAAGAGGCGGGGCCGCGCAGGCGCAGGCAGGCCCCACCACAAGAGCATCCCTCCGGGCAACGTGCCCCCCGCTTGAGATATCAGGTCAGGTCCACAGGGTCCCTGGGCTGGTGTCAGAGTTAACGGAGGCCCTCCCTGCCACCCAGAGGACCGCGCGTTTTCCCGTGGACCACACTTGCCAGCCCGTCTCCCACCCCGCCAGAGGCAGAGTGCCAGGGAAGAGCTAGGGACCTGGGGCCGGGAAGAGGGGCCGGCCACGGTTCCGGGCCAGGTGGGGCGGGCCCGGGCGGGCGGGACCCACGCCCAGGGACCGGGTCTCCCTGGGGGTCTCGGGCCTGAGACCTGCCTGGGGGGCTAAGAGTCTCTCTTGGCTCAAACGGCCCCACCCTGCCCCGAGGCGGAAAACTTGGACCGAGACGCTTCTACTCTCTAAAGTCTGGGCTGAACTTTGCGAGAAGGGACTGTGTGCGCTGCGACCTGGGTCCCACAGAGCTCGAACCCCCCCTGCCCGTGAAGGGATCCGCGGCCTGTGGTCCCTGGTGTCCGCAAAAGGCATTCACCTGCGGAGAACCTGGGCCCAGGTGAGCGGGACCAGGCCCCACGGCAGGAGCCTGGGGAGGCCACTGGAGCCCCGGGGGCCAGGGCTGGGCATTTTCCCGGGTGCTCTCTCGGGTCCCAGGCGCCCTCTCTCGCCCGGGGAGTGCCCACGCCGTCCCCTGACCCCCGCAGGACGCCTGCATCCCGCCATAAGCGGCCCACCTCGTCCATGGAGCTGGGACACATGGGGCCGGGGTGCGAGCAACTGGCCTACGTGGCTGCAAACCCGCAGACCCCTCCGTCCCGTCCCCACCACTGCGAAGATCCCCCTGTTCTTCCATCCGTAAAGGGGTCCCCCTTTACGGATGGAAGAACAGGGGGGAGGCCCCCAGGAGATGGCTTTTGTCCGAGCCGCGGCTGGGTGGTTTCGGGCCAAGAGGCGGGGCCGCGCAGGCGCAGGCAGGCCCCACCCCAAGAGCATCCCTCCGGGCAACGTGCCCCCCCCTTGAGATATCAGGCCAGGTCCACAGGGTCCCTGGGCTGGTGTCAGAGTTAACGGAGGCCCTCCCTGCCACCCAGAGGACCGCGCGTTTTCCCGTGGACCACACTTCCCAGCAGCTCTCCCACCCCCGCAGAGGCAGAGTGCCAGGAAAGAACTAGGGACCTGGTGCCTGGAAGAGGGGCCGGCCACGGTTCCGCGCCAGGTGGAGCGGTTCCGGGCGGGCGGGCGGGACCCTCGACCAAGGACCGGTTCTCCCTTGGGGAGTCTGGCCTGTGCCCCGCCTGGGAGGCTAAGAGCCTTGCTTCGCCTGCAAAGCCCCCACCCTGCCACAAGGCGGCAGACTTGGACCCAGCCGCTTCAACCCTCCAGTCTCTGCGGAACCACCCAAAAATGGAGTGTGACCGCTGCGACCTCAGTCCCCCAGAGCTCGAACCCCCACCTCTGTGAGGGAATCGGCGACCTCCTGTCCTTGGCGTCCGCAAAAGGCATTCACCTGCGGTGAACCTGGGCCTCGGGCGAACACGGTCAGGCCCCATGGTAGGAGCCCGGGGAGGCAATGGCAGCCTCTGCGGCCAGGCCTCGGACTCTCCCCGGGGCTCTCTCGGGTCCCAGGCGCCCTCTCTCGCCCGGGGAGTGCCCACGCCGTCCCCTGACCCCCGCAGGACGCCTGCATCCCGCCATAAGCGGCCCACCTCGTCCATGGAGCTGGGACACATGGGGCCGGGGTGCGAGCAACTGGCCTACGTGGCTGCAAACCCGCAGACCCCTCCGTCCCGTCCCCACCACTGCGAAGATCCCCCTGTTCTTCCATCCGTAAAGGGGTCCCCCTTTACGGATGGAAGAACAGGGGGGAGGCCCCCAGGAGATGGCTTTTGTCCGAGCCGCGGCTGGGTGGTTTCGGGCCAAGAGGCGGGGCCGCGCAGGCGCAGGCAGGCCCCACCCCAAGAGCATCCCTCCGGGCAACGTGCCCCCCCCTTGAGATATCAGGCCAGGTGCACAGGGTCCCTGGGCTGGTGTCAGAGTTAACGGAGGCCCTCCCTGCCACCCAGAGGACCGCGCGTTTTCCCGTGGACCACACTTGCCAGCCCGTCTCCCACCCCGCCAGAGGCAGAGTGCCAGGGAAGAGCTAGGGACCTGGGGCCGGGAAGAGGGGCCGGCCACGGTTCCGGGCCAGGTGGGGCGGGCCCGGGCGGGCGGGACCCACGCCCAGGGACCGGGTCTCCCTGGGGGTCTCGGGCCTGAGACCTGCCTGGGGGGCTAAGAGTCTCTCTTGGCTCAAACGGCCCCACCCTGCCCCGAGGCGGAAAACTTGGACCGAGACGCTACTACTCTCTAAAGTCTGGGCTGAACTTTGCGAGAAGGGACTGTGTGCGCTGCGACCTGGGTCCCACAGAGCTCGAACCCCCCCTGCCCGTGAAGGGATCCGCGGCCTGTGGTCCCTGGTGTCCGCAAAAGGCATTCACCTGCGGAGAACCTGGGCCCAGGTGAGCGGGACCAGGCCCCACGGCAGGAGCCTGGGGAGGCCACTGGAGCCCCGGGGGCCAGGGCTGGGCATTTTCCCGGGTGCTCTCTCGGGTCCCAGGCGCCCTCTCTCGCCCGGGGAGTGCCCACGCCGTCCCCTGACCCCCGCAGGACGCCTGCATCCCGCCATAAGCGGCCCACCTCGTCCATGGAGCTGGGACACATGGGGCCGGGGTGCGAGCAACTGGCCTACGTGGCTGCAAACCCGCAGACCCCTCCGTCCCGTCCCCACCACTGCGAAGATCCCCCTGTTCTTCCATCCGTAAAGGGGTCCCCCTTTACGGATGGAAGAACAGGGGGGAGGCCCCCAGGAGATGGCTTTTGTCCGAGCCGCGGCTGGGTGGTTTCGGGCCAAGAGGCGGGGCCGCGCAGGCGCAGGCAGGCCCCACCCCAAGAGCATCCCTCCGGGCAACGTGCCCCCCCCTTGAGATATCAGGCCAGGTCCACAGGGTCCCTGGGCTGGTGTCAGAGTTAACGGAGGCCCTCCCTGCCACCCAGAGGACCGCGCGTTTTCCCGTGGACCACACTTCCCAGCAGCTCTCCCACCCCCGCAGAGGCAGAGTGCCAGGAAAGAACTAGGGACCTGGTGCCTGGAAGAGGGGCCGGCCACGGTTCCGCGCCAGGTGGAGCGGTTCCGGGCGGGCGGGCGGGACCCTCGACCAAGGACCGGTTCTCCCTTGGGGAGTCTGGCCTGTGCCCCGCCTGGGAGGCTAAGAGCCTTGCTTCGCCTGCAAAGCCCCCACCCTGCCACAAGGCGGCAGACTTGGACCCAGCCGCTTCAACCCTCCAGTCTCTGCGGAACCACCCAAAAATGGAGTGTGACCGCTGCGACCTCAGTCCCCCAGAGCTCGAACCCCCACCTCTGTGAGGGAATCGGCGACCTCCTGTCCTTGGCGTCCGCAAAAGGCATTCACCTGCGGTGAACCTGGGCCTCGGGCGAACACGGTCAGGCCCCATGGTAGGAGCCCGGGGAGGCTATGGCAGCCTCTGCGGCCAGGCCTCGGACTCTCCCCGGGGCTCTCTCGGGTCCCAGGCGCCCTCTCTCGCCCGGGGAGTGCCCACGCCGTCCCCTGACCCCCGAAGGACGCCTGCATCCCGCCATAAGCGGCCCACCTCGTCCATGGAGCTGGGACACATGGGGCCCGGGTGCGAGCAACTGGCCTACGTGGCTGCAAACCCGCAGACCCCTCCGTCCCGTCCCCACCACTGCGAAGATCCCCCTGTTCTTCCATCCGTAAAGGGGTCCCCCTTTACGGATGGAAGAACAGGGGGGAGGCCCCCAGGAGATGGCTTTTGTCCGAGCCGCGGCTGGGTGGTTTCGGGCCAAGAGGCGGGGCCGCGCAGGCGCAAGCAGGCCCCACCCCAAGAGCATCCCTCCGGGCAACGTGCCCCTCCCTTGAGATATCAGGCCAGGTGCACAGGGTCCCTGGGCTGGTGTCAGAGTTAACGGAGGCCCTCCCTGCCACCCAGAGGACCGCGCGTTTTCCCGTGGACCACACTTGCCAGCCCGTCTCCCACCCCGCCAGAGGCAGAGTGCCAGGGAAGAGCTAGGGACCTGGGGCCGGGAAGAGGGGCCGGCCACGGTTCCGGGCCAGGTGGGGCGGGCCCGGGCGGGCGGGACCCACGCCCAGGGACCGGGTCTCCCTGGGGGTCTCGGGCCTGAGACCTGCCTGGGGGGCTAAGAGTCTCTCTTGGCTCAAACGGCCCCACCCTGCCCCGAGGCGGAAAACTTGGACCGAGACGCTTCTACTCTCTAAAGTCTGGGCTGAACTTTGCGAGAAGGGACTGTGTGCGCTGCGACCTGGGTCCCACAGAGCTCGAACCCCCCCTGCCCGTGAAGGGATCCGCGGCCTGTGGTCCCTGGTGTCCGCAAAAGGCATTCACCTGCGGAGAACCTGGGCCCAGGTGAGCGGGACCAGGCCCCACGGCAGGAGCCTGGGGAGGCCACTGGAGCCCCGGGGGCCAGGGCTGGGCATTTTCCCGGGTGCTCTCTCGGGTCCCAGGCGCCCTCTCTCGCCCGGGGAGTGCCCACGCCGTCCCCTGACCCCCGCAGGACGCCTGCATCCCGCCATAAGCGGCCCACCTCGTCCATGGAGCTGGGACACATGGGGCCGGGGTGCGAGCAACTGGCCTACGTGGCTGCAAACCCGCAGACCCCTCCGTCCCGTCCCCACCACTGCGAAGATCCCCCTGTTCTTCCATCCGTAAAGGGGTCCCCCTTTACGGATGGAAGAACAGGGGGGAGGCCCCCAGGAGATGGCTTTTGTCCGAGCCGCGGCTGGGTGGTTTCGGGCCAAGAGGCGGGGCCGCGCAGGCGCAGGCAGGCCCCACCCCAAGAGCATCCCTCCGGGCAACGTGCCCCCCCCTTGAGATATCAGGCCAGGTCCACAGGGTCCCTGGGCTGGTGTCAGAGTTAACGGAGGCCCTCCCTGCCACCCAGAGGACCGCGCGTTTTCCCGTGGACCACACTTCCCAGCAGCTCTCCCACCCCCGCAGAGGCAGAGTGCCAGGAAAGAACTAGGGACCTGGTGCCTGGAAGAGGGGCCGGCCACGGTTCCGCGCCAGGTGGAGCGGTTCCGGGCGGGCGGGCGGGACCCTCGACCAAGGACCGGTTCTCCCTTGGGGAGTCTGGCCTGTGCCCCGCCTGGGAGGCTAAGAGCCTTGCTTCGCCTGCAAAGCCCCCACCCTGCCACAAGGCGGCAGACTTGGACCCAGCCGCTTCAACCCTCCAGTCTCTGCGGAACCACCCAAAAATGGAGTGTGACCGCTGCGACCTCAGTCCCCCAGAGCTCGAACCCCCACCTCTGTGAGGGAATCGGCGACCTCCTGTCCTTGGCGTCCGCAAAAGGCATTCACCTGCGGTGAACCTGGGCCTCGGGCGAACACGGTCAGGCCCCATGGTAGGAGCCCGGGGAGGCAATGGCTGCCTCTGCGGCCAGGCCTCGGACTCTCCCCGGGGCTCTCTCGGGTCCCAGGCGCCCTCTCTCGCCCGGGGAGTGCCCACGCCGTCCCCTGACCCCCGCAGGACGCCTGCATCCCGCAATAAGCGGCCCACCTCGTCCATGGAGCTGGGACACATGGGGCCGGGGTGCGAGCAACTGGCCTACGTGGCTGCAAACCCGCAGACCCCTCCGTCCCGTCCCCACCACTGCGAAGATCCCCCTGTTCTTCCATCCGTAAAGGGGTCCCCCTTTACGGATGGAAGAACAGGGGGGAGGCCCCCAGGAGATGGCTTTTGTCGGAGCCGCGGCTGGGTGGTTTCGGGCCAAGAGGCGGGGCCGCGCAGGCGCAGGCAGGCCCCACCACAAGAGCATCCCTCCGGGCAACGTGCCCCCCGCTTGAGATATCAGGTCAGGTCCACAGGGTCCCTGGGCTGGTGTCAGAGTTAACGGAGGCCCTCCCTGCCACCCAGAGGACCGCGCGTTTTCCCGTGGACCACACTTGCCAGCCCGTCTCCCACCCCGCCAGAGGCAGAGTGCCAGGGAAGAGCTAGGGACCTGGGGCCGGGAAGAGGGGCCGGCCACGGTTCCGGGCCAGGTGGGGCGGGCCCGGGCGGGCGGGACCCACGCCCAGGGACCGGGTCTCCCTGGGGGTCTCGGGCCTGAGACCTGCCTGGGGGGCTAAGAGTCTCTCTTGGCTCAAACGGCCCCACCCTGCCCCGAGGCGGAAAACTTGGACCGAGACGCTTCTACTCTCTAAAGTCTGGGCTGAACTTTGCGAGAAGGGACTGTGTGCGCTGCGACCTGGGTCCCACAGAGCTCGAACCCCCCCTGCCCGTGAAGGGATCCGCGGCCTGTGGTCCCTGGTGTCCGCAAAAGGCATTCACCTGCGGAGAACCTGGGCCCAGGTGAGCGGGACCAGGCCCCACGGCAGGAGCCTGGGGAGGCCACTGGAGCCCCGGGGGCCAGGGCTGGGCATTTTCCCGGGTGCTCTCTCGGGTCCCAGGCGCCCTCTCTCGCCCGGGGAGTGCCCACGCCGTCCCCTGACCCCCGCAGGACGCCTGCATCCCGCCATAAGCGGCCCACCTCGTCCATGGAGCTGGGACACATGGGGCCGGGGTGCGAGCAACTGGCCTACGTGGCTGCAAACCCGCAGACCCCTCCGTCCCGTCCCCACCACTGCGAAGATCCCCCTGTTCTTCCATCCGTAAAGGGGTCCCCCTTTACGGATGGAAGAACAGGGGGGAGGCCCCCAGGAGATGGCTTTTGTCCGAGCCGCGGCTGGGTGGTTTCGGGCCAAGAGGCGGGGCCGCGCAGGCGCAGGCAGGCCCCACCCCAAGAGCATCCCTCCGGGCAACGTGCCCCCCCCTTGAGATATCAGGCCAGGTCCACAGGGTCCCTGGGCTGGTGTCAGAGTTAACGGAGGCCCTCCCTGCCACCCAGAGGACCGCGCGTTTTCCCGTGGACCACACTTCCCAGCAGCTCTCCCACCCCCGCAGAGGCAGAGTGCCAGGAAAGAACTAGGGACCTGGTGCCTGGAAGAGGGGCCGGCCACGGTTCCGCGCCAGGTGGAGCGGTTCCGGGCGGGCGGGCGGGACCCTCGACCAAGGACCGGTTCTCCCTTGGGGAGTCTGGCCTGTGCCCCGCCTGGGAGGCTAAGAGCCTTGCTTCGCCTGCAAAGCCCCCACCCTGCCACAAGGCGGCAGACTTGGACCCAGCCGCTTCAACCCTCCAGTCTCTGCGGAACCACCCAAAAATGGAGTGTGACCGCTGCGACCTCAGTCCCCCAGAGCTCGAACCCCCACCTCTGTGAGGGAATCGGCGACCTCCTGTCCTTGGCGTCCGCAAAAGGCATTCACCTGCGGTGAACCTGGGCCTCGGGCGAACACGGTCAGGCCCCATGGTAGGAGCCCGGGGAGGCTATGGCAGCCTCTGCGGCCAGGCCTCGGACTCTCCCCGGGGCTCTCTCGTGTCCCAGGCGCCCTCTCTCGCCCGGGGAGTGCCCACGCCGTCCCCTGACCCCCGAAGGACGCCTGCATCCCGCCATAAGCGGCCCACCTCGTCCATGGAGCTGGGACACATGGGGCCCGGGTGCGAGCAACTGGCCTACGTGGCTGCAAACCCGCAGACCCCTCCGTCCCGTCCCCACCACTGCGAAGATCCCCCTGTTCTTCCATCCGTAAAGGGGTCCCCCTTTACGGATGGAAGAACAGGGGGGAGGCCCCCAGGAGATGGCTTTTGTCCGAGCCGCGGCTGGGTGGTTTCGGGCCAAGAGGCGGGGCCGCGCAGGCGCAAGCAGGCCCCACCCCAAGAGCATCCCTCCGGGCAACGTGCCCCTCCCTTGAGATATCAGGCCAGGTGCACAGGGTCCCTGGGCTGGTGTCAGAGTTAACGGAGGCCCTCCCTGCCACCCAGAGGACCGCGCGTTTTCCCGTGGACCACACTTGCCAGCCCGTCTCCCACCCCGCCAGAGGCAGAGTGCCAGGGAAGAGCTAGGGACCTGGGGCCGGGAAGAGGGGCCGGCCACGGTTCCGGGCCAGGTGGGGCGGGCCCGGGCGGGCGGGACCCACGCCCAGGGACCGGGTCTCCCTGGGGGTCTCGGGCCTGAGACCTGCCTGGGGGGCTAAGAGTCTCTCTTGGCTCAAACGGCCCCACCCTGCCCCGAGGCGGAAAACTTGGACCGAGACGCTTCTACTCTCTAAAGTCTGGGCTGAACTTTGCGAGAAGGGACTGTGTGCGCTGCGACCTGGGTCCCACAGAGCTCGAACCCCCCCTGCCCGTGAAGGGATCCGCGGCCTGTGGTCCCTGGTGTCCGCAAAAGGCATTCACCTGCGGAGAACCTGGGCCCAGGTGAGCGGGACCAGGCCCCACGGCAGGAGCCTGGGGAGGCCACTGGAGCCCCGGGGGCCAGGGCTGGGCATTTTCCCGGGTGCTCTCTCGGGTCCCAGGCGCCCTCTCTCGCCCGGGGAGTGCCCACGCCGTCCCCTGACCCCCGCAGGACGCCTGCATCCCGCCATAAGCGGCCCACCTCGTCCATGGAGCTGGGACACATGGGGCCGGGGTGCGAGCAACTGGCCTACGTGGCTGCAAACCCGCAGACCCCTCCGTCCCGTCCCAACCACTGCGAAGATCCCCCTGTTCTTCCATCCGTAAAGGGGTCCCCCTTTACGGATGGAAGAACAGGGGGGAGGCCCCCAGGAGATGGCTTTTGTCCGAGCCGCGGCTGGGTGGTTTCGGGCCAAGAGGCGGGGCCGCGCAGGCGCAGGCAGGCCCCACCCCAAGAGCATCCCTCCGGGCAACGTGCCCCCCCCCCTTGAGATATCAGGCCAGGTCCACAGGGTCCCTGGGCTGGTGTCAGAGTTAACGGAGGCCCTCCCTGCCACCCAGAGGACCGCGCGTTTTCCCGTGGACCACACTTCCCAGCAGCTCTCCCACCCCGGCAGAGGCAGAGTGCCAGGAAAGAACTAGGGACCTGGTGCCTGGAAGAGGGGCCGGCCACGGTTCCGCGCCAGGTGGAGCGGTTCCGGGCGGGCGGGCGGGACCCTCGACCAAGGACCGGTTCTCCCTTGGGGAGTCTGGCCTGTGCCCCGCCTGGGAGGCTAAGAGCCTTGCTTCGCCTGCAAAGCCCCCACCCTGCCACAAGGCGGCAGACTTGGACCCAGCCGCTTCAACCCTCCAGTCTCTGCGGAACCACCCAAAAATGGAGTGTGACCGCTGCGACCTCAGTCCCCCAGAGCTCGAACCCCCACCTCTGTGAGGGAATCGGCGACCTCCTGTCCTTGGCGTCCGCAAAAGGCATTCACCTGCGGTGAACCTGGGCCTCGGGCGAACACGGTCAGGCCCCATGGTAGGAGCCCGGGGAGGCTATGGCAACCTCTGCGGCCAGGCCTCGGACTCTCCCCGGGGCTCTCTCGGGTCCCAGGCGCCCTCTCTCGCCCGGGGAGTGCCCACGCCGTCCCCTGACCCCCGAAGGACGCCTGCATCCCGCCATAAGCGGCCCACCTCGTCCATGGAGCTGGGACACATGGGGCCCGGGTGCGAGCAACTGGCCTACGTGGCTGCAAACCCGCAGACCCCTCCGTCCCGTCCCCACCACTGCGAAGATCCCCCTGTTCTTCCATCCGTAAAGGGGTCCCCCTTTACGGATGGAAGAACAGGGGGGAGGCCCCCAGGAGATGGCTTTTGTCCGAGCCGCGGCTGGGTGGTTTCGGGCCAAGAGGCGGGGCCGCGCAGGCGCAGGCAGGCCCCACCACAAGAGCATCCCTCCGGGCAACGTGCCCCTCCCTTGAGATATCAGGCCAGGTGCACAGGGTCCCTGGGCTGGTGTCAGAGTTAACGGAGGCCCTCCCTGCCACCCAGAGGACCGCGCGTTTTCCCGTGGACCACACTTGCCAGCCCGTCTCCCACCCCGCCAGAGGCAGAGTGCCAGGGAAGAGCTAGGGACCTGGGGCCGGGAAGAGGGGCCGGCCACGGTTCCGGGCCAGGTGGGGCGGGCCCGGGCGGGCGGGACCCACGCCCAGGGACCGGGTCTCCCTGGGGGTCTCGGGCCTGAGACCTGCCTGGGGGGCTAAGAGTCTCTCTTGGCTCAAACGGCCCCACCCTGCCCCGAGGCGGAAAACTTGGACCGAGACGCTTCTACTCTCTAAAGTCTGGGCTGAACTTTGCGAGAAGGGACTGTGTGCGCTGCGACCTGGGTCCCACAGAGCTCGAACCCCCCCTGCCCGTGAAGGGATCCGCGGCCTGTGGTCCCTGGTGTCCGCAAAAGGCATTCACCTGCGGAGAACCTGGGCCCAGGTGAGCGGGACCAGGCCCCACGGCAGGAGCCTGGGGAGGCCACTGGAGCCCCGGGGGCCAGGGCTGGGCATTTTCCCGGGTGCTCTCTCGGGTCCCAGGCGCCCTCTCTCGCCCGGGGAGTGCCCACGCCGTCCCCTGACCCCCGCAGGACGCCTGCATCCCGCCATAAGCGGCCCACCTCGTCCATGGAGCTGGGACACATGGGGCCGGGGTGCGAGCAACTGGCCTACGTGGCTGCAAACCCGCAGACCCCTCCGTCCCGTCCCCACCACTGCGAAGATCCCCCTGTTCTTCCATCCGTAAAGGGGTCCCCCTTTACGGATGGAAGAACAGGGGGGAGGCCCCCAGGAGATGGCTTTTGTCCGAGCCGCGGCTGGGTGGTTTCGGGCCAAGAGGCGGGGCCGCGCAGGCGCAGGCAGGCCCCACCCCAAGAGCATCCCTCCGGGCAACGTGCCCCCCCCTTGAGATATCAGGCCAGGTCCACAGGGTCCCTGGGCTGGTGTCAGAGTTAACGGAGGCCCTCCCTGCCACCCAGAGGACCGCGCGTTTTCCCGTGGACCACACTTCCCAGCAGCTCTCCCACCCCCGCAGAGGCAGAGTGCCAGGAAAGAACTAGGGACCTGGTGCCTGGAAGAGGGGCCGGCCACGGTTCCGCGCCAGGTGGAGCGGTTCCGGGCGGGCGGGCGGGACCCTCGACCAAGGACCGGTTCTCCCTTGGGGAGTCTGGCCTGTGCCCCGCCTGGGAGGCTAAGAGCCTTGCTTCGCCTGCAAAGCCCCCACCCTGCCACAAGGCGGCAGACTTGGACCCAGCCGCTTCAACCCTCCAGTCTCTGCGGAACCACCCAAAAATGGAGTGTGACCGCTGCGACCTCAGTCCCCCAGAGCTCGAACCCCCACCTCTGTGAGGGAATCGGCGACCTCCTGTCCTTGGCGTCCGCAAAAGGCATTCACCTGCGGTGAACCTGGGCCTCGGGCGAACACGGTCAGGCCCCATGGTAGGAGCCCGGGGAGGCAATGGCTGCCTCTGCGGCCAGGCCTCGGACTCTCCCCGGGGCTCTCTCGGGTCCCAGGCGCCCTCTCTCGCCCGGGGAGTGCCCACGCCGTCCCCTGACCCCCGCAGGACGCCTGCATCCCGCAATAAGCGGCCCACCTCGTCCATGGAGCTGGGACACATGGGGCCGGGGTGCCAGCAACTGGCCTACGTGGCTGCAAACCCGCAGACCCCTCCGTCCCGTCCCCACCACTGCGAAGATCCCCCTGTTCTTCCATCCGTAAAGGGGTCCCCCTTTACGGATGGAAGAACAGGGGGGAGGCCCCCAGGAGATGGCTTTTGTCGGAGCCGCGGCTGGGTGGTTTCGGGCCAAGAGGCGGGGCCGCGCAGGCGCAGGCAGGCCCCACCACAAGAGCATCCCTCCGGGCAACGTGCCCCCCGCTTGAGATATCAGGTCAGGTCCACAGGGTCCCTGGGCTGGTGTCAGAGTTAACGGAGGCCCTCCCTGCCACCCAGAGGACCGCGCGTTTTCCCGTGGACCACACTTGCCAGCCCGTCTCCCACCCCGCCAGAGGCAGAGTGCCAGGGAAGAGCTAGGGACCTGGGGCCGGGAAGAGGGGCCGGCCACGGTTCCGGGCCAGGTGGGGCGGGCCCGGGCGGGCGGGACCCACGCCCAGGGACCGGGTCTCCCTGGGGGTCTCGGGCCTGAGACCTGCCTGGGGGGCTAAGAGTCTCTCTTGGCTCAAACGGCCCCACCCTGCCCCGAGGCGGAAAACTTGGACCGAGACGCTTCTACTCTCTAAAGTCTGGGCTGAACTTTGCGAGAAGGGACTGTGTGCGCTGCGACCTGGGTCCCACAGAGCTCGAACCCCCCCTGCCCGTGAAGGGATCCGCGGCCTGTGGTCCCTGGTGTCCGCAAAAGGCATTCACCTGCGGAGAACCTGGGCCCAGGTGAGCGGGACCAGGCCCCACGGCAGGAGCCTGGGGAGGCCACTGGAGCCCCGGGGGCCAGGGCTGGGCATTTTCCCGGGTGCTCTCTCGGGTCCCAGGCGCCCTCTCTCGCCCGGGGAGTGCCCACGCCGTCCCCTGACCCCCGCAGGACGCCTGCATCCCGCCATAAGCGGCCCACCTCGTCCATGGAGCTGGGACACATGGGGCCGGGGTGCGAGCAACTGGCCTACGTGGCTGCAAACCCGCAGACCCCTCCGTCCCGTCCCCACCACTGCGAAGATCCCCCTGTTCTTCCATCCGTAAAGGGGTCCCCCTTTACGGATGGAAGAACAGGGGGGAGGCCCCCAGGAGATGGCTTTTGTCCGAGCCGCGGCTGGGTGGTTTCGGGCCAAGAGGCGGGGCCGCGCAGGCGCAGGCAGGCCCCACCCCAAGAGCATCCCTCCGGGCAACGTGCCCCCCCCTTGAGATATCAGGCCAGGTCCACAGGGTCCCTGGGCTGGTGTCAGAGTTAACGGAGGCCCTCCCTGCCACCCAGAGGACCGCGCGTTTTCCCGTGGACCACACTTCCCAGCAGCTCTCCCACCCCCGCAGAGGCAGAGTGCCAGGAAAGAACTAGGGACCTGGTGCCTGGAAGAGGGGCCGGCCACGGTTCCGCGCCAGGTGGAGCGGTTCCGGGCGGGCGGGCGGGACCCTCGACCAAGGACCGGTTCTCCCTTGGGGAGTCTGGCCTGTGCCCCGCCTGGGAGGCTAAGAGCCTTGCTTCGCCTGCAAAGCCCCCACCCTGCCACAAGGCGGCAGACTTGGACCCAGCCGCTTCAACCCTCCAGTCTCTGCGGAAGCACCCAAAAATGGAGTGTGACCGCTGCGACCTCAGTCCCCCAGAGCTCGAACCCCCACCTCTGTGAGGGAATCGGCGACCTCCTGTCCTTGGCGTCCGCAAAAGGCATTCACCTGCGGTGAACCTGGGCCTCGGGCGAACACGGTCAGGCCCCATGGTAGGAGCCCGGGGAGGCAATGGCTGCCTCTGCGGCCAGGCCTCGGACTCTCCCCGGGGCTCTCTCGGGTCCCAGGCGCCCTCTCTCGCCCGGGGAGTGCCCACGCCGTCCCTTGACCCCCGCAGGACGCCTGCATCCCGCAATAAGCGGCCCACCTCGTCCATGGAGCTGGGACACATGGGGCCGGGGTGCCAGCAACTGGCCTACGTGGCTGCAAACCCGCAGACCCCTCCGTCCCGTCCCCACCACTGCGAAGATCCCCCTGTTCTTCCATCCGTAAAGGGGTCCCCCTTTACGGATGGAAGAACAGGTGGGAGGCCCCCAGGAGATGGCTTTTGTCGGAGCCGCGGCTGGGTGGTTTCGGGCCAAGAGGCGGGGCCGCGCAGGCGCAGGCAGGCCCCACCACAAGAGCATCCCTCCGGGCAACGTGCCCCCCCCTTGAGATATCAGGTCAGGTCCACAGGGTCCCTGGGCTGGTGTCAGAGTTAACGGAGGCCCTCCCTGCCACCCAGAGGACCGCGCGTTTTCCCGTGGACCACACTTGCCAGCCCGTCTCCCACCCCGCCAGAGGCAGAGTGCCAGGGAAGAGCTAGGGACCTGGGGCCGGGAAGAGGGGCCGGCCACGGTTCCGGGCCAGGTGGGGCGGGCCCGGGCGGGCGGGACCCACGCCCAGGGACCGGGTCTCCCTGGGGGTCTCGGGCCTGAGACCTGCCTGGGGGGCTAAGAGTCTCTCTTGGCTCAAACGGCCCCACCCTGCCCCGAGGCGGAAAACTTGGACCGAGACGCTTCTACTCTCTAAAGTCTGGGCTGAACTTTGCGAGAAGGGACTGTGTGCGCTGCGACCTGGGTCCCACAGAGCTCGAACCCCCCCTGCCCGTGAAGGGATCCGCGGCCTGTGGTCCCTGGTGTCCGCAAAAGGCATTCACCTGCGGAGAACCTGGGCCCAGGTGAGCGGGACCAGGCCCCACGGCAGGAGCCTGGGGAGGCCACTGGAGCCCCGGGGGCCAGGGCTGGGCATTTTCCCGGGTGCTCTCTCGGGTCCCAGGCGCCCTCTCTCGCCCGGGGAGTGCCCACGCCGTCCCCTGACCCCCGCAGGACGCCTGCATCCCGCCATAAGCGGCCCACCTCGTCCATGGAGCTGGGACACATGGGGCCGGGGTGCGAGCAACTGGCCTACGTGGCTGCAAACCCGCAGACCCCTCCGTCCCGTCCCCACCACTGCGAAGATCCCCCTGTTCTTCCATCCGTAAAGGGGTCCCCCTTTACGGATGGAAGAACAGGGGGGAGGCCCCCAGGAGATGGCTTTTGTCCGAGCCGCGGCTGGGTGGTTTCGGGCCAAGAGGCGGGGCCGCGCAGGCGCAGGCAGGCCCCACCACAAGAGCATCCCTCCGGGCAACGTGCCCCCCCCTTGAGATATCAGGCCAGGTCCACAGGGTCCCTGGGCTGGTGTCAGAGTTAACGGAGGCCCTCCCTGCCACCCAGAGGACCGCGCGTTTTCCCGTGGACCACACTTCCCAGCAGCTCTCCCACCCCCGCAGAGGCAGAGTGCCAGGAAAGAACTAGGGACCTGGTGCCTGGAAGAGGGGCCGGCCACGGTTCCGCGCCAGGTGGAGCGGTTCCGGGCGGGCGGGCGGGACCCTCGACCAAGGACCGGTTCTCCCTTGGGGAGTCTGGCCTGTGCCCCGCCTGGGAGGCTAAGAGCCTTGCTTCGCCTGCAAAGCCCCCACCCTGCCACAAGGCGGCAGACTTGGACCCAGCCGCTTCAACCCTCCAGTCTCTGCGGAACCACCCAAAAATGGAGTGTGACCGCTGCGACCTCAGTCCCCCAGAGCTCGAACCCCCACCTCTGTGAGGGAATCGGCGACCTCCTGTCCTTGGCGTCCGCAAAAGGCATTCACCTGCGGTGAACCTGGGCCTCGGGCGAACACGGTCAGGCCCCATGGTAGGAGCCCGGGGAGGCTATGGCAGCCTCTGCGGCCAGGCCTCGGACTCTCCCCGGGGCTCTCTCGGGTCCCAGGCGCCCTCTCTCGCCCGGGGAGTGCCCACGCCGTCCCCTGACCCCCGAAGGACGCCTGCATCCCGCCATAAGCGGCCCACCTCGTCCATGGAGCTGGGACACATGGGGCCCGGGTGCGAGCAACTGGCCTACGTGGCTGCAAACCCGCAGACCCCTCCGTCCCGTCCCCACCACTGCGAAGATCCCCCTGTTCTTCCATCCGTAAAGGGGTCCCCCTTTACGGATGGAAGAACAGGGGGGAGGCCCCCAGGAGATGGCTTTTGTCCGAGCCGCGGCTGGGTGGTTTCGGGCCAAGAGGCGGGGCCGCGCAGGCGCAAGCAGGCCCCACCCCAAGAGCATCCCTCCGGGCAACGTGCCCCTCCCTTGAGATATCAGGCCAGGTGCACAGGGTCCCTGGGCTGCTGTCAGAGTTAACGGAGGCCCTCCCTGCCACCCAGAGGACCGCGCGTTTTCCCGTGGACCACACTTGCCAGCCCGTCTCCCACCCCGCCAGAGGCAGAGTGCCAGGGAAGAGCTAGGGACCTGGGGCCGGGAAGAGGGGCCGGCCACGGTTCCGGGCCAGGTGGGGCGGGCCCGGGCGGGCGGGACCCACGCCCAGGGACCGGGTCTCCCTGGGGGTCTCGGGCCTGAGACCTGCCTGGGGGGCTAAGAGTCTCTCTTGGCTCAAACGGCCCCACCCTGCCCCGAGGCGGAAAACTTGGACCGAGACGCTTCTACTCTCTAAAGTCTGGGCTGAACTTTGCGAGAAGGGACTGTGTGCGCTGTGACCTGGGTCACACAGAGCTCGAACCCCCCCTGCCCGTGAAGGGATCCGCGGCCTGTGGTCCCTGGTGTCCGCAAAAGGCATTCACCTGCGGAGAACCTGGGCCCAGGTGAGCGGGACCAGGCCCCACGGCAGGAGCCTGGGGAGGCCACTGGAGCCCCGGGGGCCAGGGCTGGGCATTTTCCCGGGTGCTCTCTCGGGTCCCAGGCGCCCTCTCTCGCCCGGGGAGTGCCCACGCCGTCCCCTGACCCCCGCAGGACGCCTGCATCCCGCCATAAGCGGCCCACCTCGTCCATGGAGCTGGGACACATGGGGCCGGGGTGCGAGCAACTGGCCTACGTGGCTGCAAACCCGCAGACCCCTCCGTCCCGTCCCCACCACTGCGAAGATCCCCCTGTTCTTCCATCCGTAAAGGGGTCCCCCTTTACGGATGGAAGAACAGGGGGGAGGCCCCCAGGAGATGGCTTTTGTCCGAGCCGCGGCTGGGTGGTTTCGGGCCAAGAGGCGGGGCCGCGCAGGCGCAGGCAGGCCCCACCCCAAGAGCATCCCTCCGGGCAACGTGCCCCCCCCTTGAGATATCAGGCCAGGTCCACAGGGTCCCTGGGCTGGTGTCAGAGTTAACGGAGGCCCTCCCTGCCACCCAGAGGACCGCGCGTTTTCCCGTGGACCACACTTCCCAGCAGCTCTCCCACCCCCGCAGAGGCAGAGTGCCAGGAAAGAACTAGGGACCTGGTGCCTGGAAGAGGGGCCGGCCACGGTTCCGCGCCAGGTGGAGCGGTTCCGGGCGGGCGGGCGGGACCCTCGACCAAGGACCGGTTCTCCCTTGGGGAGTCTGGCCTGTGCCCCGCCTGGGAGGCTAAGAGCCTTGCTTCGCCTGCAAAGCCCCCACCCTGCCACAAGGCGGCAGACTTGGACCCAGCCGCTTCAACCCTCCAGTCTCTGCGGAAGCACCCAAAAATGGAGTGTGACCGCTGCGACCTCAGTCCCCCAGAGCTCGAACCCCCACCTCTGTGAGGGAATCGGCGACCTCCTGTCCTTGGCGTCCGCAAAAGGCATTCACCTGCGGTGAACCTGGGCCTCGGGCGAACACGGTCAGGCCCCATGGTAGGAGCCCGGGGAGGCAATGGCTGCCTCTGCGGCCAGGCCTCGGACTCTCCCCGGGGCTCTCTCGGGTCCCAGGCGCCCTCTCTCGCCCGGGGAGTGCCCACGCCGTCCCTTGACCCCCGCAGGACGCCTGCATCCCGCAATAAGCGGCCCACCTCGTCCATGGAGCTGGGACACATGGGGCCGGGGTGCCAGCAACTGGCCTACGTGGCTGCAAACCCGCAGACCCCTCCGTCCCGTCCCCACCACTGCGAAGATCCCCCTGTTCTTCCATCCGTAAAGGGGTCCCCCTTTACGGATGGAAGAACAGGTGGGAGGCCCCCAGGAGATGGCTTTTGTCGGAGCCGCGGCTGGGTGGTTTCGGGCCAAGAGGCGGGGCCGCGCAGGCGCAGGCAGGCCCCACCACAAGAGCATCCCTCCGGGCAACGTGCCCCCCCCTTGAGATATCAGGTCAGGTCCACAGGGTCCCTGGGCTGGTGTCAGAGTTAACGGAGGCCCTCCCTGCCACCCAGAGGACCGCGCGTTTTCCCGTGGACCACACTTGCCAGCCCGTCTCCCACCCCGCCAGAGGCAGAGTGCCAGGGAAGAGCTAGGGACCTGGGGCCGGGAAGAGGGGCCGGCCACGGTTCCGGGCCAGGTGGGGCGGGCCCGGGCGGGCGGGACCCACGCCCAGGGACCGGGTCTCCCTGGGGGTCTCGGGCCTGAGACCTGCCTGGGGGGCTAAGAGTCTCTCTTGGCTCAAACGGCCCCACCCTGCCCCGAGGCGGAAAACTTGGACCGAGACGCTTCTACTCTCTAAAGTCTGGGCTGAACTTTGCGAGAAGGGACTGTGTGCGCTGCGACCTGGGTCCCACAGAGCTCGAACCCCCCCTGCCCGTGAAGGGATCCGCGGCCTGTGGTCCCTGGTGTCCGCAAAAGGCATTCACCTGCGGAGAACCTGGGCCCAGGTGAGCGGGACCAGGCCCCACGGCAGGAGCCTGGGGAGGCCACTGGAGCCCCGGGGGCCAGGGCTGGGCATTTTCCCGGGTGCTCTCTCGGGTCCCAGGCGCCCTCTCTCGCCCGGGGAGTGCCCACGCCGTCCCCTGACCCCCGCAGGACGCCTGCATCCCGCCATAAGCGGCCCACCTCGTCCATGGAGCTGGGACACATGGGGCCGGGGTGCGAGCAACTGGCCTACGTGGCTGCAAACCCGCAGACCCCTCCGTCCCGTCCCCACCACTGCGAAGATCCCCCTGTTCTTCCATCCGTAAAGGGGTCCCCCTTTACGGATGGAAGAACAGGGGGGAGGCCCCCAGGAGATGGCTTTTGTCCGAGCCGCGGCTGGGTGGTTTCGGGCCAAGAGGCGGGGCCGCGCAGGCGCAGGCAGGCCCCACCACAAGAGCATCCCTCCGGGCAACGTGCCCCCCCCTTGAGATATCAGGCCAGGTCCACAGGGTCCCTGGGCTGGTGTCAGAGTTAACGGAGGCCCTCCCTGCCACCCAGAGGACCGCGCGTTTTCCCGTGGACCACACTTCCCAGCAGCTCTCCCACCCCCGCAGAGGCAGAGTGCCAGGAAAGAACTAGGGACCTGGTGCCTGGAAGAGGGGCCGGCCACGGTTCCGCGCCAGGTGGAGCGGTTCCGGGCGGGCGGGCGGGACCCTCGACCAAGGACCGGTTCTCCCTTGGGGAGTCTGGCCTGTGCCCCGCCTGGGAGGCTAAGAGCCTTGCTTCGCCTGCAAAGCCCCCACCCTGCCACAAGGCGGCAGACTTGGACCCAGCCGCTTCAACCCTCCAGTCTCTGCGGAACCACCCAAAAATGGAGTGTGACCGCTGCGACCTCAGTCCCCCAGAGCTCGAACCCCCACCTCTGTGAGGGAATCGGCGACCTCCTGTCCTTGGCGTCCGCAAAAGGCATTCACCTGCGGTGAACCTGGGCCTCGGGCGAACACGGTCAGGCCCCATGGTAGGAGCCCGGGGAGGCTATGGCAGCCTCTGCGGCCAGGCCTCGGACTCTCCCCGGGGCTCTCTCGGGTCCCAGGCGCCCTCTCTCGCCCGGGGAGTGCCCACGCCGTCCCCTGACCCCCGAAGGACGCCTGCATCCCGCCATAAGCGGCCCACCTCGTCCATGGAGCTGGGACACATGGGGCCCGGGTGCGAGCAACTGGCCTACGTGGCTGCAAACCCGCAGACCCCTCCGTCCCGTCCCCACCACTGCGAAGATCCCCCTGTTCTTCCATCCGTAAAGGGGTCCCCCTTTACGGATGGAAGAACAGGGGGGAGGCCCCCAGGAGATGGCTTTTGTCCGAGCCGCGGCTGGGTGGTTTCGGGCCAAGAGGCGGGGCCGCGCAGGCGCAAGCAGGCCCCACCCCAAGAGCATCCCTCCGGGCAACGTGCCCCTCCCTTGAGATATCAGGCCAGGTGCACAGGGTCCCTGGGCTGCTGTCAGAGTTAACGGAGGCCCTCCCTGCCACCCAGAGGACCGCGCGTTTTCCCGTGGACCACACTTGCCAGCCCGTCTCCCACCCCGCCAGAGGCAGAGTGCCAGGGAAGAGCTAGGGACCTGGGGCCGGGAAGAGGGGCCGGCCACGGTTCCGGGCCAGGTGGGGCGGGCCCGGGCGGGCGGGACCCACGCCCAGGGACCGGGTCTCCCTGGGGGTCTCGGGCCTGAGACCTGCCTGGGGGGCTAAGAGTCTCTCTTGGCTCAAACGGCCCCACCCTGCCCCGAGGCGGAAAACTTGGACCGAGACGCTTCTACTCTCTAAAGTCTGGGCTGAACTTTGCGAGAAGGGACTGTGTGCGCTGTGACCTGGGTCACACAGAGCTCGAACCCCCCCTGCCCGTGAAGGGATCCGCGGCCTGTGGTCCCTGGTGTCCGCAAAAGGCATTCACCTGCGGAGAACCTGGGCCCAGGTGAGCGGGACCAGGCCCCACGGCAGGAGCCTGGGGAGGCCACTGGAGCCCCGGGGGCCAGGGCTGGGCATTTTCCCGGGTGCTCTCTCGGGTCCCAGGCGCCCTCTCTCGCCCGGGGAGTGCCCACGCCGTCCCCTGACCCCCGCAGGACGCCTGCATCCCGCCATAAGCGGCCCACCTCGTCCATGGAGCTGGGACACATGGGGCCGGGGTGCGAGCAACTGGCCTACGTGGCTGCAAACCCGCAGACCCCTCCGTCCCGTCCCAACCACTGCGAAGATCCCCCTGTTCTTCCATCCGTAAAGGGGTCCCCCTTTACGGATGGAAGAACAGGGGGGAGGCCCCCAGGAGATGGCTTTTGTCCGAGCCGCGGCTGGGTGGTTTCGGGCCAAGAGGCGGGGCCGCGCAGGCGCAGGCAGGCCCCACCCCAAGAGCATCCCTCCGGGCAACGTGCCCCCCCCTTGAGATATCAGGCCAGGTCCACAGGGTCCCTGGGCTGGTGTCAGAGTTAACGGAGGCCCTCCCTGCCACCCAGAGGACCGCGCGTTTTCCCGTGGACCACACTTCCCAGCAGCTCTCCCACCCCGGCAGAGGCAGAGTGCCAGGAAAGAACTAGGGACCTGGTGCCTGGAAGAGGGGCCGGCCACGGTTCCGCGCCAGGTGGAGCGGTTCCGGGCGGGCGGGCGGGACCCTCGACCAAGGACCGGTTCTCCCTTGGGGAGTCTGGCCTGTGCCCCGCCTGGGAGGCTAAGAGCCTTGCTTCGCCTGCAAAGCCCCCACCCTGCCACAAGGCGGCAGACTTGGACCCAGCCGCTTCAACCCTCCAGTCTCTGCGGAACCACCCAAAAATGGAGTGTGACCGCTGCGACCTCAGTCCCCCAGAGCTCGAACCCCCACCTCTGTGAGGGAATCGGCGACCTCCTGTCCTTGGCGTCCGCAAAAGGCATTCACCTGCGGTGAACCTGGGCCTCGGGCGAACACGGTCAGGCCCCATGGTAGGAGCCCGGGGAGGCAATGGCTGCCTCTGCGGCCAGGCCTCGGACTCTCCCCGGGGCTCTCTCGGGTCCCAGGCGCCCTCTCTCGCCCGGGGAGTGCCCACGCCGTCCCCTGACCCCCGCAGGACGCCTGCATCCCGCCATAAGCGGCCCACCTCGTCCATGGAGCTGGGACACATGGGGCCGGGGTGCCAGCAACTGGCCTACGTGGCTGCAAACCCGCAGACCCCTCCGTCCCGTCCCCACCACTGCGAAGATCCCCCTGTTCTTCCATCCGTAAAGGGGTCCCCCTTTACGGATGGAAGAACAGGGGGGAGGCCCCCAGGAGATGGCTTTTGTCGGAGCCGCGGCTGGGTGGTTTCGGGCCAAGAGGCGGGGCCGCGCAGGCGCAGGCAGGCCCCACCACAAGAGCATCCCTCCGGGCAACGTGCCCCCCGCTTGAGATATCAGGTCAGGTCCACAGGGTCCCTGGGCTGGTGTCAGAGTTAACGGAGGCCCTCCCTGCCACCCAGAGGACCGCGCGTTTTCCCGTGGACCACACTTGCCAGCCCGTCTCCCACCCCGCCAGAGGCAGAGTGCCAGGGAAGAGCTAGGGACCTGGGGCCGGGAAGAGGGGCCGGCCACGGTTCCGGGCCAGGTGGGGCGGGCCCGGGCGGGCGGGACCCACGCCCAGGGACCGGGTCTCCCTGGGGGTCTCGGGCCTGAGACCTGCCTGGGGGGCTAAGAGTCTCTCTTGGCTCAAACGGCCCCACCCTGCCCCGAGGCGGAAAACTTGGACCGAGACGCTTCTACTCTCTAAAGTCTGGGCTGAACTTTGCGAGAAGGGACTGTGTGCGCTGCGACCTGGGTCCCACAGAGCTCGAACCCCCCCTGCCCGTGAAGGGATCCGCGGCCTGTGGTCCCTGGTGTCCGCAAAAGGCATTCACCTGCGGAGAACCTGGGCCCAGGTGAGCGGGACCAGGCCCCACGGCAGGAGCCTGGGGAGGCCACTGGAGCCCCGGGGGCCAGGGCTGGGCATTTTCCCGGGTGCTCTCTCGGGTCCCAGGCGCCCTCTCTCGCCCGGGGAGTGCCCACGCCGTCCCCTGACCCCCGCAGGACGCCTGCATCCCGCCATAAGCGGCCCACCTCGTCCATGGAGCTGGGACACATGGGGCCGGGGTGCGAGCAACTGGCCTACGTGGCTGCAAACCCGCAGACCCCTCCGTCCCGTCCCCACCACTGCGAAGATCCCCCTGTTCTTCCATCCGTAAAGGGGTCCCCCTTTACGGATGGAAGAACAGGGGGGAGGCCCCCAGGAGATGGCTTTTGTCCGAGCCGCGGCTGGGTGGTTTCGGGCCAAGAGGCGGGGCCGCGCAGGCGCAGGCAGGCCCCACCCCAAGAGCATCCCTCCGGGCAACGTGCCCCCCCCTTGAGATATCAGGCCAGGTCCACAGGGTCCCTGGGCTGGTGTCAGAGTTAACGGAGGCCCTCCCTGCCACCCAGAGGACCGCGCGTTTTCCCGTGGACCACACTTCCCAGCAGCTCTCCCACCCCCGCAGAGGCAGAGTGCCAGGAAAGAACTAGGGACCTGGTGCCTGGAAGAGGGGCCGGCCACGGTTCCGCGCCAGGTGGAGCGCTTCCGGGCGGGCGGGCGGGACCCTCGACCAAGGACCGGTTCTCCCTTGGGGAGTCTGGCCTGTGCCCCGCCTGGGAGGCTAAGAGCCTTGCTTCGCCTGCAAAGCCCCCACCCTGCCACAAGGCGGCAGACTTGGACCCAGCCGCTTCAACCCTCCAGTCTCTGCGGAACCACCCAAAAATGGAGTGTGACCGCTGCGACCTCAGTCCCCCAGAGCTCGAACCCCCACCTCTGTGAGGGAATCGGCGACCTCCTGTCCTTGGCGTCCGCAAAAGGCATTCACCTGCGGTGAACCTGGGCCTCGGGCGAACACGGTCAGGCCCCATGGTAGGAGCCCGGGGAGGCAATGGCAGCCTCTGCGGCCAGGCCTCGGACTCTCCCCGGGGCTCTCTCGGGTCCCAGGCGCCCTCTCTCGCCCGGGGAGTGCCCACGCCGTCCCCTGACCCCCGAAGGACGCCTGCATCCCGCCATAAGCGGCCCACCTCGTCCATGGAGCTGGGACACATGGGGCCCGGGTGCGAGCAACTGGCCTACGTGGCTGCAAACCCGCAGACCCCTCCGTCCCGTCCCCACCACTGCGAAGATCCCCCTGTTCTTCCATCCGTAAAGGGGTCCCCCTTTACGGATGGAAGAACAGGGGGGAGGCCCCCAGGAGATGGCTTTTGTCGGAGCCGCGGCTGGGTGGTTTCGGGCCAAGAGGCGGGGCCGCGCAGGCGCAAGCAGGCCCCACCCCAAGAGCATCCCTCCGGGCAACGTGCCCCTCCCTTGAGATATCAGGCCAGGTGCACAGGGTCCCTGGGCTGGTGTCAGAGTTAACGGAGGCCCTCCCTGCCACCCAGAGGACCGCGCGTTTTCCCGTGGACCACACTTGCCAGCCCGTCTCCCACCCCGCCAGAGGCAGAGTGCCAGGGAAGAGCTAGGGACCTGGGGCCGGGAAGAGGGGCCGGCCACGGTTCCGGGCCAGGTGGGGCGGGCCCGGGCGGGCGGGACCCACGCCCAGGGACCGGGTCTCCCTGGGGGTCTCGGGCCGGAGACCTGCCTGGGGGGCTAAGAGTCTCTCTTGGCTCAAACGGCCCCACCCTGCCCCGAGGCGGAAAACTTGGACCGAGACGCTTCTACTCTCTAAAGTCTGGGCTGAACTTTGCGAGAAGGGACTGTGTGCGCTGCGACCTGGGTCCCACAGAGCTCGAACCCCCCCTGCCCGTGAAGGGATCCGCGGCCTGTGGTCCCTGGTGTCCGCAAAAGGCATTCACATGCGGAGAACCTGGGCCCAGGTGAGCGGGACCAGGCCCCACGGCAGGAGCCTGGGGAGGCCACTGGAGCCCCGGGGGCCAGGGCTGGGCATTTTCCCGGGTGCTCTCTCGGGTCCCAGGCGCCCTCTCTCGCCCGGGGAGTGCCCACGCCGTCCCCTGACCCCCGCAGGACGCCTGCATCCCGCCATAAGCGGCCCACCTCGTCCATGGAGCTGGGACACATGGGGCCGGGGTGCGAGCAACTGGCCTACGTGGCTGCAAACCCGCAGACCCCTCCGTCCCGTCCCAACCACTGCGAAGATCCCCCTGTTCTTCCATCCGTAAAGGGGTCCCCCTTTACGGATGGAAGAACAGGGGGGAGGCCCCCAGGAGATGGCTTTTGTCCGAGCCGCGGCTGGGTGGTTTCGGGCCAAGAGGCGGGGCCGCGCAGGCGCAGGCAGGCCCCACCCCAAGAGCATCCCTCCGGGCAACGTGCCCCCCCCTTGAGATATCAGGCCAGGTCCACAGGGTCCCTGGGCTGGTGTCAGAGTTAACGGAGGCCCTCCCTGCCACCCAGAGGACCGCGCGTTTTCCCGTGGACCACACTTCCCAGCAGCTCTCCCACCCCCGCAGAGGCAGAGTGCCAGGAAAGAACTAGGGACCTGGTGCCTGGAAGAGGGGCCGGCCACGGTTCCGCGCCAGGTGGAGCGGTTCCGGGCGGGCGGGCGGGACCCTCGACCAAGGACCGGTTCTCCCTTGGGGAGTCTGGCCTGTGCCCCGCCTGGGAGGCTAAGAGCCTTGCTTCGCCTGCAAAGCCCCCACCCTGCCACAAGGCGGCAGACTTGGACCCAGCCGCTTCAACCCTCCAGTCTCTGCGGAACCACCCAAAAATGGAGTGTGACCGCTGCGACCTCAGTCCCCCAGAGCTCGAACCCCCACCTCTGTGAGGGAATCGGCGACCTCCTGTCCTTGGCGTCCGCAAAAGGCATTCACCTGCGGTGAACCTGGGCCTCGGGCGAACACGGTCAGGCCCCATGGTAGGAGCCCGGGGAGGCAATGGCAGCCTCTGCGGCCAGGCCTCGGACTCTCCCCGGGGCTCTCTCGGGTCCCAGGCGCCCTCTCTCGCCCGGGGAGTGCCCACGCCGTCCCCTGACCCCCGCAGGACGCCTGCATCCCGCCATAAGCGGCCCACCTCGTCCATGGAGCTGGGACACATGGGGCCGGGGTGCCAGCAACTGGCCTACGTGGCTGCAAACCCGCAGACCCCTCCGTCCCGTCCCCACCACTGCGAAGATCCCCCTGTTCTTCCATCCGTAAAGGGGTCCCCCTTTACGGATGGAAGAACAGGGGGGAGGCCCCCAGGAGATGGCTTTTGTCCGAGCCGCGGCTGGGTGGTTTCGGGCCAAGAGGCGGGGCCGCGCAGGCGCAAGCAGGCCCCACCCCAAGAGCATCCCTCCGGGCAACGTGCCGCTCCCTTGAGATATCAGGCCAGGTGCACAGGGTCCCTGGGCTGGTGTCAGAGTTAACGGAGGCCCTCCCTGCCACCCAGAGGACCGCGCGTTTTCCCGTGGACCACACTTGCCAGCCCGTCTCCCACCCCGCCAGAGGCAGAGTGCCAGGGAAGAGCTAGGGACCTGGGGCCGGGAAGAGGGGCCGGCCACGGTTCCGGGCCAGGTGGGGCGGGCCCGGGCGGGCGGGACCCACGCCCAGGGACCGGGTCTCCCTGGGGGTCTCGGGCCTGAGACCTGCCTGGGGGGCTAAGAGTCTCTCTTGGCTCAAACGGCCCCACCCTGCCCCGAGGCGGAAAACTTGGACCGAGACGCTTCTACTCTCTAAAGTCTGGGCTGAACTTTGCGAGAAGGGACTGTGTGCGCTGTGACCTGGGTCACACAGAGCTCGAACCCCCCCTGCCCGTGAAGGGATCCGCGGCCTGTGGTCCCTGGTGTCCGCAAAAGGCATTCACCTGCGGAGAACCTGGGCCCAGGTGAGCGGGACCAGGCCCCACGGCAGGAGCCTGGGGAGGCCACTGGAGCCCCGGGGGCCAGGGCTGGGCATTTTCCCGGGTGCTCTCTCGGGTCCCAGGCGCCCTCTCTCGCCCGGGGAGTGCCCACGCCGTCCCCTGACCCCCGCAGGACGCCTGCATCCCGCCATAAGCGGCCCACCTCGTCCATGGAGCTGGGACACATGGGGCCGGGGTGCGAGCAACTGGCCTACGTGGCTGCAAACCCGCAGACCCCTCCGTCCCGTCCCCACCACTGCGAAGATCCCCCTGTTCTTCCATCCGTAAAGGGGTCCCCCTTTACGGATGGAAGAACAGGGGGGAGGCCCCCAGGAGATGGCTTTTGTCCGAGCCGCGGCTGGGTGGTTTCGGGCCAAGAGGCGGGGCCGCGCAGGCGCAGGCAGGCCCCACCCCAAGAGCATCCCTCCGGGCAACGTGCCCCCCCCTTGAGATATCAGGCCAGGTCCACAGGGTCCCTGGGCTGGTGTCAGAGTTAACGGAGGCCCTCCCTGCCACCCAGAGGACCGCGCGTTTTCCCGTGGACCACACTTCCCAGCAGCTCTCCCACCCCCGCAGAGGCAGAGTGCCAGGAAAGAACTAGGGACCTGGTGCCTGGAAGAGGGGCCGGCCACGGTTCCGCGCCAGGTGGAGCGGTTCCGGGCGGGCGGGCGGGACCCTCGACCAAGGACCGGTTCTCCCTTGGGGAGTCTGGCCTGTGCCCCGCCTGGGAGGCTAAGAGCCTTGCTTCGCCTGCAAAGCCCCCACCCTGCCACAAGGCGGCAGACTTGGACCCAGCCGCTTCAACCCTCCAGTCTCTGCGGAACCACCCAAAAATGGAGTGTGACCGCTGCGACCTCAGTCCCCCAGAGCTCGAACCCCCACCTCTGTGAGGGAATCGGCGACCTCCTGTCCTTGGCGTCCGCAAAAGGCATTCACCTGCGGTGAACCTGGGCCTCGGGCGAACACGGTCAGGCCCCATGGTAGGAGCCCGGGGAGGCAATGGCTGCCTCTGCGGCCAGGCCTCGGACTCTCCCCGGGGCTCTCTCGGGTCCCAGGCGCCCTCTCTCGCCCGGGGAGTGCCCACGCCGTCCCCTGACCCCCGAAGGACGCCTGCATCCCGCCATAAGCGGCCCACCTCGTCCATGGAGCTGGGACACATGGGGCCCGGGTGCGAGCAACTGGCCTACGTGGCTGCAAACCCGCAGACCCCTCCGTCCCGTCCCCACCACTGCGAAGATCCCCCTGTTCTTCCATCCGTAAAGGGGTCCCCCTTTACGGATGGAAGAACAGGGGGGAGGCCCCCAGGAGATGGCTTTTGTCCGAGCCGCGGCTGGGTGGTTTCGGGCCAAGAGGCGGGGCCGCGCAGGCGCAGGCAGGCCCCACCCCAAGAGCATCCCTCCGGGCAACGTGCCCCCCCCTTGAGATATCAGGCCAGGTGCACAGGGTCCCTGGGCTGGTGTCAGAGTTAACGGAGGCCCTCCCTGCCACCCAGAGGACCGCGCGTTTTCCCGTGGACCACACTTGCCAGCCCGTCTCCCACCCCGCCAGAGGCAGAGTGCCAGGGAAGAGCTAGGGACCTGGGGCCGGGAAGAGGGGCCGGCCACGGTTCCGGGCCAGGTGGGGCAGGCCCGGGCGGGCGGGACCCACGCCCAGGGACCGGGTCTCCCTGGGGGTCTCGGGCCTGAGACCTGCCTGGGGGGCTAAGAGTCTCTCTTGGCTCAAACGGCCCCACCCTGCCCCGAGGCGGAAAACTTGGACCGAGACGCTTCTACTCTCTAAAGTCTGGGCTGAACTTTGCGAGAAGGGACTGTGTGCGCTGCGACCTGGGTCCCACAGAGCTCGAACCCCCCCTGCCCGTGAAGGGATCCGCGGCCTGTGGTCCCTGGTGTCCGCAAAAGGCATTCACATGCGGAGAACCTGGGCCCAGGTGAGCGGGACCAGGCCCCACGGCAGGAGCCTGGGGAGGCCACTGGAGCCCCGGGGGCCAGGGCTGGGCATTTTCCCGGGTGCTCTCTCGGGTCCCAGGCGCCCTCTCTCGCCCGGGGAGTGCCCACGCCGTCCCCTGACCCCCGCAGGACGCCTGCATCCCGCCATAAGCGGCCCACCTCGTCCATGGAGCTGGGACACATGGGGCCGGGGTGCGAGCAACTGGCCTACGTGGCTGCAAACCCGCAGACCCCTCCGTCCCGTCCCCACCACTGCGAAGATCCCCCTGTTCTTCCATCCGTAAAGGGGTCCCCCTTTACGGATGGAAGAACAGGGGGGAGGCCCCCAGGAGATGGCTTTTGTCCGAGCCGCGGCTGGGTGGTTTCGGGCCAAGAGGCGGGGCCGCGCAGGCGCAGGCAGGCCCCACCCCAAGAGCATCCCTCCGGGCAACGTGCCCCCCCCTTGAGATATCAGGCCAGGTCCACAGGGTCCCTGGGCTGGTGTCAGAGTTAACGGAGGCCCTCCCTGCCACCCAGAGGACCGCGCGTTTTCCCGTGGACCACACTTCCCAGCAGCTCTCCCACCCCCGCAGAGGCAGAGTGCCAGGAAAGAACTAGGGACCTGGTGCCTGGAAGAGGGGCCGGCCACGGTTCCGCGCCAGGTGGAGCGGTTCCGGGCGGGCGGGCGGGACCCTCGACCAAGGACCGGTTCTCCCTTGGGGAGTCTGGCCTGTGCCCCGCCTGGGAGGCTAAGAGCCTTGCTTCGCCTGCAAAGCCCCCACCCTGCCACAAGGCGGCAGACTTGGACCCAGCCGCTTCAACCCTCCAGTCTCTGCGGAACCACCCAAAAATGGAGTGTGACCGCTGCGACCTCAGTCCCCCAGAGCTCGAACCCCCACCTCTGTGAGGGAATCGGCGACCTCCTGTCCTTGGCGTCCGCAAAAGGCATTCACCTGCGGTGAACCTGGGCCTCGGGCGAACACGGTCAGGCCCCATGGTAGGAGCCCGGGGAGGCTATGGCAGCCTCTGCGGCCAGGCCTCGGACTCTCCCCGGGGCTCTCTCGGGTCCCAGGCGCCCTCTCTCGCCCGGGGAGTGCCCACGCCGTCCCCTGACCCCCGAAGGACGCCTGCATCCCGCCATAAGCGGCCCACCTCGTCCATGGAGCTGGGACACATGGGGCCCGGGTGCGAGCAACTGGCCTACGTGGCTGCAAACCCGCAGACCCCTCCGTCCCGTCCCCACCACTGCGAAGATCCCCCTGTTCTTCCATCCGTAAAGGGGTCCCCCTTTACGGATGGAAGAACAGGGGGGAGGCCCCCAGGAGATGGCTTTTGTCCGAGCCGCGGCTGGGTGGTTTCGGGCCAAGAGGCGGGGCCGCGCAGGCGCAAGCAGGCCCCACCCCAAGAGCATCCCTCCGGGCAACGTGCCCCTCCCTTGAGATATCAGGCCAGGTGCACAGGGTCCCTGGGCTGCTGTCAGAGTTAACGGAGGCCCTCCCTGCCACCCAGAGGACCGCGCGTTTTCCCGTGGACCACACTTGCCAGCCCGTCTCCCACCCCGCCAGAGGCAGAGTGCCAGGGAAGAGCTAGGGACCTGGGGCCGGGAAGAGGGGCCGGCCACGGTTCCGGGCCAGGTGGGGCGGGCCCGGGCGGGCGGGACCCACGCCCAGGGACCGGGTCTCCCTGGGGGTCTCGGGCCTGAGACCTGCCTGGGGGGCTAAGAGTCTCTCTTGGCTCAAACGGCCCCACCCTGCCCCGAGGCGGAAAACTTGGACCGAGACGCTTCTACTCTCTAAAGTCTGGGCTGAACTTTGCGAGAAGGGACTGTGTGCGCTGTGACCTGGGTCACACAGAGCTCGAACCCCCCCTGCCCGTGAAGGGATCCGCGGCCTGTGGTCCCTGGTGTCCGCAAAAGGCATTCACCTGCGGAGAACCTGGGCCCAGGTGAGCGGGACCAGGCCCCACGGCAGGAGCCTGGGGAGGCCACTGGAGCCCCGGGGGCCAGGGCTGGGCATTTTCCCGGGTGCTCTCTCGGGTCCCAGGCGCCCTCTCTCGCCCGGGGAGTGCCCACGCCGTCCCCTGACCCCCGCAGGACGCCTGCATCCCGCCATAAGCGGCCCACCTCGTCCATGGAGCTGGGACACATGGGGCCGGGGTGCGAGCAACTGGCCTACGTGGCTGCAAACCCGCAGACCCCTCCGTCCCGTCCCCACCACTGCGAAGATCCCCCTGTTCTTCCATCCGTAAAGGGGTCCCCCTTTACGGATGGAAGAACAGGGGGGAGGCCCCCAGGAGATGGCTTTTGTCCGAGCCGCGGCTGGGTGGTTTCGGGCCAAGAGGCGGGGCCGCGCAGGCGCAGGCAGGCCCCACCCCAAGAGCATCCCTCCGGGCAACGTGCCCCCCCCTTGAGATATCAGGCCAGGTCCACAGGGTCCCTGGGCTGGTGTCAGAGTTAACGGAGGCCCTCCCTGCCACCCAGAGGACCGCGCGTTTTCCCGTGGACCACACTTCCCAGCAGCTCTCCCACCCCCGCAGAGGCAGAGTGCCAGGAAAGAACTAGGGACCTGGTGCCTGGAAGAGGGGCCGGCCACGGTTCCGCGCCAGGTGGAGCGGTTCCGGGCGGGCGGGCGGGACCCTCGACCAAGGACCGGTTCTCCCTTGGGGAGTCTGGCCTGTGCCCCGCCTGGGAGGCTAAGAGCCTTGCTTCGCCTGCAAAGCCCCCACCCTGCCACAAGGCGGCAGACTTGGACCCAGCCGCTTCAACCCTCCAGTCTCTGCGGAAGCACCCAAAAATGGAGTGTGACCGCTGCGACCTCAGTCCCCCAGAGCTCGAACCCCCACCTCTGTGAGGGAATCGGCGACCTCCTGTCCTTGGCGTCCGCAAAAGGCATTCACCTGCGGTGAACCTGGGCCTCGGGCGAACACGGTCAGGCCCCATGGTAGGAGCCCGGGGAGGCAATGGCTGCCTCTGCGGCCAGGCCTCGGACTCTCCCCGGGGCTCTCTCGGGTCCCAGGCGCCCTCTCTCGCCCGGGGAGTGCCCACGCCGTCCCTTGACCCCCGCAGGACGCCTGCATCCCGCAATAAGCGGCCCACCTCGTCCATGGAGCTGGGACACATGGGGCCGGGGTGCCAGCAACTGGCCTACGTGGCTGCAAACCCGCAGACCCCTCCGTCCCGTCCCCACCACTGCGAAGATCCCCCTGTTCTTCCATCCGTAAAGGGGTCCCCCTTTACGGATGGAAGAACAGGTGGGAGGCCCCCAGGAGATGGCTTTTGTCGGAGCCGCGGCTGGGTGGTTTCGGGCCAAGAGGCGGGGCCGCGCAGGCGCAGGCAGGCCCCACCACAAGAGCATCCCTCCGGGCAACGTGCCCCCCCCTTGAGATATCAGGTCAGGTCCACAGGGTCCCTGGGCTGGTGTCAGAGTTAACGGAGGCCCTCCCTGCCACCCAGAGGACCGCGCGTTTTCCCGTGGACCACACTTGCCAGCCCGTCTCCCACCCCGCCAGAGGCAGAGTGCCAGGGAAGAGCTAGGGACCTGGGGCCGGGAAGAGGGGCCGGCCACGGTTCCGGGCCAGGTGGGGCGGGCCCGGGCGGGCGGGACCCACGCCCAGGGACCGGGTCTCCCTGGGGGTCTCGGGCCTGAGACCTGCCTGGGGGGCTAAGAGTCTCTCTTGGCTCAAACGGCCCCACCCTGCCCCGAGGCGGAAAACTTGGACCGAGACGCTTCTACTCTCTAAAGTCTGGGCTGAACTTTGCGAGAAGGGACTGTGTGCGCTGCGACCTGGGTCCCACAGAGCTCGAACCCCCCCTGCCCGTGAAGGGATCCGCGGCCTGTGGTCCCTGGTGTCCGCAAAAGGCATTCACCTGCGGAGAACCTGGGCCCAGGTGAGCGGGACCAGGCCCCACGGCAGGAGCCTGGGGAGGCCACTGGAGCCCCGGGGGCCAGGGCTGGGCATTTTCCCGGGTGCTCTCTCGGGTCCCAGGCGCCCTCTCTCGCCCGGGGAGTGCCCACGCCGTCCCCTGACCCCCGCAGGACGCCTGCATCCCGCCATAAGCGGCCCACCTCGTCCATGGAGCTGGGACACATGGGGCCGGGGTGCGAGCAACTGGCCTACGTGGCTGCAAACCCGCAGACCCCTCCGTCCCGTCCCCACCACTGCGAAGATCCCCCTGTTCTTCCATCCGTAAAGGGGTCCCCCTTTACGGATGGAAGAACAGGGGGGAGGCCCCCAGGAGATGGCTTTTGTCCGAGCCGCGGCTGGGTGGTTTCGGGCCAAGAGGCGGGGCCGCGCAGGCGCAGGCAGGCCCCACCACAAGAGCATCCCTCCGGGCAACGTGCCCCCCCCTTGAGATATCAGGCCAGGTCCACAGGGTCCCTGGGCTGGTGTCAGAGTTAACGGAGGCCCTCCCTGCCACCCAGAGGACCGCGCGTTTTCCCGTGGACCACACTTCCCAGCAGCTCTCCCACCCCCGCAGAGGCAGAGTGCCAGGAAAGAACTAGGGACCTGGTGCCTGGAAGAGGGGCCGGCCACGGTTCCGCGCCAGGTGGAGCGGTTCCGGGCGGGCGGGCGGGACCCTCGACCAAGGACCGGTTCTCCCTTGGGGAGTCTGGCCTGTGCCCCGCCTGGGAGGCTAAGAGCCTTGCTTCGCCTGCAAAGCCCCCACCCTGCCACAAGGCGGCAGACTTGGACCCAGCCGCTTCAACCCTCCAGTCTCTGCGGAACCACCCAAAAATGGAGTGTGACCGCTGCGACCTCAGTCCCCCAGAGCTCGAACCCCCACCTCTGTGAGGGAATCGGCGACCTCCTGTCCTTGGCGTCCGCAAAAGGCATTCACCTGCGGTGAACCTGGGCCTCGGGCGAACACGGTCAGGCCCCATGGTAGGAGCCCGGGGAGGCTATGGCAGCCTCTGCGGCCAGGCCTCGGACTCTCCCCGGGGCTCTCTCGGGTCCCAGGCGCCCTCTCTCGCCCGGGGAGTGCCCACGCCGTCCCCTGACCCCCGAAGGACGCCTGCATCCCGCCATAAGCGGCCCACCTCGTCCATGGAGCTGGGACACATGGGGCCCGGGTGCGAGCAACTGGCCTACGTGGCTGCAAACCCGCAGACCCCTCCGTCCCGTCCCCACCACTGCGAAGATCCCCCTGTTCTTCCATCCGTAAAGGGGTCCCCCTTTACGGATGGAAGAACAGGGGGGAGGCCCCCAGGAGATGGCTTTTGTCCGAGCCGCGGCTGGGTGGTTTCGGGCCAAGAGGCGGGGCCGCGCAGGCGCAAGCAGGCCCCACCCCAAGAGCATCCCTCCGGGCAACGTGCCCCTCCCTTGAGATATCAGGCCAGGTGCACAGGGTCCCTGGGCTGCTGTCAGAGTTAACGGAGGCCCTCCCTGCCACCCAGAGGACCGCGCGTTTTCCCGTGGACCACACTTGCCAGCCCGTCTCCCACCCCGCCAGAGGCAGAGTGCCAGGGAAGAGCTAGGGACCTGGGGCCGGGAAGAGGGGCCGGCCACGGTTCCGGGCCAGGTGGGGCGGGCCCGGGCGGGCGGGACCCACGCCCAGGGACCGGGTCTCCCTGGGGGTCTCGGGCCTGAGACCTGCCTGGGGGGCTAAGAGTCTCTCTTGGCTCAAACGGCCCCACCCTGCCCCGAGGCGGAAAACTTGGACCGAGACGCTTCTACTCTCTAAAGTCTGGGCTGAACTTTGCGAGAAGGGACTGTGTGCGCTGTGACCTGGGTCACACAGAGCTCGAACCCCCCCTGCCCGTGAAGGGATCCGCGGCCTGTGGTCCCTGGTGTCCGCAAAAGGCATTCACCTGCGGAGAACCTGGGCCCAGGTGAGCGGGACCAGGCCCCACGGCAGGAGCCTGGGGAGGCCACTGGAGCCCCGGGGGCCAGGGATGGGCATTTTCCCGGGTGCTCTCTCGGGTCCCAGGCGCCCTCTCTCGCCCGGGGAGTGCCCACGCCGTCCCCTGACCCCCGCAGGACGCCTGCATCCCGCCATAAGCGGCCCACCTCGTCCATGGAGCTGGGACACATGGGGCCGGGGTGCGAGCAACTGGCCTACGTGGCTGCAAACCCGCAGACCCCTCCGTCCCGTCCCAACCACTGCGAAGATCCCCCTGTTCTTCCATCCGTAAAGGGGTCCCCCTTTACGGATGGAAGAACAGGGGGGAGGCCCCCAGGAGATGGCTTTTGTCCGAGCCGCGGCTGGGTGGTTTCGGGCCAAGAGGCGGGGCCGCGCAGGCGCAGGCAGGCCCCACCCCAAGAGCATCCCTCCGGGCAACGTGCCCCCCCCTTGAGATATCAGGCCAGGTCCACAGGGTCCCTGGGCTGGTGTCAGAGTTAACGGAGGCCCTCCCTGCCACCCAGAGGACCGCGCGTTTTCCCGTGGACCACACTTCCCAGCAGCTCTCCCACCCCGGCAGAGGCAGAGTGCCAGGAAAGAACTAGGGACCTGGTGCCTGGAAGAGGGGCCGGCCACGGTTCCGCGCCAGGTGGAGCGGTTCCGGGCGGGCGGGCGGGACCCTCGACCAAGGACCGGTTCTCCCTTGGGGAGTCTGGCCTGTGCCCCGCCTGGGAGGCTAAGAGCCTTGCTTCGCCTGCAAAGCCCCCACCCTGCCACAAGGCGGCAGACTTGGACCCAGCCGCTTCAACCCTCCAGTCTCTGCGGAACCACCCAAAAATGGAGTGTGACCGCTGCGACCTCAGTCCCCCAGAGCTCGAACCCCCACCTCTGTGAGGGAATCGGCGACCTCCTGTCCTTGGCGTCCGCAAAAGGCATTCACCTGCGGTGAACCTGGGCCTCGGGCGAACACGGTCAGGCCCCATGGTAGGAGCCCGGGGAGGCAATGGCTGCCTCTGCGGCCAGGCCTCGGACTCTCCCCGGGGCTCTCTCGGGTCCCAGGCGCCCTCTCTCGCCCGGGGAGTGCCCACGCCGTCCCCTGACCCCCGCAGGACGCCTGCATCCCGCCATAAGCGGCCCACCTCGTCCATGGAGCTGGGACACATGGGGCCGGGGTGCCAGCAACTGGCCTACGTGGCTGCAAACCCGCAGACCCCTCCGTCCCGTCCCCACCACTGCGAAGATCCCCCTGTTCTTCCATCCGTAAAGGGGTCCCCCTTTACGGATGGAAGAACAGGGGGGAGGCCCCCAGGAGATGGCTTTTGTCGGAGCCGCGGCTGGGTGGTTTCGGGCCAAGAGGCGGGGCCGCGCAGGCGCAGGCAGGCCCCACCACAAGAGCATCCCTCCGGGCAACGTGCCCCCCGCTTGAGATATCAGGTCAGGTCCACAGGGTCCCTGGGCTGGTGTCAGAGTTAACGGAGGCCCTCCCTGCCACCCAGAGGACCGCGCGTTTTCCCGTGGACCACACTTGCCAGCCCGTCTCCCACCCCGCCAGAGGCAGAGTGCCAGGGAAGAGCTAGGGACCTGGGGCCGGGAAGAGGGGCCGGCCACGGTTCCGGGCCAGGTGGGGCGGGCCCGGGCGGGCGGGACCCACGCCCAGGGACCGGGTCTCCCTGGGGGTCTCGGGCCTGAGACCTGCCTGGGGGGCTAAGAGTCTCTCTTGGCTCAAACGGCCCCACCCTGCCCCGAGGCGGAAAACTTGGACCGAGACGCTTCTACTCTCTAAAGTCTGGGCTGAACTTTGCGAGAAGGGACTGTGTGCGCTGCGACCTGGGTCCCACAGAGCTCGAACCCCCCCTGCCCGTGAAGGGATCCGCGGCCTGTGGTCCCTGGTGTCCGCAAAAGGCATTCACCTGCGGAGAACCTGGGCCCAGGTGAGCGGGACCAGGCCCCACGGCAGGAGCCTGGGGAGGCCACTGGAGCCCCGGGGGCCAGGGCTGGGCATTTTCCCGGGTGCTCTCTCGGGTCCCAGGCGCCCTCTCTCGCCCGGGGAGTGCCCACGCCGTCCCCTGACCCCCGCAGGACGCCTGCATCCCGCCATAAGCGGCCCACCTCGTCCATGGAGCTGGGACACATGGGGCCGGGGTGCGAGCAACTGGCCTACGTGGCTGCAAACCCGCAGACCCCTCCGTCCCGTCCCCACCACTGCGAAGATCCCCCTGTTCTTCCATCCGTAAAGGGGTCCCCCTTTACGGATGGAAGAACAGGGGGGAGGCCCCCAGGAGATGGCTTTTGTCCGAGCCGCGGCTGGGTGGTTTCGGGCCAAGAGGCGGGGCCGCGCAGGCGCAGGCAGGCCCCACCCCAAGAGCATCCCTCCGGGCAACGTGCCCCCCCCTTGAGATATCAGGCCAGGTCCACAGGGTCCCTGGGCTGGTGTCAGAGTTAACGGAGGCCCTCCCTGCCACCCAGAGGACCGCGCGTTTTCCCGTGGACCACACTTCCCAGCAGCTCTCCCACCCCCGCAGAGGCAGAGTGCCAGGAAAGAACTAGGGACCTGGTGCCTGGAAGAGGGGCCGGCCACGGTTCCGCGCCAGGTGGAGCGCTTCCGGGCGGGCGGGCGGGACCCTCGACCAAGGACCGGTTCTCCCTTGGGGAGTCTGGCCTGTGCCCCGCCTGGGAGGCTAAGAGCCTTGCTTCGCCTGCAAAGCCCCCACCCTGCCACAAGGCGGCAGACTTGGACCCAGCCGCTTCAACCCTCCAGTCTCTGCGGAACCACCCAAAAATGGAGTGTGACCGCTGCGACCTCAGTCCCCCAGAGCTCGAACCCCCACCTCTGTGAGGGAATCGGCGACCTCCTGTCCTTGGCGTCCGCAAAAGGCATTCACCTGCGGTGAACCTGGGCCTCGGGCGAACACGGTCAGGCCCCATGGTAGGAGCCCGGGGAGGCAATGGCAGCCTCTGCGGCCAGGCCTCGGACTCTCCCCGGGGCTCTCTCGGGTCCCAGGCGCCCTCTCTCGCCCGGGGAGTGCCCACGCCGTCCCCTGACCCCCGAAGGACGCCTGCATCCCGCCATAAGCGGCCCACCTCGTCCATGGAGCTGGGACACATGGGGCCCGGGTGCGAGCAACTGGCCTACGTGGCTGCAAACCCGCAGACCCCTCCGTCCCGTCCCCACCACTGCGAAGATCCCCCTGTTCTTCCATCCGTAAAGGGGTCCCCCTTTACGGATGGAAGAACAGGGGGGAGGCCCCCAGGAGATGGCTTTTGTCGGAGCCGCGGCTGGGTGGTTTCGGGCCAAGAGGCGGGGCCGCGCAGGCGCAAGCAGGCCCCACCCCAAGAGCATCCCTCCGGGCAACGTGCCCCTCCCTTGAGATATCAGGCCAGGTGCACAGGGTCCCTGGGCTGGTGTCAGAGTTAACGGAGGCCCTCCCTGCCACCCAGAGGACCGCGCGTTTTCCCGTGGACCACACTTGCCAGCCCGTCTCCCACCCCGCCAGAGGCAGAGTGCCAGGGAAGAGCTAGGGACCTGGGGCCGGGAAGAGGGGCCGGCCACGGTTCCGGGCCAGGTGGGGCGGGCCCGGGCGGGCGGGACCCACGCCCAGGGACCGGGTCTCCCTGGGGGTCTCGGGCCGGAGACCTGCCTGGGGGGCTAAGAGTCTCTCTTGGCTCAAACGGCCCCACCCTGCCCCGAGGCGGAAAACTTGGACCGAGACGCTTCTACTCTCTAAAGTCTGGGCTGAACTTTGCGAGAAGGGACTGTGTGCGCTGCGACCTGGGTCCCACAGAGCTCGAACCCCCCCTGCCCGTGAAGGGATCCGCGGCCTGTGGTCCCTGGTGTCCGCAAAAGGCATTCACATGCGGAGAACCTGGGCCCAGGTGAGCGGGACCAGGCCCCACGGCAGGAGCCTGGGGAGGCCACTGGAGCCCCGGGGGCCAGGGCTGGGCATTTTCCCGGGTGCTCTCTCGGGTCCCAGGCGCCCTCTCTCGCCCGGGGAGTGCCCACGCCGTCCCCTGACCCCCGCAGGACGCCTGCATCCCGCCATAAGCGGCCCACCTCGTCCATGGAGCTGGGACACATGGGGCCGGGGTGCGAGCAACTGGCCTACGTGGCTGCAAACCCGCAGACCCCTCCGTCCCGTCCCAACCACTGCGAAGATCCCCCTGTTCTTCCATCCTTAAAGGGGTCCCCCTTTACGGATGGAAGAACAGGGGGGAGGCCCCCAGGAGATGGCTTTTGTCCGAGCCGCGGCTGGGTGGTTTCGGGCCAAGAGGCGGGGCCGCGCAGGCGCAGGCAGGCCCCACCCCAAGAGCATCCCTCCGGGCAACGTGCCCCCCCCTTGAGATATCAGGCCAGGTCCACAGGGTCCCTGGGCTGGTGTCAGAGTTAACGGAGGCCCTCCCTGCCACCCAGAGGACCGCGCGTTTTCCCGTGGACCACACTTCCCAGCAGCTCTCCCACCCCCGCAGAGGCAGAGTGCCAGGAAAGAACTAGGGACCTGGTGCCTGGAAGAGGGGCCGGCCACGGTTCCGCGCCAGGTGGAGCGGTTCCGGGCGGGCGGGCGGGACCCTCGACCAAGGACCGGTTCTCCCTTGGGGAGTCTGGCCTGTGCCCCGCCTGGGAGGCTAAGAGCCTTGCTTCGCCTGCAAAGCCCCCACCCTGCCACAAGGCGGCAGACTTGGACCCAGCCGCTTCAACCCTCCAGTCTCTGCGGAACCACCCAAAAATGGAGTGTGACCGCTGCGACCTCAGTCCCCCAGAGCTCGAACCCCCACCTCTGTGAGGGAATCGGCGACCTCCTGTCCTTGGCGTCCGCAAAAGGCATTCACCTGCGGTGAACCTGGGCCTCGGGCGAACACGGTCAGGCCCCATGGTAGGAGCCCGGGGAGGCAATGGCAGCCTCTGCGGCCAGGCCTCGGACTCTCCCCGGGGCTCTCTCGGGTCCCAGGCGCCCTCTCTCGCCCGGGGAGTGCCCACGCCGTCCCCTGACCCCCGCAGGACGCCTGCATCCCGCCATAAGCGGCCCACCTCGTCCATGGAGCTGGGACACATGGGGCCGGGGTGCCAGCAACTGGCCTACGTGGCTGCAAACCCGCAGACCCCTCCGTCCCGTCCCCACCACTGCGAAGATCCCCCTGTTCTTCCATCCGTAAAGGGGTCCCCCTTTACGGATGGAAGAACAGGGGGGAGGCCCCCAGGAGATGGCTTTTGTCGGAGCCGCGGCTGGGTGGTTTCGGGCCAAGAGGCGGGGCCGCGCAGGCGCAAGCAGGCCCCACCCCAAGAGCATCCCTCCGGGCAACGTGCCCCTCCCTTGAGATATCAGGCCAGGTGCACAGGGTCCCTGGGCTGGTGTCAGAGTTAACGGAGGCCCTCCCTGCCACCCAGAGGACCGCGCGTTTTCCCGTGGACCACACTTGCCAGCCCGTCTCCCACCCCGCCAGAGGCAGAGTGCCAGGGAAGAGCTAGGGACCTGGGGCCGGGAAGAGGGGCCGGCCACGGTTCCGGGCCAGGTGGGGCGGGCCCGGGCGGGCGGGACCCACGCCCAGGGACCGGGTCTCCCTGGGGGTCTCGGGCCTGAGACCTGCCTGGGGGGCTAAGAGTCTCTCTTGGCTCAAACGGCCCCACCCTGCCCCGAGGCGGAAAACTTGGACCGAGACGCTTCTACTCTCTAAAGTCTGGGCTGAACTTTGCGAGAAGGGACTGTGTGCGCTGTGACCTGGGTCACACAGAGCTCGAACCCCCCCTGCCCGTGAAGGGATCCGCGGCCTGTGGTCCCTGGTGTCCGCAAAAGGCATTCACCTGCGGAGAACCTGGGCCCAGGTGAGCGGGACCAGGCCCCACGGCAGGAGCCTGGGGAGGCCACTGGAGCCCCGGGGGCCAGGGCTGGGCATTTTCCCGGGTGCTCTCTCGGGTCCCAGGCGCCCTCTCTCGCCCGGGGAGTGCCCACGCCGTCCCCTGACCCCCGCAGGACGCCTGCATCCCGCCATAAGCGGCCCACCTCGTCCATGGAGCTGGGACACATGGGGCCGGGGTGCGAGCAACTGGCCTACGTGGCTGCAAACCCGCAGACCCCTCCGTCCCGTCCCCACCACTGCGAAGATCCCCCTGTTCTTCCATCCGTAAAGGGGTCCCCCTTTACGGATGGAAGAACAGGGGGGAGGCCCCCAGGAGATGGCTTTTGTCCGAGCCGCGGCTGGGTGGTTTCGGGCCAAGAGGCGGGGCCGCGCAGGCGCAGGCAGGCCCCACCCCAAGAGCATCCCTCCGGGCAACGTGCCCCCCCCTTGAGATATCAGGCCAGGTCCACAGGGTCCCTGGGCTGGTGTCAGAGTTAACGGAGGCCCTCCCTGCCACCCAGAGGACCGCGCGTTTTCCCGTGGACCACACTTCCCAGCAGCTCTCCCACCCCCGCAGAGGCAGAGTGCCAGGAAAGAACTAGGGACCTGGTGCCTGGAAGAGGGGCCGGCCACGGTTCCGCGCCAGGTGGAGCGGTTCCGGGCGGGCGGGCGGGACCCTCGACCAAGGACCGGTTCTCCCTTGGGGAGTCTGGCCTGTGCCCCGCCTGGGAGGCTAAGAGCCTTGCTTCGCCTGCAAAGCCCCCACCCTGCCACAAGGCGGCAGACTTGGACCCAGCCGCTTCAACCCTCCAGTCTCTGCGGAACCACCCAAAAATGGAGTGTGACCGCTGCGACCTCAGTCCCCCAGAGCTCGAACCCCCACCTCTGTGAGGGAATCGGCGACCTCCTGTCCTTGGCGTCCGCAAAAGGCATTCACCTGCGGTGAACCTGGGCCTCGGGCGAACACGGTCAGGCCCCATGGTAGGAGCCCGGGGAGGCAATGGCTGCCTCTGCGGCCAGGCCTCGGACTCTCCCCGGGGCTCTCTCGGGTCCCAGGCGCCCTCTCTCGCCCGGGGAGTGCCCACGCCGTCCCCTGACCCCCGAAGGACGCCTGCATCCCGCCATAAGCGGCCCACCTCGTCCATGGAGCTGGGACACATGGGGCCCGGGTGCGAGCAACTGGCCTACGTGGCTGCAAACCCGCAGACCCCTCCGTCCCGTCCCCACCACTGCGAAGATCCCCCTGTTCTTCCATCCGTAAAGGGGTCCCCCTTTACGGATGGAAGAACAGGGGGGAGGCCCCCAGGAGATGGCTTTTGTCCGAGCCGCGGCTGGGTGGTTTCGGGCCAAGAGGCGGGGCCGCGCAGGCGCAGGCAGGCCCCACCCCAAGAGCATCCCTCCGGGCAACGTGCCCCCCCCTTGAGATATCAGGCCAGGTGCACAGGGTCCCTGGGCTGGTGTCAGAGTTAACGGAGGCCCTCCCTGCCACCCAGAGGACCGCGCGTTTTCCCGTGGACCACACTTGCCAGCCCGTCTCCCACCCCGCCAGAGGCAGAGTGCCAGGGAAGAGCTAGGGACCTGGGGCCGGGAAGAGGGGCCGGCCACGGTTCCGGGCCAGGTGGGGCAGGCCCGGGCGGGCGGGACCCACGCCCAGGGACCGGGTCTCCCTGGGGGTCTCGGGCCTGAGACCTGCCTGGGGGGCTAAGAGTCTCTCTTGGCTCAAACGGCCCCACCCTGCCCCGAGGCGGAAAACTTGGACCGAGACGCTTCTACTCTCTAAAGTCTGGGCTGAACTTTGCGAGAAGGGACTGTGTGCGCTGCGACCTGGGTCCCACAGAGCTCGAACCCCCCCTGCCCGTGAAGGGATCCGCGGCCTGTGGTCCCTGGTGTCCGCAAAAGGCATTCACATGCGGAGAACCTGGGCCCAGGTGAGCGGGACCAGGCCCCACGGCAGGAGCCTGGGGAGGCCACTGGAGCCCCGGGGGCCAGGGCTGGGCATTTTCCCGGGTGCTCTCTCGGGTCCCAGGCGCCCTCTCTCGCCCGGGGAGTGCCCACGCCGTCCCCTGACCCCCGCAGGACGCCTGCATCCCGCCATAAGCGGCCCACCTCGTCCATGGAGCTGGGACACATGGGGCCGGGGTGCGAGCAACTGGCCTACGTGGCTGCAAACCCGCAGACCCCTCCGTCCCGTCCCCACCACTGCGAAGATCCCCCTGTTCTTCCATCCGTAAAGGGGTCCCCCTTTACGGATGGAAGAACAGGGGGGAGGCCCCCAGGAGATGGCTTTTGTCCGAGCCGCGGCTGGGTGGTTTCGGGCCAAGAGGCGGGGCCGCGCAGGCGCAGGCAGGCCCCACCCCAAGAGCATCCCTCCGGGCAACGTGCCCCCCCCTTGAGATATCAGGCCAGGTCCACAGGGTCCCTGGGCTGGTGTCAGAGTTAACGGAGGCCCTCCCTGCCACCCAGAGGACCGCGCGTTTTCCCGTGGACCACACTTCCCAGCAGCTCTCCCACCCCCGCAGAGGCAGAGTGCCAGGAAAGAACTAGGGACCTGGTGCCTGGAAGAGGGGCCGGCCACGGTTCCGCGCCAGGTGGAGCGGTTCCGGGCGGGCGGGCGGGACCCTCGACCAAGGACCGGTTCTCCCTTGGGGAGTCTGGCCTGTGCCCCGCCTGGGAGGCTAAGAGCCTTGCTTCGCCTGCAAAGCCCCCACCCTGCCACAAGGCGGCAGACTTGGACCCAGCCGCTTCAACCCTCCAGTCTCTGCGGAACCACCCAAAAATGGAGTGTGACCGCTGCGACCTCAGTCCCCCAGAGCTCGAACCCCCACCTCTGTGAGGGAATCGGCGACCTCCTGTCCTTGGCGTCCGCAAAAGGCATTCACCTGCGGTGAACCTGGGCCTCGGGCGAACACGGTCAGGCCCCATGGTAGGAGCCCGGGGAGGCAATGGCAGCCTCTGCGGCCAGGCCTCGGACTCTCCCCGGGGCTCTCTCGGGTCCCAGGCGCCCTCTCTCGCCCGGGGAGTGCCCACGCCGTCCCCTGACCCCCGCAGGACGCCTGCATCCCGCCATAAGCGGCCCACCTCGTCCATGGAGCTGGGACACATGGGGCCGGGGTGCCAGCAACTGGCCTACGTGGCTGCAAACCCGCAGACCCCTCCGTCCCGTCCCCACCACTGCGAAGATCCCCCTGTTCTTCCATCCGTAAAGGGGTCCCCCTTTACGGATGGAAGAACAGGGGGGAGGCCCCCAGGAGATAGCTTTTGTGCGAGCCGCGGCTGGGTGGTTTCGGGCCAAGAGGCGGGGCCGCGCAGGCGCAAGCAGGCCCCACCCCAAGAGCATCCCTCCGGGCAACGTGCCCCTCCCTTGAGATATCAGGCCAGGTGCACAGGGTCCCTGGGCTGGTGTCAGAGTTAACGGAGACCCTCCCTGCCACCCAGAGGACCGCGCGTTTTCCCGTGGACCACACTTGCCAGCCCGTCTCCCACCCCGCCAGAGGCAGAGTGCCAGGGAAGAGCTAGGGACCTGGGGCCGGGAAGAGGGGCCGGCCACGGTTCCGGGCCAGGTGGGGCGGGCCCGGGCGGGCGGGACCCACGCCCAGGGACCGGGTCTCCCTGGGGGTCTCGGGCCGGAGACCTGCCTGGGGGGCTAAGAGTCTCTCTTGGCTCAAACGGCCCCACCCTGCCCCGAGGCGGAAAACTTGGACCGAGACGCTTCTACTCTCTAAAGTCTGGGCTGAACTTTGCGAGAAGGGACTGTGTGCGCTGCGACCTGGGTCCCACAGAGCTCGAACCCCCCCTGCCCGTGAAGGGATCCGCGGCCTGTGGTCCCTGGTGTCCGCAAAAGGCATTCACCTGCAGAGAACCTGGGCCCAGGTGAGCGGGACCAGGCCCCACGGCAGGAGCCTGGGGAGGCCACTGGAGCCCCGGGGGCCAGGGCTGGGCATTTTCCCGGGTGCTCTCTCGGGTCCCAGGCGCCCTCTCTCGCCCGGGGAGTGCCCACGCCGTCCCCTGACCCCCGCAGGACGCCTGCATCCCGCCATAAGCGGCCCACCTCGTCCATGGAGCTGGGACACATGGGGCCGGGGTGCGAGCAACTGGCCTACGTGGCTGCAAACCCGCAGACCCCTCCGTCCCGTCCCAACCACTGCGAAGATCCCCCTGTTCTTCCATCCGTAAAGGGGTCCCCCTTTACGGATGGAAGAACAGGGGGGAGGCCCCCAGGAGATGGCTTTTGTCCGAGCCGCGGCTGGGTGGTTTCGGGCCAAGAGGCGGGGCCGCGCAGGCGCAGGCAGGCCCCACCCCAAGAGCATCCCTCCGGGCAACGTGCCCCCCCCTTGAGATATCAGGCCAGGTCCACAGGGTCCCTGGGCTGGTGTCAGAGTTAACGGAGGCCCTCCCTGCCACCCAGAGGACCGCGCGTTTTCCCGTGGACCACACTTCCCAGCAGCTCTCCCACCCCCGCAGAGGCAGAGTGCCAGGAAAGAACTAGGGACCTGGTGCCTGGAAGAGGGGCCGGCCACGGTTCCGCGCCAGGTGGAGCGGTTCCGGGCGGGCGGGCGGGACCCTCGACCAAGGACCGGTTCTCCCTTGGGGAGTCTGGCCTGTGCCCCGCCTGGGAGGCTAAGAGCCTTGCTTCGCCTGCAAAGCCCCCACCCTGCCACAAGGCGGCAGACTTGGACCCAGCCGCTTCAACCCTCCAGTCTCTGCGGAACCACCCAAAAATGGAGTGTGACCGCTGCGACCTCAGTCCCCCAGAGCTCGAACCCCCACCTCTGTGAGGGAATCGGCGACCTCCTGTCCTTGGCGTCCGCAAAAGGCATTCACCTGCGGTGAACCTGGGCCTCGGGCGAACACGGTCAGGCCCCATGGTAGGAGCCCGGGGAGGCAATGGCAGCCTCTGCGGCCAGGCCTCGGACTCTCCCCGGGGCTCTCTCGGGTCCCAGGCGCCCTCTCTCGCCCGGGGAGTGCCCACGCCGTCCCCTGACCCCCGCAGGACGCCTGCATCCCGCCATAAGCGGCCCACCTCGTCCATGGAGCTGGGACACATGGGGCCGGGGTGCCAGCAACTGGCCTACGTGGCTGCAAACCCGCAGACCCCTCCGTCCCGTCCCCACCACTGCGAAGATCCCCCTGTTCTTCCATCCGTAAAGGGGTCCCCCTTTACGGATGGAAGAACAGGGGGGAGGCCCCCAGGAGATGGCTTTTGTCGGAGCCGCGGCTGGGTGGTTTCGGGCCAAGAGGCGGGGCCGCGCAGGCGCAGGCAGGCCCCACCACAAGAGCATCCCTCCGGGCAACGTGCCCCCCGCTTGAGATATCAGGTCAGGTCCACAGGGTCCCTGGGCTGGTGTCAGAGTTAACGGAGGCCCTCCCTGCCACCCAGAGGACCGCGCGTTTTCCCGTGGACCACACTTGCCAGCCCGTCTCCCACCCCGCCAGAGGCAGAGTGCCAGGGAAGAGCTAGGGACCTGGGGCCGGGAAGAGGGGCCGGCCACGGTTCCGGGCCAGGTGGGGCGGGCCCGGGCGGGCGGGACCCACGCCCAGGGACCGGGTCTCCCTGGGGGTCTCGGGCCTGAGACCTGCCTGGGGGGCTAAGAGTCTCTCTTGGCTCAAACGGCCCCACCCTGCCCCGAGGCGGAAAACTTGGACCGAGACGCTTCTACTCTCTAAAGTCTGGGCTGAACTTTGCGAGAAGGGACTGTGTGCGCTGCGACCTGGGTCCCACAGAGCTCGAACCCCCCCTGCCCGTGAAGGGATCCGCGGCCTGTGGTCCCTGGTGTCCGCAAAAGGCATTCACCTGCGGAGAACCTGGGCCCAGGTGAGCGGGACCAGGCCCCACGGCAGGAGCCTGGGGAGGCCACTGGAGCCCCGGGGGCCAGGGCTGGGCATTTTCCCGGGTGCTCTCTCGGGTCCCAGGCGCCCTCTCTCGCCCGGGGAGTGCCCACGCCGTCCCCTGACCCCCGCAGGACGCCTGCATCCCGCCATAAGCGGCCCACCTCGTCCATGGAGCTGGGACACATGGGGCCGGGGTGCGAGCAACTGGCCTACGTGGCTGCAAACCCGCAGACCCCTCCGTCCCGTCCCCATCACTGCGAAGATTCCCCTGTTCTTCCATCCGTAAAGGGGTCCCCCTTTACGGATGGAAGAACAGGGGGGAGGCCCCCAGGAGATGGCTTTTGTCCGAGCCGCGGCTGGGTGGTTTCGGGCCAAGAGGCGGGGCCGCGCAGGCGCAGGCAGGCCCCACCCCAAGAGCATCCCTCCGGGCAACGTGCCCCCCCCTTGAGATATCAGGCCAGGTCCACAGGGTCCCTGGGCTGGTGTCAGAGTTAACGGAGGCCCTCCCTGCCACCCAGAGGACCGCGCGTTTTCCCGTGGACCACACTTCCCAGCAGCTCTCCCACCCCCGCAGAGGCAGAGTGCCAGGAAAGAACTAGGGACCTGGTGCCTGGAAGAGGGGCCGGCCACGGTTCCGCGCCAGGTGGAGCGGTTCCGGGCGGGCGGGCGGGACCCTCGACCAAGGACCGGTTCTCCCTTGGGGAGTCTGGCCTGTGCCCCGCCTGGGAGGCTAAGAGCCTTGCTTCGCCTGCAAAGCCCCCACCCTGCCACAAGGCGGCAGACTTGGACCCAGCCGCTTCAACCCTCCAGTCTCTGCGGAACCACCCAAAAATGGAGTGTGACCGCTGCGACCTCAGTCCCCCAGAGCTCGAACCCCCACCTCTGTGAGGGAATCGGCGACCTCCTGTCCTTGGCGTCCGCAAAAGGCATTCACCTGCGGTGAACCTGGGCCTCGGGCGAACACGGTCAGGCCCCATGGTAGGAGCCCGGGGAGGCAATGGCTGCCTCTGCGGCCAGGCCTCGGACTCTCCCCGGGGCTCTCTCGGGTCCCAGGCGCCCTCTCTCGCCCGGGGAGTGCCCACGCCGTCCCCTGACCCCCGCAGGACGCCTGCATCCCGCAATAAGCGGCCCACCTCGTCCATGGAGCTGGGACACATGGGGCCGGGGTGCCAGCAACTGGCCTACGTGGCTGCAAACCCGCAGACCCCTCCGTCCCGTCCCCACCACTGCGAAGATCCCCCTGTTCTTCCATCCGTAAAGGGGTCCCCCTTTACGGATGGAAGAACATGGGGGAGGCCCCCAGGAGATGGCTTTTGTCGGAGCCGCGGCTGGGTGGTTTCGGGCCAAGAGGCGGGGCCGCGCAGGCGCAGGCAGGCCCCACCACAAGAGCATCCCTCCGGGCAACGTGCCCCCCCCTTGAGATATCAGGTCAGGTCCACAGGGTCCCTGGGCTGGTGTCAGAGTTAACGGAGGCCCTCCCTGCCACCCAGAGGACCGCGCGTTTTCCCGTGGACCACACTTGCCAGCCCGTCTCCCACCCCGCCAGAGGCAGAGTGCCAGGGAAGAGCTAGGGACCTGGGGCCGGGAAGAGGGGCCGGCCACGGTTCCGGGCCAGGTGGGGCGGGCCCGGGCGGGCGGGACCCACGCCCAGGGACCGGGTCTCCCTGGGGGTCTCGGGCCTGAGACCTGCCTGGGGGGCTAAGAGTCTCTCTTGGCTCAAACGGCCCCACCCTGCCCCGAGGCGGAAAACTTGGACCGAGACGCTTCTACTCTCTAAAGTCTGGGCTGAACTTTGCGAGAAGGGACTGTGTGCGCTGCGACCTGGGTCCCACAGAGCTCGAACCCCCCCTGCCCGTGAAGGGATCCGCGGCCTGTGGTCCCTGGTGTCCGCAAAAGGCATTCACCTGCGGAGAACCTGGGCCCAGGTGAGCGGGACCAGGCCCCACGGCAGGAGCCTGGGGAGGCCACTGGAGCCCCGGGGGCCAGGGCTGGGCATTTTCCCGGGTGCTCTCTCGGGTCCCAGGCGCCCTCTCTCGCCCGGGGAGTGCCCACGCCGTCCCCTGACCCCCGCAGGACGCCTGCATCCCGCCATAAGCGGCCCACCTCGTCCATGGAGCTGGGACACATGGGGCCGGGGTGCGAGCAACTGGCCTACGTGGCTGCAAACCCGCAGACCCCTCCGTCCCGTCCCCACCACTGCGAAGATCCCCCTGTTCTTCCATCCGTAAAGGGGTCCCCCTTTACGGATGGAAGAACAGGGGGGAGGCCCCCAGGAGATGGCTTTTGTCCGAGCCGCGGCTGGGTGGTTTCGGGCCAAGAGGCGGGGCCGCGCAGGCGCAGGCAGGCCCCACCCCAAGAGCATCCCTCCGGGCAACGTGCCCCCCCCTTGAGATATCAGGCCAGGTCCACAGGGTCCCTGGGCTGGTGTCAGAGTTAACGGAGGCCCTCCCTGCCACCCAGAGGACCGCGCGTTTTCCCGTGGACCACACTTCCCAGCAGCTCTCCCACCCCCGCAGAGGCAGAGTGCCAGGAAAGAACTAGGGACCTGGTGCCTGGAAGAGGGGCCGGCCACGGTTCCGCGCCAGGTGGAGCGGTTCCGGGCGGGCGGGCGGGACCCTCGACCAAGGACCGGTTCTCCCTTGGGGAGTCTGGCCTGTGCCCCGCCTGGGAGGCTAAGAGCCTTGCTTCGCCTGCAAAGCCCCCACCCTGCCACAAGGCGGCAGACTTGGACCCAGCCGCTTCAACCCTCCAGTCTCTGCGGAACCACCCAAAAATGGAGTGTGACCGCTGCGACCTCAGTCCCCCAGAGCTCGAACCCCCACCTCTGTGAGGGAATCGGCGACCTCCTGTCCTTGGCGTCCGCAAAAGGCATTCACCTGCGGTGAACCTGGGCCTCGGGCGAACACGGTCAGGCCCCATGGTAGGAGCCCGGGGAGGCAATGGCAGCCTCTGCGGCCAGGCCTCGGACTCTCCCCGGGGCTCTCTCGGGTCCCAGGCGCCCTCTCTCGCCCGGGGAGTGCCCACGCCGTCCCCTGACCCCCGCAGGACGCCTGCATCCCGCCATAAGCGGCCCACCTCGTCCATGGAGCTGGGACACATGGGGCCGGGGTGCCAGCAACTGGCCTACGTGGCTGCAAACCCGCAGACCCCTCCGTCCCGTCCCCACCACTGCGAAGATCCCCCTGTTCTTCCATCCGTAAAGGGGTCCCCCTTTACGGATGGAAGAACAGGGGGGAGGCCCCCAGGAGATGGCTTTTGTCGGAGCCGCGGCTGGGTGGTTTCGGGCCAAGAGGCGGGGCCGCGCAGGCGCAGGCAGGCCCCACCACAAGAGCATCCCTCCGGGCAACGTGCCCCCCGCTTGAGATATCAGGTCAGGTCCACAGGGTCCCTGGGCTGGTGTCAGAGTTAACGGAGGCCCTCCCTGCCACCCAGAGGACCGCGCGTTTTCCCGTGGACCACACTTGCCAGCCCGTCTCCCACCCCGCCAGAGGCAGAGTGCCAGGGAAGAGCTAGGGACCTGGGGCCGGGAAGAGGGGCCGGCCACGGTTCCGGGCCAGGTGGGGCGGGCCCGGGCGGGCGGGACCCACGCCCAGGGACCGGGTCTCCCTGGGGGTCTCGGGCCTGAGACCTGCCTGGGGGGCTAAGAGTCTCTCTTGGCTCAAACGGCCCCACCCTGCCCCGAGGCGGAAAACTTGGACCGAGACGCTTCTACTCTCTAAAGTCTGGGCTGAACTTTGCGAGAAGGGACTGTGTGCGCTGCGACCTGGGTCCCACAGAGCTCGAACCCCCCCTGCCCGTGAAGGGATCCGCGGCCTGTGGTCCCTGGTGTCCGCAAAAGGCATTCACCTGCGGAGAACCTGGGCCCAGGTGAGCGGGACCAGGCCCCACGGCAGGAGCCTGGGGAGGCCACTGGAGCCCCGGGGGCCAGGGCTGGGCATTTTCCCGGGTGCTCTCTCGGGTCCCAGGCGCCCTCTCTCGCCCGGGGAGTGCCCACGCCGTCCCCTGACCCCCGCAGGACGCCTGCATCCCGCCATAAGCGGCCCACCTCGTCCATGGAGCTGGGACACATGGGGCCGGGGTGCGAGCAACTGGCCTACGTGGCTGCAAACCCGCAGACCCCTCCGTCCCGTCCCCACCACTGCGAAGATTCCCCTGTTCTTCCATCCGTAAAGGGGTCCCCCTTTACGGATGGAAGAACAGGGGGGAGGCCCCCAGGAGATGGCTTTTGTCCGAGCCGCGGCTGGGTGGTTTCGGGCCAAGAGGCGGGGCCGCGCAGGCGCAGGCAGGCCCCACCCCAAGAGCATCCCTCCGGGCAACGTGCCCCCCCCTTGAGATATCAGGCCAGGTCCACAGGGTCCCTGGGCTGGTGTCAGAGTTAACGGAGGCCCTCCCTGCCACCCAGAGGACCGCGCGTTTTCCCGTGGACCACACTTCCCAGCAGCTCTCCCACCCCCGCAGAGGCAGAGTGCCAGGAAAGAACTAGGGACCTGGTGCCTGGAAGAGGGGCCGGCCACGGTTCCGCGCCAGGTGGAGCGGTTCCGGGCGGGCGGGCGGGACCCTCGACCAAGGACCGGTTCTCCCTTGGGGAGTCTGGCCTGTGCCCCGCCTGGGAGGCTAAGAGCCTTGCTTCGCCTGCAAAGCCCCCACCCTGCCACAAGGCGGCAGACTTGGACCCAGCCGCTTCAACCCTCCAGTCTCTGCGGAACCACCCAAAAATGGAGTGTGACCGCTGCGACCTCAGTCCCCCAGAGCTCGAACCCCCACCTCTGTGAGGGAATCGGCGACCTCCTGTCCTTGGCGTCCGCAAAAGGCATTCACCTGCGGTGAACCTGGGCCTCGGGCGAACACGGTCAGGCCCCATGGTAGGAGCCCGGGGAGGCAATGGCTGCCTCTGCGGCCAGGCCTCGGACTCTCCCCGGGGCTCTCTCGGGTCCCAGGCGCCCTCTCTCGCCCGGGGAGTGCCCACGCCGTCCCCTGACCCCCGCAGGACGCCTGCATCCCGCAATAAGCGGCCCACCTCGTCCATGGAGCTGGGACACATGGGGCCGGGGTGCCAGCAACTGGCCTACGTGGCTGCAAACCCGCAGACCCCTCCGTCCCGTCCCCACCACTGCGAAGATCCCCCTGTTCTTCCATCCGTAAAGGGGTCCCCCTTTACGGATGGAAGAACATGGGGGAGGCCCCCAGGAGATGGCTTTTGTCGGAGCCGCGGCTGGGTGGTTTCGGGCCAAGAGGCGGGGCCGCGCAGGCGCAGGCAGGCCCCACCACAAGAGCATCCCTCCGGGCAACGTGCCCCCCCCTTGAGATATCAGGTCAGGTCCACAGGGTCCCTGGGCTGGTGTCAGAGTTAACGGAGGCCCTCCCTGCCACCCAGAGGACCGCGCGTTTTCCCGTGGACCACACTTGCCAGCCCGTCTCCCACCCCGCCAGAGGCAGAGTGCCAGGGAAGAGCTAGGGACCTGGGGCCGGGAAGAGGGGCCGGCCACGGTTCCGGGCCAGGTGGGGCGGGCCCGGGCGGGCGGGACCCACGCCCAGGGACCGGGTCTCCCTGGGGGTCTCGGGCCTGAGACCTGCCTGGGGGGCTAAGAGTCTCTCTTGGCTCAAACGGCCCCACCCTGCCCCGAGGCGGAAAACTTGGACCGAGACGCTTCTACTCTCTAAAGTCTGGGCTGAACTTTGCGAGAAGGGACTGTGTGCGCTGCGACCTGGGTCCCACAGAGCTCGAACCCCCCCTGCCCGTGAAGGGATCCGCGGCCTGTGGTCCCTGGTGTCCGCAAAAGGCATTCACCTGCGGAGAACCTGGGCCCAGGTGAGCGGGACCAGGCCCCACGGCAGGAGCCTGGGGAGGCCACTGGAGCCCCGGGGGCCAGGGCTGGGCATTTTCCCGGGTGCTCTCTCGGGTCCCAGGCGCCCTCTCTCGCCCGGGGAGTGCCCACGCCGTCCCCTGACCCCCGCAGGACGCCTGCATCCCGCCATAAGCGGCCCACCTCGTCCATGGAGCTGGGACACATGGGGCCGGGGTGCGAGCAACTGGCCTACGTGGCTGCAAACCCGCAGACCCCTCCGTCCCGTCCCCACCACTGCGAAGATCCCCCTGTTCTTCCATCCGTAAAGGGGTCCCCCTTTACGGATGGAAGAACAGGGGGGAGGCCCCCAGGAGATGGCTTTTGTCCGAGCCGCGGCTGGGTGGTTTCGGGCCAAGAGGCGGGGCCGCGCAGGCGCAGGCAGGCCCCACCCCAAGAGCATCCCTCCGGGCAACGTGCCCCCCCCTTGAGATATCAGGCCAGGTCCACAGGGTCCCTGGGCTGGTGTCAGAGTTAACGGAGGCCCTCCCTGCCACCCAGAGGACCGCGCGTTTTCCCGTGGACCACACTTCCCAGCAGCTCTCCCACCCCCGCAGAGGCAGAGTGCCAGGAAAGAACTAGGGACCTGGTGCCTGGAAGAGGGGCCGGCCACGGTTCCGCGCCAGGTGGAGCGGTTCCGGGCGGGCGGGCGGGACCCTCGACCAAGGACCGGTTCTCCCTTGGGGAGTCTGGCCTGTGCCCCGCCTGGGAGGCTAAGAGCCTTGCTTCGCCTGCAAAGCCCCCACCCTGCCACAAGGCGGCAGACTTGGACCCAGCCGCTTCAACCCTCCAGTCTCTGCGGAACCACCCAAAAATGGAGTGTGACCGCTGCGACCTCAGTCCCCCAGAGCTCGAACCCCCACCTCTGTGAGGGAATCGGCGACCTCCTGTCCTTGGCGTCCGCAAAAGGCATTCACCTGCGGTGAACCTGGGCCTCGGGCGAACACGGTCAGGCCCCATGGTAGGAGCCCGGGGAGGCTATGGCAGCCTCTGCGGCCAGGCCTCGGACTCTCCCCGGGGCTCTCTCGGGTCCCAGGCGCCCTCTCTCGCCCGGGGAGTGCCCACGCCGTCCCCTGACCCCCGAAGGACGCCTGCATCCCGCCATAAGCGGCCCACCTCGTCCATGGAGCTGGGACACATGGGGCCCGGGTGCGAGCAACTGGCCTACGTGGCTGCAAACCCGCAGACCCCTCCGTCCCGTCCCCACCACTGCGAAGATCCCCCTGTTCTTCCATCCGTAAAGGGGTCCCCCTTTACGGATGGAAGAACAGGGGGGAGGCCCCCAGGAGATGGCTTTTGTCCGAGCCGCGGCTGGGTGGTTTCGGGCCAAGAGGCGGGGCCGCGCAGGCGCAGGCAGGCCCCACCCCAAGAGCATCCCTCCGGGCAACGTGCCCCCCCCTTGAGATATCAGGCCAGGTGCACAGGGTCCCTGGGCTGGTGTCAGAGTTAACGGAGGCCCTCCCTGCCACCCAGAGGACCGCGCGTTTTCCCGTGGACCACACTTGCCAGCCCGTCTCCCACCCCGCCAGAGGCAGAGTGCCAGGGAAGAGCTAGGGACCTGGGGCCGGGAAGAGGGGCCGGCCACGGTTCCGGGCCAGGTGGGGCGGGCCCGGGCGGGCGGGACCCACGCCCAGGGACCGGGTCTCCCTGGGGGTCTCGGGCCTGAGACCTGCCTGGGGGGCTAAGAGTCTCTCTTGGCTCAAACGGCCCCACCCTGCCCCGAGGCGGAAAACTTGGACCGAGACGCTTCTACTCTCTAAAGTCTGGGCTGAACTTTGCGAGAAGGGACTGTGTGCGCTGCGACCTGGGTCCCACAGAGCTCGAACCCCCCCTGCCCGTGAAGGGATCCGCGGCCTGTGGTCCCTGGTGTCCGCAAAAGGCATTCACCTGCGGAGAACCTGGGCCCAGGTGAGCGGGACCAGGCCCCACGGCAGGAGCCTGGGGAGGCCACTGGAGCCCCGGGGGCCAGGGCTGGGCATTTTCCCGGGTGCTCTCTCGGGTCCCAGGCGCCCTCTCTCGCCCGGGGAGTGCCCACGCCGTCCCCTGACCCCCGCAGGACGCCTGCATCCCGCCATAAGCGGCCCACCTCGTCCATGGAGCTGGGACACATGGGGCCGGGGTGCGAGCAACTGGCCTACGTGGCTGCAAACCCGCAGACCCCTCCGTCCCGTCCCAACCACTGCGAAGATCCCCCTGTTCTTCCATCCGTAAAGGGGTCCCCCTTTACGGATGGAAGAACAGGGGGGAGGCCCCCAGGAGATGGCTTTTGTCCGAGCCGCGGCTGGGTGGTTTCGGGCCAAGAGGCGGGGCCGCGCAGGCGCAGGCAGGCCCCACCCCAAGAGCATCCCTCCGGGCAACGTGCCCCCCCCTTGAGATATCAGGCCAGGTCCACAGGGTCCCTGGGCTGGTGTCAGAGTTAACGGAGGCCCTCCCTGCCACCCAGAGGACCGTGCGTTTTCCCGTGGACCACACTTCCCAGCAGCTCTCCCACCCCCGCAGAGGCAGAGTGCCAGGAAAGAACTAGGGACCTGGTGCCTGGAAGAGGGGCCGGCCACGGTTCCGCGCCAGGTGGAGCGGTTCCGGGCGGGCGGGCGGGACCCTCGACCAAGGACCGGTTCTCCCTTGGGGAGTCTGGCCTGTGCCCCGCCTGGGAGGCTAAGAGCCTTGCTTCGCCTGCAAAGCCCCCACCCTGCCACAAGGCGGCAGACTTGGACCCAGCCGCTTCAACCCTCCAGTCTCTGCGGAACCACCCAAAAATGGAGTGTGACCGCTGCGACCTCAGTCCCCCAGAGCTCGAACCCCCACCTCTGTGAGGGAATCGGCGACCTCCTGTCCTTGGCGTCCGCAAAAGGCATTCACCTGCGGTGAACCTGGGCCTCGGGCGAACACGGTCAGGCCCCATGGTAGGAGCCCGGGGAGGCTATGGCAGCCTCTGCGGCCAGGCCTCGGACTCTCCCCGGGGCTCTCTCGGGTCCCAGGCGCCCTCTCTCGCCCGGGGAGTGCCCACGCCGTCCCCTGACCCCCGAAGGACGCCTGCATCCCGCCATAAGCGGCCCACCTCGTCCATGGAGCTGGGACACATGGGGCCCGGGTGCGAGCAACTGGCCTACGTGGCTGCAAACCCGCAGACCCCTCCGTCCCGTCCCCACCACTGCGAAGATCCCCCTGTTCTTCCATCCGTAAAGGGGTCCCCCTTTACGGATGGAAGAACAGGGGGGAGGCCCCCAGGAGATGGCTTTTGTCCGAGCCGCGGCTGGGTGGTTTCGGGCCAAGAGGCGGGGCCGCGCAGGCGCAGGCAGGCCCCACCCCAAGAGCATCCCTCCGGGCAACGTGCCCCCCCCTTGAGATATCAGGCCAGGTGCACAGGGTCCCTGGGCTGGTGTCAGAGTTAACGGAGGCCCTCCCTGCCACCCAGAGGACCGCGCGTTTTCCCGTGGACCACACTTGCCAGCCCGTCTCCCACCCCGCCAGAGGCAGAGTGCCAGGGAAGAGCTAGGGACCTGGGGCCGGGAAGAGGGGCCGGCCACGGTTCCGGGCCAGGTGGGGCGGGCCCGGGCGGGCGGGACCCACGCCCAGGGACCGGGTCTCCCTGGGGGTCTCGGGCCTGAGACCTGCCTGGGGGGCTAAGAGTCTCTCTTGGCTCAAACGGCCCCACCCTGCCCCGAGGCGGAAAACTTGGACCGAGACGCTTCTACTCTCTAAAGTCTGGGCTGAACTTTGCGAGAAGGGACTGTGTGCGCTGCGACCTGGGTCCCACAGAGCTCGAACCCCCCCTGCCCGTGAAGGGATCCGCGGCCTGTGGTCCCTGGTGTCCGCAAAAGGCATTCACATGCGGAGAACCTGGGCCCAGGTGAGCGGGACCAGGCCCCACGGCAGGAGCCTGGGGAGGCCACTGGAGCCCCGGGGGCCAGGGCTGGGCATTTTCCCGGGTGCTCTCTCGGGTCCCAGGCGCCCTCTCTCGCCCGGGGAGTGCCCACGCCGTCCCCTGACCCCCGCAGGACGCCTGCATCCCGCCATAAGCGGCCCACCTCGTCCATGGAGCTGGGACACATGGGGCCGGGGTGCGAGCAACTGGCCTACGTGGCTGCAAACCCGCAGACCCCTCCGTCCCGTCCCCACCACTGCGAAGATCCCCCTGTTCTTCCATCCGTAAAGGGGTCCCCCTTTACGGATGGAAGAACAGGGGGGAGGCCCCCAGGAGATGGCTTTTGTCCGAGCCGCGGCTGGGTGGTTTCGGGCCAAGAGGCGGGGCCGCGCAGGCGCAGGCAGGCCCCACCCCAAGAGCATCCCTCCGGGCAACGTGCCCCCCCCTTGAGATATCAGGCCAGGTCCACAGGGTCCCTGGGCTGGTGTCAGAGTTAACGGAGGCCCTCCCTGCCACCCAGAGGACCGCGCGTTTTCCCGTGGACCACACTTCCCAGCAGCTCTCCCACCCCCGCAGAGGCAGAGTGCCAGGAAAGAACTAGGGACCTGGTGCCTGGAAGAGGGGCCGGCCACGGTTCCGCGCCAGGTGGAGCGGTTCCGGGCGGGCGGGCGGGACCCTCGACCAAGGACCGGTTCTCCCTTGGGGAGTCTGGCCTGTGCCCCGCCTGGGAGGCTAAGAGCCTTGCTTCGCCTGCAAAGCCCCCACCCTGCCACAAGGCGGCAGACTTGGACCCAGCCGCTTCAACCCTCCAGTCTCTGCGGAACCACCCAAAAATGGAGTGTGACCGCTGCGACCTCAGTCCCCCAGAGCTCGAACCCCCACCTCTGTGAGGGAATCGGCGACCTCCTGTCCTTGGCGTCCGCAAAAGGCATTCACCTGCGGTGAACCTGGGCCTCGGGCGAACACGGTCAGGCCCCATGGTAGGAGCCCGGGGAGGCAATGGCAGCCTCTGCGGCCAGGCCTCGGACTCTCCCCGGGGCTCTCTCGGGTCCCAGGCGCCCTCTCTCGCCCGGGGAGTGCCCACGCCGTCCCCTGACCCCCGCAGGACGCCTGCATCCCTCCATAAGCGGCCCACCTCGTCCATGGAGCTGGGACACATGGGGCCGGGGTGCCAGCAACTGGCCTACGTGGCTGCAAACCCGCAGACCCCTCCGTCCCGTCCCCACCACTGCGAAGATCCCCCTGTTCTTCCATCCGTAAAGGGGTCCCCCTTTACGGATGGAAGAACAGGGGGGAGGCCCCCAGGAGATAGCTTTTGTGCGAGCCGCGGCTGGGTGGTTTCGGGCCAAGAGGCGGGGCCGCGCAGGCGCAAGCAGGCCCCACCCCAAGAGCATCCCTCCGGGCAACGTGCCCCTCCCTTGAGATATCAGGCCAGGTGCACAGGGTCCCTGGGCTGGTGTCAGAGTTAACGGAGACCCTCCCTGCCACCCAGAGGACCGCGCGTTTTCCCGTGGACCACACTTGCCAGCCCGTCTCCCACCCCGCCAGAGGCAGAGTGCCAGGGAAGAGCTAGGGACCTGGGGCCGGGAAGAGGGGCCGGCCACGGTTCCGGGCCAGGTGGGGCGGGCCCGGGCGGGCGGGACCCACGCCCAGGGACCGGGTCTCCCTGGGGGTCTCGGGCCGGAGACCTGCCTGGGGGGCTAAGAGTCTCTCTTGGCTCAAACGGCCCCACCCTGCCCCGAGGCGGAAAACTTGGACCGAGACGCTTCTACTCTCTAAAGTCTGGGCTGAACTTTGCGAGAAGGGACTGTGTGCGCTGCGACCTGGGTCCCACAGAGCTCGAACCCCCCCTGCCCGTGAAGGGATCCGCGGCCTGTGGTCCCTGGTGTCCGCAAAAGGCATTCACCTGCAGAGAACCTGGGCCCAGGTGAGCGGGACCAGGCCCCACGGCAGGAGCCTGGGGAGGCCACTGGAGCCCCGGGGGCCAGGGCTGGGCATTTTCCCGGGTGCTCTCTCGGGTCCCAGGCGCCCTCTCTCGCCCGGGGAGTGCCCACGCCGTCCCCTGACCCCCGCAGGACGCCTGCATCCCGCCATAAGCGGCCCACCTCGTCCATGGAGCTGGGACACATGGGGCCGGGGTGCGAGCAACTGGCCTACGTGGCTGCAAACCCGCAGACCCCTCCGTCCCGTCCCCACCACTGCGAAGATCCCCCTGTTCTTCCATCCGTAAAGGGGTCCCCCTTTACGGATGGAAGAACAGGGGGGAGGCCCCCAGGAGATGGCTTTTGTCCGAGCCGCGGCTGGGTGGTTTCGGGCCAAGAGGCGGGGCCGCGCAGGCGCAGGCAGGCCCCACCCCAAGAGCATCCCTCCGGGCAACGTGCCCCCCCCTTGAGATATCAGGCCAGGTCCACAGGGTCCCTGGGCTGGTGTCAGAGTTAACGGAGGCCCTCCCTGCCACCCAGAGGACCGCGCGTCTTCCCGTGGACCACACTTCCCAGCAGCTCTCCCACCCCCGCAGAGGCAGAGTGCCAGGAAAGAACTAGGGACCTGGTGCCTGGAAGAGGGGCCGGCCACGGTTCCGCGCCAGGTGGAGCGGTTCCGGGCGGGCGGGCGGGACCCTCGACCAAGGACCGGTTCTCCCTTGGGGAGTCTGGCCTGTGCCCCGCCTGGGAGGCTAAGAGCCTTGCTTCGCCTGCAAAGCCCCCACCCTGCCACAAGGCGGCAGACTTGGACCCAGCCGCTTCAACCCTCCAGTCTCTGCGGAACCACCCAAAAATGGAGTGTGACCGCTGCGACCTCAGTCCCCCAGAGCTCGAACCCCCACCTCTGTGAGGGAATCGGCGACCTCCTGTCCTTGGCGTCCGCAAAAGGCATTCACCTGCGGTGAACCTGGGCCTCGGGCGAACACGGTCAGGCCCCATGGTAGGAGCCCGGGGAGGCAATGGCTGCCTCTGCGGCCAGGCCTCGGACTCTCCCCGGGGCTCTCTCGGGTCCCAGGCGCCCTCTCTCGCCCGGGGAGTGCCCACGCCGTCCCCTGACCCCCGCAGGACGCCTGCATCCCGCAATAAGCGGCCCACCTCGTCCATGGAGCTGGGACACATGGGGCCGGGGTGCCAGCAACTGGCCTACGTGGCTGCAAACCCGCAGACCCCTCCGTCCCGTCCCCACCACTGCGAAGATCCCCCTGTTCTTCCATCCGTAAAGGGGTCCCCCTTTACGGATGGAAGAACAGGTGGGAGGCCCCCAGGAGATGGCTTTTGTCGGAGCCGCGGCTGGGTGGTTTCGGGCCAAGAGGCGGGGCCGCGCAGGCGCAGGCAGGCCCCACCACAAGAGCATCCCTCCGGGCAACGTGCCCCCCCCTTGAGATATCAGGTCAGGTCCACAGGGTCCCTGGGCTGGTGTCAGAGTTAACGGAGGCCCTCCCTGCCACCCAGAGGACCGCGCGTTTTCCCGTGGACCACACTTGCCAGCCCGTCTCCCACCCCGCCAGAGGCAGAGTGCCAGGGAAGAGCTAGGGACCTGGGGCCGGGAAGAGGGGCCGGCCACGGTTCCGGGCCAGGTGGGGCGGGCCCGGGCGGGCGGGACCCACGCCCAGGGACCGGGTCTCCCTGGGGGTCTCGGGCCTGAGACCTGCCTGGGGGGCTAAGAGTCTCTCTTGGCTCAAACGGCCCCACCCTGCCCCGAGGCGGAAAACTTGGACCGAGACGCTTCTACTCTCTAAAGTCTGGGCTGAACTTTGCGAGAAGGGACTGTGTGCGCTGCGACCTGGGTCCCACAGAGCTCGAACCCCCCCTGCCCGTGAAGGGATCCGCGGCCTGTGGTCCCTGGTGTCCGCAAAAGGCATTCACCTGCGGAGAACCTGGGCCCAGGTGAGCGGGACCAGGCCCCACGGCAGGAGCCTGGGGAGGCCACTGGAGCCCCGGGGGCCAGGGCTGGGCATTTTCCCGGGTGCTCTCTCGGGTCCCAGGCGCCCTCTCTCGCCCGGGGAGTGCCCACGCCGTCCCCTGACCCCCGCAGGACGCCTGCATCCCGCCATAAGCGGCCCACCTCGTCCATGGAGCTGGGACACATGGGGCCGGGGTGCGAGCAACTGGCCTACGTGGCTGCAAACCCGCAGACCCCTCCGTCCCGTCCCCACCACTGCGAAGATCCCCCTGTTCTTCCATCCGTAAAGGGGTCCCCCTTTACGGATGGAAGAACAGGGGGGAGGCCCCCAGGAGATGGCTTTTGTCCGAGCCGCGGCTGGGTGGTTTCGGGCCAAGAGGCGGGGCCGCGCAGGCGCAGGCAGGCCCCACCCCAAGAGCATCCCTCCGGGCAACGTGCCCCCCCCTTGAGATATCAGGCCAGGTCCACAGGGTCCCTGGGCTGGTGTCAGAGTTAACGGAGGCCCTCCCTGCCACCCAGAGGACCGCGCGTTTTCCCGTGGACCACACTTCCCAGCAGCTCTCCCACCCCCGCAGAGGCAGAGTGCCAGGAAAGAACTAGGGACCTGGTGCCTGGAAGAGGGGCCGGCCACGGTTCCGCGCCAGGTGGAGCGGTTCCGGGCGGGCGGGCGGGACCCTCGACCAAGGACCGGTTCTCCCTTGGGGAGTCTGGCCTGTGCCCCGCCTGGGAGGCTAAGAGCCTTGCTTCGCCTGCAAAGCCCCCACCCTGCCACAAGGCGGCAGACTTGGACCCAGCCGCTTCAACCCTCCAGTCTCTGCGGAACCACCCAAAAATGGAGTGTGACCGCTGCGACCTCAGTCCCCCAGAGCTCGAACCCCCACCTCTGTGAGGGAATCGGCGACCTCCTGTCCTTGGCGTCCGCAAAAGGCATTCACCTGCGGTGAACCTGGGCCTCGGGCGAACACGGTCAGGCCCCATGGTAGGAGCCCGGGGAGGCTATGGCAGCCTCTGCGGCCAGGCCTCGGACTCTCCCCGGGGCTCTCTCGGGTCCCAGGCGCCCTCTCTCGCCCGGGGAGTGCCCACGCCGTCCCCTGACCCCCGAAGGACGCCTGCATCCCGCCATAAGCGGCCCACCTCGTCCATGGAGCTGGGACACATGGGGCCCGGGTGCGAGCAACTGGCCTACGTGGCTGCAAACCCGCAGACCCCTCCGTCCCGTCCCCACCACTGCGAAGATCCCCCTGTTCTTCCATCCGTAAAGGGGTCCCCCTTTACGGATGGAAGAACAGGGGGGAGGCCCCCAGGAGATGGCTTTTGTCCGAGCCGCGGCTGGGTGGTTTCGGGCCAAGAGGCGGGGCCGCGCAGGCGCAGGCAGGCCCCACCCCAAGAGCATCCCTCCGGGCAACGTGCCCCCCCCTTGAGATATCAGGCCAGGTGCACAGGGTCCCTGGGCTGGTGTCAGAGTTAACGGAGGCCCTCCCTGCCACCCAGAGGACCGCGCGTTTTCCCGTGGACCACACTTGCCAGCCCGTCTCCCACCCCGCCAGAGGCAGAGTGCCAGGGAAGAGCTAGGGACCTGGGGCCGGGAAGAGGGGCCGGCCACGGTTCCGGGCCAGGTGGGGCGGGCCCGGGCGGGCGGGACCCACGCCCAGGGACCGGGTCTCCCTGGGGGTCTCGGGCCTGAGACCTGCCTGGGGGGCTAAGAGTCTCTCTTGGCTCAAACGGCCCCACCCTGCCCCGAGGCGGAAAACTTGGACCGAGACGCTTCTACTCTCTAAAGTCTGGGCTGAACTTTGCGAGAAGGGACTGTGTGCGCTGCGACCTGGGTCCCACAGAGCTCGAACCCCCCCTGCCCGTGAAGGGATCCGCGGCCTGTGGTCCCTGGTGTCCGCAAAAGGCATTCACCTGCGGAGAACCTGGGCCCAGGTGAGCGGGACCAGGCCCCACGGCAGGAGCCTGGGGAGGCCACTGGAGCCCCGGGGGCCAGGGCTGGGCATTTTCCCGGGTGCTCTCTCGGGTCCCAGGCGCCCTCTCTCGCCCGGGGAGTGCCCACGCCGTCCCCTGACCCCCGCAGGACGCCTGCATCCCGCCATAAGCGGCCCACCTCGTCCATGGAGCTGGGACACATGGGGCCGGGGTGCGAGCAACTGGCCTACGTGGCTGCAAACCCGCAGACCCCTCCGTCCCGTCCCAACCACTGCGAAGATCCCCCTGTTCTTCCATCCGTAAAGGGGTCCCCCTTTACGGATGGAAGAACAGGGGGGAGGCCCCCAGGAGATGGCTTTTGTCCGAGCCGCGGCTGGGTGGTTTCGGGCCAAGAGGCGGGGCCGCGCAGGCGCAGGCAGGCCCCACCCCAAGAGCATCCCTCCGGGCAACGTGCCCCCCCCTTGAGATATCAGGCCAGGTCCACAGGGTCCCTGGGCTGGTGTCAGAGTTAACGGAGGCCCTCCCTGCCACCCAGAGGACCGCGCGTTTTCCCGTGGACCACACTTCCCAGCAGCTCTCCCACCCCCGCAGAGGCAGAGTGCCAGGAAAGAACTAGGGACCTGGTGCCTGGAAGAGGGGCCGGCCACGGTTCCGCGCCAGGTGGAGCGGTTCCGGGCGGGCGGGCGGGACCCTCGACCAAGGACCGGTTCTCCCTTGGGGAGTCTGGCCTGTGCCCCGCCTGGGAGGCTAAGAGCCTTGCTTCGCCTGCAAAGCCCCCACCCTGCCACAAGGCGGCAGACTTGGACCCAGCCGCTTCAACCCTCCAGTCTCTGCGGAACCACCCAAAAATGGAGTGTGACCGCTGCGACCTCAGTCCCCCAGAGCTCGAACCCCCACCTCTGTGAGGGAATCGGCGACCTCCTGTCCTTGGCGTCCGCAAAAGGCATTCACCTGCGGTGAACCTGGGCCTCGGGCGAACACGGTCAGGCCCCATGGTAGGAGCCCGGGGAGGCTATGGCAGCCTCTGCGGCCAGGCCTCGGACTCTCCCCGGGGCTCTCTCGGGTCCCAGGCGCCCTCTCTCGCCCGGGGAGTGCCCACGCCGTCCCCTGACCCCCGAAGGACGCCTGCATCCCGCCATAAGTGGCCCACCTCGTCCATGGAGCTGGGACACATGGGGCCCGGGTGCGAGCAACTGGCCTACGTGGCTGCAAACCCGCAGACCCCTCCGTCCCGTCCCCACCACTGCGAAGATCCCCCTGTTCTTCCATCCGTAAAGGGGTCCCCCTTTACGGATGGAAGAACAGGGGGGAGGCCCCCAGGAGATGGCTTTTGTCCGAGCCGCGGCTGGGTGGTTTCGGGCCAAGAGGCGGGGCCGCGCAGGCGCAGGCAGGCCCCACCCCAAGAGCATCCCTCCGGGCAACGTGCCCCCCCCTTGAGATATCAGGCCAGGTGCACAGGGTCCCTGGGCTGGTGTCAGAGTTAACGGAGGCCCTCCCTGCCACCCAGAGGACCGCGCGTTTTCCCGTGGACCACACTTGCCAGCCCGTCTCCCACCCCGCCAGAGGCAGAGTGCCAGGGAAGAGCTAGGGACCTGGGGCCGGGAAGAGGGGCCGGCCACGGTTCCGGGCCAGGTGGGGCGGGCCCGGGCGGGCGGGACCCACGCCCAGGGACCGGGTCTCCCTGGGGGTCTCGGGCCTGAGACCTGCCTGGGGGGCTAAGAGTCTCTCTTGGCTCAAACGGCCCCACCCTGCCCCGAGGCGGAAAACTTGGACCGAGACGCTTCTACTCTCTAAAGTCTGGGCTGAACTTTGCGAGAAGGGACTGTGTGCGCTGCGACCTGGGTCCCACAGAGCTCGAACCCCCCCTGCCCGTGAAGGGATCCGCGGCCTGTGGTCCCTGGTGTCCGCAAAAGGCATTCACATGCGGAGAACCTGGGCCCAGGTGAGCGGGACCAGGCCCCACGGCAGGAGCCTGGGGAGGCCACTGGAGCCCCGGGGGCCAGGGCTGGGCATTTTCCCGGGTGCTCTCTCGGGTCCCAGGCGCCCTCTCTCGCCCGGGGAGTGCCCACGCCGTCCCCTGACCCCCGCAGGACGCCTGCATCCCGCCATAAGCGGCCCACCTCGTCCATGGAGCTGGGACACATGGGGCCGGGGTGCGAGCAACTGGCCTACGTGGCTGCAAACCCGCAGACCCCTCCGTCCCGTCCCAACCACTGCGAAGATCCCCCTGTTCTTCCATCCGTAAAGGGGTCCCCCTTTACGGATGGAAGAACAGGGGGGAGGCCCCCAGGAGATGGCTTTTGTCCGAGCCGCGGCTGGGTGGTTTCGGGCCAAGAGGCGGGGCCGCGCAGGCGCAGGCAGGCCCCACCCCAAGAGCATCCCTCCGGGCAACGTGCCCCCCCCTTGAGATATCAGGCCAGGTCCACAGGGTCCCTGGGCTGGTGTCAGAGTTAACGGAGGCCCTCCCTGCCACCCAGAGGACCGCGCGTTTTCCCGTGGACCACACTTCCCAGCAGCTCTCCCACCCCCGCAGAGGCAGAGTGCCAGGAAAGAACTAGGGACCTGGTGCCTGGAAGAGGGGCCGGCCACGGTTCCGCGCCAGGTGGAGCGGTTCCGGGCGGGCGGGCGGGACCCTCGACCAAGGACCGGTTCTCCCTTGGGGAGTCTGGCCTGTGCCCCGCCTGGGAGGCTAAGAGCCTTGCTTCGCCTGCAAAGCCCCCACCCTGCCACAAGGCGGCAGACTTGGACCCAGCCGCTTCAACCCTCCAGTCTCTGCGGAACCACCCAAAAATGGAGTGTGACCGCTGCGACCTCAGTCCCCCAGAGCTCGAACCCCCACCTCTGTGAGGGAATCGGCGACCTCCTGTCCTTGGCGTCCGCAAAAGGCATTCACCTGCGGTGAACCTGGGCCTCGGGCGAACACGGTCAGGCCCCATGGTAGGAGCCCGGGGAGGCAATGGCAGCCTCTGCGGCCAGGCCTCGGACTCTCCCCGGGGCTCTCTCGGGTCCCAGGCGCCCTCTCTCGCCCGGGGAGTGCCCACGCCGTCCCCTGACCCCCGCAGGACGCCTGCATCCCGCCATAAGCGGCCCACCTCGTCCATGGAGCTGGGACACATGGGGCCGGGGTGCCAGCAACTGGCCTACGTGGCTGCAAACCCGCAGACCCCTCCGTCCCGTCCCCACCACTGCGAAGATCCCCCTGTTCTTCCATCCGTAAAGGGGTCCCCCTTTACGGATGGAAGAACAGGGGGGAGGCCCCCAGGAGATGGCTTTTGTCCGAGCCGCGGCTGGGTGGTTTCGGGCCAAGAGGCGGGGCCGCGCAGGCGCAAGCAGGCCCCACCCCAAGAGCATCCCTCCGGGCAACGTGCCCCTCCCTTGAGATATCAGGCCAGGTGCACAGGGTCCCTGGGCTGGTGTCAGAGTTAACGGAGGCCCTCCCTGCCACCCAGAGGACCGCGCGTTTTCCCGTGGACCACACTTGCCAGCCCGTCTCCCACCCCGCCAGAGGCAGAGTGCCAGGGAAGAGCTAGGGACCTGGGGCCGGGAAGAGGGGCCGGCCACGGTTCCGGGCCAGGTGGGGCGGGCCCGGGCGGGCGGGACCCACGCCCAGGGACCGGGTCTCCCTGGGGGTCTCGGGCCTGAGACCTGCCTGGGGGGCTAAGAGTCTCTCTTGGCTCAAACGGCCCCACCCTGCCCCGAGGCGGAAAACTTGGACCGAGACGCTTCTACTCTCTAAAGTCTGGGCTGAACTTTGCGAGAAGGGACTGTGTGCGCTGTGACCTGGGTCACACAGAGCTCGAACCCCCCCTGCCCGTGAAGGGATCCGCGGCCTGTGGTCCCTGGTGTCCGCAAAAGGCATTCACCTGCGGAGAACCTGGGCCCAGGTGAGCGGGACCAGGCCCCACGGCAGGAGCCTGGGGAGGCCACTGGAGCCCCGGGGGCCAGGGCTGGGCATTTTCCCGGGTGCTCTCTCGGGTCCCAGGCGCCCTCTCTCGCCCGGGGAGTGCCCACGCCGTCCCCTGACCCCCGCAGGACGCCTGCATCCCGCCATAAGCGGCCCACCTCGTCCATGGAGCTGGGACACATGGGGCCGGGGTGCGAGCAACTGGCCTACGTGGCTGCAAACCCGCAGACCCCTCCGTCCCGTCCCAACCACTGCGAAGATCCCCCTGTTCTTCCATCCGTAAAGGGGTCCCCCTTTACGGATGGAAGAACAGGGGGGAGGCCCCCAGGAGATGGCTTTTGTCCGAGCCGCGGCTGGGTGGTTTCGGGCCAAGAGGCGGGGCCGCGCAGGCGCAGGCAGGCCCCACCCCAAGAGCATCCCTCCGGGCAACGTGCCCCCCCCTTGAGATATCAGGCCAGGTCCACAGGGTCCCTGGGCTGGTGTCAGAGTTAACGGAGGCCCTCCCTGCCACCCAGAGGACCGCGCGTTTTCCCGTGGACCACACTTCCCAGCAGCTCTCCCACCCCCGCAGAGGCAGAGTGCCAGGAAAGAACTAGGCACCTGGTGCCTGGAAGAGGGGCCGGCCACGGTTCCGCGCCAGGTGGAGCGGTTCCGGGCGGGCGGGCGGGACCCTCGACCAAGGACCGGTTCTCCCTTGGGGAGTCTGGCCTGTGCCCCGCCTGGGAGGCTAAGAGCCTTGCTTCGCCTGCAAAGCCCCCACCCTGCCACAAGGCGGCAGACTTGGACCCAGCCGCTTCAACCCTCCAGTCTCTGCGGAACCACCCAAAAATGGAGTGTGACCGCTGCGACCTCAGTCCCCCAGAGCTCGAACCCCCACCTCTGTGAGGGAATCGGCGACCTCCTGTCCTTGGCGTCCGCAAAAGGCATTCACCTGCGGTGAACCTGGGCCTCGGGCGAACACGGTCAGGCCCCATGGTAGGAGCCCGGGGAGGCAATGGCAGCCTCTGCGGCCAGGCCTCGGACTCTCCCCGGGGCTCTCTCGGGTCCCAGGCGCCCTCTCTCGCCCGGGGAGTGCCCACGCCGTCCCCTGACCCCCGCAGGACGCCTGCATCCCGCCATAAGCGGCCCACCTCGTCCATGGAGCTGGGACACATGGGGCCGGGGTGCCAGCAACTGGCCTACGTGGCTGCAAACCCGCAGACCCCTCCGTCCCGTCCCCACCACTGCGAAGATCCCCCTGTTCTTCCATCCGTAAAGGGGTCCCCCTTTACGGATGGAAGAACAGGGGGGAGGACCCCAGGAGATGGCTTTTGTCCGAGCCGCGGCTGGGTGGTTTCGGGCCAAGAGGCGGGGCCGCGCAGGCGCAAGCAGGCCCCACCCCAAGAGCATCCCTCGGGCAACGTGCCCCTCCCTTGAGATATCAGGCCAGGTGCACAGGGTCCCTGGGCTGGTGTCAGAGTTAACGGAGGCCCTCCCTGCCACCCAGAGGACCGCGCGTTTTCCCGTGGACCACACTTGCCAGCCCGTCTCCCACCCCGCCAGAGGCAGAGTGCCAGGGAAGAGCTAGGGACCTGGGGCCGGCAAGAGGGGCCGGCCACGGTTCCGGGCCAGGTGGGGCGGGCCCGGGCGGGCGGGACCCACGCCCAGGGACCGGGTCTCCCTGGGGGTCTCGGGCATGAGACCTGCCTGGGGGGCTAAGAGTCTCTCTTGGCTCAAACGGCCCCACCCTGCCCCGAGGCGGAAAACTTGGACCGAGACGCTTCTACTCTCTAAAGTCTGGGCTGAACTTTGCGAGAAGGGACTGTGTGCGCTGTGACCTGGGTCACACAGAGCTCGAACCCCCCCTGCCCGTGAAGGGATCCGCGGCCTGTGGTCCCTGGTGTCCGCAAAAGGCATTCACCTGCGGAGAACCTGGGCCCAGGTGAGCGGGACCAGGCCCCACGGCAGGAGCCTGGGGAGGCCACTGGAGCCCCGGGGGCCAGGGCTGGGCATTTTCCCGGGTGCTCTCTCGGGTCCCAGGCGCCCTCTCTCGCCCGGGGAGTGCCCACGCCGTCCCCTGACCCCCGCAGGACGCCTGCATCCCGCCATAAGCGGCCCACCTCGTCCATGGAGCTGGGACACATGGGGCCGGGGTGCGAGCAACTGGCCTACGTGGCTGCAAACCCGCAGACCCCTCCGTCCCGTCCCAACCACTGCGAAGATCCCCCTGTTCTTCCATCCGTAAAGGGGTCCCCCTTTACGGATGGAAGAACAGGGGGGAGGCCCCCAGGAGATGGCTTTTGTCCGAGCCGCGGCTGGGTGGTTTCGGGCCAAGAGGCGGGGCCGCGCAGGCGCAGGCAGGCCCCACCCCAAGAGCATCCCTCCGGGCAACGTGCCCCCCCCTTGAGATATCAGGCCAGGTCCACAGGGTCCCTGGGCTGGTGTCAGAGTTAACGGAGGCCCTCCCTGCCACCCAGAGGACCGCGCGTTTTAACGTGGACCACACTTGCCAGCCAGTCTCCCACCCCGCCAGAGGCAGAGTGCCAGGGAAGAGCTAGGGACCTGGGGCCGGGAAGAGGGGCCGGCCACGGTTCCGGGCCAGGTGGGGCGGGCCCGGGCGGGCGGGACCCACGCCCAGGGACCGGGTCTCTCTGGGGGTCTCGGGCCTGAGACCTGCCTGGGGGGCTAAGAGTCTCTCTTGGCTCAAACGGCCCCACCCTGCCCCGAGGCGGAAAACTTGGACCGAGACGCTTCTACTCTCTAAAGTCTGGGCTGAACTTTGCGAGAAGGGACTGTGTGCGCTGCGACCTGGGTTCAAAAAGCCTGAACCCCCCCTGCCCGTGAAGGGATCCGCGGCCTGTGGTCCCTGGTGTCCGCAAAAGGCATTCACCTGCGGAGAACCTGGGCCCAGGTGAGCGGGACCAGGCCCCACGGCAGGAGCCTGGGGAGGCCACTGGAGCCCCGGGGGCCAGGGCTGGGCATTTTCCCGGGTGCTCTCTCGGGTCCCAGGCGCCCTCTCTCGCCCGGGGAGTGCCCACGCCGTCCCCTGACCCCCGCAGGACGCCTGCATCCCGCCATAAGCGGCCCACCTCGTCCATGGAGCTGGGACACATGGGGCCGGGGTGCCAGCAACTGGCCTACGTGGCTGCAAACCCGCAGACCCCTCCGTCCCGTCCCAACCACTGCGAAGATCCCCCTGTTCTTCCATCCGTAAAGGGGTCCCCCTTTACGGATGGAAGAACAGGGGGGAGGCCCCCAGGAGATGGCTTTTGTCCGAGCCGCGGCTGGGTGGTTTCGGGCCAAGAGGCGGGGCCGCGCAGGCGCAGGCAGGCCCCACCCCAAGAGCATCCCTCCGGGCAACGTGCCCCCCCCTTGAGATATCAGGCCAGGTCCACAGGGTCCCTGGGCTGGTGTCAGAGTTAACGGAGGCCCTCCCTGCCACACAGAGGACCGCGCGATTTCCCGTGGACCACACTTCCCAGCAGCTCTCCCACCCCCGCAGAGGCAGAGTGCCAGGAAAGAACTAGGGACCTGGTGCCTGGAAGAGGGGCCGGCCACGGTTCCGCGCCAGGTGGAGCGGTTCCGGGCGGGGGGGCGGGACCCTGGACCAAGGACCGGTTTTCCCTTGGGGAGTCTGGCCTGTGCCCCGCCTGGGAGGCTAAGAGCCTTGCTTCGCCTGCAAAGCCCCCACCCTGCCACAAGGCGGCAGACTTGGACCCAGCCGCTTCAACCCTCCAGTCTCTGCGGAACCACCCAAAAATGGAGTGTGACCGCTGCGACCTCAGTCCCCCAGAGCTCGAACCCCCACCTCTGTGAGGGAATCGGCGACCTCCTGTCCTTGGCGTCCGCAAAAGGCATTCACCTGCGGTGAACCTGGGCCTCGGGCGAACACGGTCAGGCCCCATGGTAGGAGCCCGGGGAGGCAATGGCAGCCTCTGCGGCCAGGCCTCGGACTCTCCCCGGGGCTCTCTCGGGTCCCAGGCGCCCTCTCTCGCCCGGGGAGTGCCCACGCCGTCCCCTGACCCCCGCAGGACGCCTGCATCCCGCCATAAGCGGCCCACCTCGTCCATGGAGCTGGGACACATGGGGCCGGGGTGCGAGCAACTGGCCTACGTGGCTGAAAACCCGCAGACCCCTCCGTCCCATCCCCACCACTGCGAAGATCCCCCTGTTCTTCCATCCGTAAGGGGTCCCCCTTTACGGATGGAAGAACAGGGGGGAGGCCCCCAGGAGATGGCTTTTGTCCGAGCCGCGGCTGGGTGGTTTCGGGCCAAGAGGCGGGGCCGCGCAGGCGCAAGCAGGCCCCACCCCAAGAGCATCCCTCCGGGCAACGTGCCCCCCCCTTGAGATATCAGGCCAGGTGCACAGGGTCCCTGGGCTGGTGTCAGAGTTAACGGAGGCCCTCCCTGCCACCCCGAGGACCGCGCATTTTCCCGTGGACCACACTTGCCAGCTCGTCTCCCACCCCGCCAGAGGCAGAGTGCCAGGGAAGAGCTAGGGACCTGGGGCCGGGAAGAGGGGCCGGCCACGGTTCCGGGCCAGGTGGGGCGGGCCCGGGCGGGCGGGACCCACGCCCAGGGACCGGTTCTCCCTGGGGGTCTCGGGCCTGAGACCTGCCTGGGGGGCTAAGAGTCTCTCTTGGCTCAAACGGCCCCACCCTGCCCCGAGGCGGAAATTTTGGACCGAGACGCTTCTACTCTCTAAAGTCTGGGCTGAACTTTGCGAGAAGGGACTGTGTGCGCTGCGACCTGGGTCCCACAGAGCTCGAACCCCCCCTGCCCGTGAAGGGATCCGCGGCCTGTGGTCCCTGGTGTCCGCAAAAGGCATTCACCTGCGGAGAACCTGGGCCCAGGTGAGCGGGACCAGGCCCCACGGCAGGAGCCTGGGGAGGCCACTGGAGCCCCGGGGGCCAGGGCTGGGCATTTTCCCGGGTGCTCTCTCGGGTCCCAGGCGCCCTCTCTCGCCCGGGGAGTGCCCACGCCGTCCCCTGACCCCCGCAGGACGCCTGCATCCCGCCATAAGCGGCCCACCTCGTCCATGGAGCTGGGACACATGGGGCCGGGGTGCGAGCAACTGGCCTACGTGGCTGCAAACCCGCAGACCCCTCCGTCCCGTCCCCACCACTGCGAAGATCCCCCTGTTCTTCCATCCGTAAAGGGGTCCCCCTTTACGGATGGAAGAACAGGGGGGAGGCCCCCAGGAGATGGCTTTTGTCCGAGCCGCGGCTGGGTGGTTTCGGGCCAAGAGGCGGGGCCGCGCAGGCGCAGGCAGGCCCCACCCCAAGAGCATCCCTCCGGGCAACGTGCCCCCCCCTTGAGATATCAGGCCAGGTCCACAGGGTCCCAGGGCTGGTGTCAGAGTTAACGGAGGCCCTCCCTGCCACTCAGAGGACCGCGCGTTTTCCCGTGGACCACACTTCCCAGCAGCTCTCCCACCCCCGCAGAGGCAGAGTGCCAGGAAAGAACTAGGGACCTGGTGCCTGGAAGAGGGGTCGGCCACGGTTCCGCGCCAGGTGGAGCGGTTCCGGGCGGGCGTTCGAGACCCTCGACCAAGGACCGGTTTTCCCTTGGGGAGTCTGGCCTGTGCCCCGCCTGGGAGGCTAAGAGCCTTGCTTCGCCTGCAAAGCCCCCACCCTGCCACAAGGCGGCAGACTTGGACCCAGCCGCTTCAACCCTCCAGTCTCTGCGGAACCACCCAAAAATGGAGTGTGACCGCTGCGACCTCAGTCCCCCAGAGCTCGAACCCCCACCTCTGTGAGGGAATCGGCGACCTCCTGTCCTTGGCGTCCGCAAAAGGCATTCACCTGCGGTGAACCTGGGCCTCGGGCGAACACGGTCAGGCCCCATGGTAGGAGCCCGGGGAGGCAATGGCAGCCTCTGCGGCCAGGCCTCGGACTCTCCCCGGGGCTCTCTCGGGTCCCAGGCGCCCTCTCTCGCCCGGGGAGTGCCCACGCCGTCCCCTGACCCCCGCAGGACGCCTGCATCCCGCAATAAGCGGCGCACCTCGTCCATGGAGCTGGGACACATGGGGCCGGGGTGCCAGCAACTGGCCTACGTGGCTGCAAACCCGCAGACCCCTCCGTCCCGTCCCCACCACTGCGAAGATCCCCCTGTTCTTCCATCCGTAAAGGGGTCCCCCTTTACGGATGGAAGAACATGGGGGAGGCCCCCAGGAGATGGCTTTTGTCGGAGCCGCGGCTGGGTGGTTTCGGGCCAAGAGGCGGGGCCGCGCAGGCGCAGGCAGGCCCCACCACAAGAGCATCCCTCCGGGCAACGTGCCCCCCCCTTGAGATATCAGGCCAGGTCCACAGGGTCCCTGGGCTGGTGTCAGAGTTAACGGAGGCCCTCCCTGCCACCCAGAGGACCGCGCGTTTTCCCGTGGACCACACTTGCCAGCCCGTCTCCCACCCCGCCAGAGGCAGAGTGCCAGGGAAGAGCTAGGGACCTGGGGCCGGGAAGAGGGGCCGGCCACGGTTCCGGGCCAGGTGGGGCGGGCCCGGGCGGGCGGGACCCACGCCCAGGGACCGGGTCTCCCTGGGGGTCTCGGGCCTGAGACCTGCCTGGGGGGCTAAGAGTCTCTCTTGGCTCAAACGGCCCCACCCTGCCCCGAGGCGGAAAACTTGGACCGAGACGCTTCTACTCTCTAAAGTCTGGGCTGAACTTTGCGAGAAGGGACTGTGTGCGCTGCGACCTGGGTCCCACAGAGCTCGAACCCCCCCTGCCCGTGAAGGGATCCGCGGCCTGTGGTCCCTGGTGTCCGCAAAAGGCATTCACCTGCGGAGAACCTGGGCCCAGGTGAGCGGGACCAGGCCCCACGGCAGGAGCCTGGGGAGGCCACTGGAGCCCCGGGGGCCAGGGCTGGGCATTTTCCCGGGTGCTCTCTCGGGTCCCAGGCGCCCTCTCTCGCCCGGGGAGTGCCCACGCCGTCCCCTGACCCCCGCAGGACGCCTGCATCCCGCCATAAGCGGCCCACCTCGTCCATGGAGCTGGGACACATGGGGCCGGGGTGCGAGCAACTGGCCTACGTGGCTGCAAACCCGCAGACCCCTCCGTCCCGTCCCCACCACTGCGAAGATCCCCCTGTTCTTCCATCCGTAAAGGGGTCCCCCTTTACGGATGGAAGAACAGGGGGGAGGCCCCCAGGAGATGGCTTTTGTCCGAGCCGCGGCTGGGTGGTTTCGGGCCAAGAGGCGGGGCCGCGCAGGCGCAGGCAGGCCCCACCCCAAGAGCATCCCTCCGGGCAACGTGCCCCCCCCTTGAGATATCAGGCCAGGTGCACAGGGTCCCTGGGCTGGTGTCAGAGTTAACGGAGGCCCTCCCTGCCACCCAGAGGACCGCGCGTTTTCCCGTGGACCACACTTGCCAGCCCGTCTCCCACCCCGCCAGAGGCAGAGTGCCAGGGAAGAGCTAGGGACCTGGGGCCGGGAAGAGGGGCCGGCCACGGTTCCGGGCCAGGTGGGGCGGGCCCGGGCGGGCGGGACCCACGCCCAGGGACCGGGTCTCCCTGGGGGTCTCGGGCCTGAGACCTGCCTGGGGGGCTAAGAGTCTCTCTTGGCTCAAACGGCCCCACCCTGCCCCGAGGCGGAAAACTTGGACCGAGACGCTTCTACTCTCTAAAGTCTGGGCTGAACTTTGCGAGAAGGGACTGTGTGCGCTGCGACCTGGGTCCCACAGAGCTCGAACCCTCCCTGCCCGTGAAGGGATCCGCGGCCTGTGGTCCCTGGTGTCCGCAAAAGGCATTCACCTGCGGAGAACCTGGGCCCAGGTGAGCGGGACCAGGCCCCACGGCAGGAGCCTGGGGAGGCCACTGGAGCCCCGGGGGCCAGGGCTGGGCATTTTCCCGGGTGCTCTCTCGGGTCCCAGGCGCCCTCTCTCGCCCGGGGAGTGCCCACGCCGTCCCCTGACCCCCGCAGGACGCCTGCATCCCGCCATAAGCGGCCCACCTCGTCCATGGAGCTGGGACACATGGGGCCGGGGTGCGAGCAACTGGCCTACGTGGCTGCAAACCCGCAGACCCCTCCGTCCCGTCCCAACCACTGCGAAGATCCCCCTGTTCTTCCATCCGTAAAGGGGTCCCCCTTTACGGATGGAAGAACAGGGGGGAGGCCCCCAGGAGATGGCTTTTGTCCGAGCCGCGGCTGGGTGGTTTCGGGCCAAGAGGCGGGGCCGCGCAGGCGCAGGCAGGCCCCACCCCAAGAGCATCCCTCCGGGCAACGTGCCCCCGTCTTGAGATATCAGGCCAGGTCCACAGGGTCCCTGGGCTGGTGTCAGAGTTAACGGAGGCCCTCCCTGCCACCCAGAGGACCGCGCGTTTTCCCGTGGACCACACTTGCCAGCAGCTCTCCCACCCCCGCAGAGGCAGAGTGCCAGGAAAGAACTAGGGACCTGGTGCCTGGAAGAGGGGCCGGCCACGGTTCCGCGCCAGGTGGAGCGGTACCGGGCGGGGGGGCGGGACCCTGGACCAAGGACCGGTTTTCCCTTGGGGAGTCTGGCCTGTGCCCCGCCTGGGAGGCTAAGAGCCTTGCTTCGCCTGCAAAGCCCCCACCCTGCCACAAGGCGGCAGACTTGGACCCAGCCGCTTCAACCCTCCAGTCTCTGCGGAACCACCCAAAAATGGAGTGTGACCGCTGCGACCTCAGTCCCCCAGAGCTCGAACCCCCACCTCTGTGAGGGAATCGGCGACCTCCTGTCCTTGGCGTCCGCAAAAGGCATTCACCTGCGGTGAACCTGGGCCTCGGGCGAACACGGTCAGGCCCCATGGTAGGAGCCCGGGGAGGCAATGGCAGCCTCTGCGGCCAGGCCTCGGACTCTCCCCGGGGCTCTCTCGGGTCCCAGGCGCCCTCTCTCGCCCGGGGAGTGCCCACGCCGTCCCCTGACCCCCGCAGGACGCCTGCATCCCGCAATAAGCGGCGCACCTCGTCCATGGAGCTGGGACACATGGGGCCGGGGTGCCAGCAACTGGCCTACGTGGCTGCAAACCCGCAGACCCCTCCGTCCCGTCCCCACCACTGCGAAGATCCCCCTGTTCTTCCATCCGTAAAGGGGTCCCCCTTTACGGATGGAAGAACATGGGGGAGGCCCCCAGGAGATGGCTTTTGTCGGAGCCGCGGCTGGGTGGTTTCGGGCCAAGAGGCGGGGCCGCGCAGGCGCAGGCAGGCCCCACCACAAGAGCATCCCTCCGGGCAACGTGCCCCCCCCTTGAGATATCAGGCCAGGTCCACAGGGTCCCTGGGCTGGTGTCAGAGTTAACGGAGGCCCTCCCTGCCACCCAGAGGACCGCGCGTTTTCCCGTGGACCACACTTGCCAGCCAGTCTCCCACCCCGCCAGAGGCAGAGTGCCAGGGAAGAGCTAGGGACCTGGGGCCGGGAAGAGGGGCCGGCCACGGTTCCGGGCCAGGTGGGGCGGGCCCGGGCGGGCGGGACCCACGCCCAGGGACCGGGTCTCTCTGGGGGTCTCGGGCCTGAGACCTGCCTGGGGGGCTAAGAGTCTCTCTTGGCTCAAACGGCCCCACCCTGCCCCGAGGCGGAAAACTTGGACCGAGACGCTTCTACTCTCTAAAGTCTGGGCTGAACTTTGCGAGAAGGGACTGTGTGCGCTGCGACCTGGGTTCAAAAAGCCTGAACCCCCCCTGCCCGTGAAGGGATCCGCGGCCTGTGGTCCCTGGTGTCCGCAAAAGGCATTCACCTGCGGAGAACCTGGGCCCAGGTGAGCGGGACCAGGCCCCACGGCAGGAGCCTGGGGAGGCCACTGGAGCCCCGGGGGCCAGGGCTGGGCATTTTCCCGGGTGCTCTCTCGGGTCCCAGGCGCCCTCTCTCGCCCGGGGAGTGCCCACGCCGTCCCCTGACCCCCGCAGGACGCCTGCATCCCGCCATAAGCGGCCCACCTCGTCCATGGAGCTGGGACACATGGGGCCGGGGTGCGAGCAACTGGCCTACGTGGCTGCAAACCCGCAGACCCCTCCGTCCCGTCCCAACCACTGCGAAGATCCCCCTGTTCTTCCATCCGTAAAGGGGTCCCCCTTTACGGATGGAAGAACAGGGGGGAGGCCCCCAGGAGATGGCTTTTGTCCGAGCCGCGGCTGGGTGGTTTCGGGCCAAGAGGCGGGGCCGCGCAGGCGCAGGCAGGCCCCACCCCAAGAGCATCCCTCCGGGCAACGTGCCCCCCCCTTGAGATATCAGGCCAGGTCCACAGGGTCCCTGGGCTGGTGTCAGAGTTAACGGAGGCCCTCCCTGCCACCCAGAGGACCGCGCGTTTTCCCGTGGACCACACTTCCCAGCAGCTCTCCCACCCCCGCAGAGGCAGAGTGCCAGGAAAGAACTAGGCACCTGGTGCCTGGAAGAGGGGCCGGCCACGGTTCCGCGCCAGGTGGAGCGGTTCCGGGCGGGCGGGCGGGACCCTCGACCAAGGACCGGTTCTCCCTTGGGGAGTCTGGCCTGTGCCCCGCCTGGGAGGCTAAGAGCCTTGCTTCGCCTGCAAAGCCCCCACCCTGCCACAAGGCGGCAGACTTGGACCCAGCCGCTTCAACCCTCCAGTCTCTGCGGAACCACCCAAAAATGGAGTGTGACCGCTGCGACCTCAGTCCCCCAGAGCTCGAACCCCCACCTCTGTGAGGGAATCGGCGACCTCCTGTCCTTGGCGTCCGCAAAAGGCATTCACCTGCGGTGAACCTGGGCCTCGGGCGAACACGGTCAGGCCCCATGGTAGGAGCCCGGGGAGGCAATGGCAGCCTCTGCGGCCAGGCCTCGGACTCTCCCCGGGGCTCTCTCGGGTCCCAGGCGCCCTCTCTCGCCCGGGGAGTGCCCACGCCGTCCCCTGACCCCCGCAGGACGCCTGCATCCCGCCATAAGCGGCCCACCTCGTCCATGGAGCTGGGACACATGGGGCCGGGGTGCCAGCAACTGGCCTACGTGGCTGCAAACCCGCAGACCCCTCCGTCCCGTCCCCACCACTGCGAAGATCCCCCTGTTCTTCCATCCGTAAAGGGGTCCCCCTTTACGGATGGAAGAACAGGGGGGAGGCCCCCAGGAGATGGCTTTTGTCGGAGCCGCGGCTGGGTGGTTTCGGGCCAAGAGGCGGGGCCGCGCAGGCGCAGGCAGGCCCCACCACAAGAGCATCCCTCCGGGCAACGTGCCCCCCGCTTGAGATATCAGGTCAGGTCCACAGGGTCCCTGGGCTGGTGTCAGAGTTAACGGAGGCCCTCCCTGCCACCCAGAGGACCGCGCGTTTTCCCGTGGACCACACTTGCCAGCCCGTCTCCCACCCCGCCAGAGGCAGAGTGCCAGGGAAGAGCTAGGGACCTGGGGCCGGGAAGAGGGGCCGGCCACGGTTCCGGGCCAGGTGGGGCGGGCCCGGGCGGGCGGGACCCACGCCCAGGGACCGGGTCTCCCTGGGGGTCTCGGGCCTGAGACCTGCCTGGGGGGCTAAGAGTCTCTCTTGGCTCAAACGGCCCCACCCTGCCCCGAGGCGGAAAACTTGGACCGAGACGCTTCTACTCTCTAAAGTCTGGGCTGAACTTTGCGAGAAGGGACTGTGTGCGCTGCGACCTGGGTCCCACAGAGCTCGAACCCCCCCTGCCCGTGAAGGGATCCGCGGCCTGTGGTCCCTGGTGTCCGCAAAAGGCATTCACCTGCGGAGAACCTGGGCCCAGGTGAGCGGGACCAGGCCCCACGGCAGGAGCCTGGGGAGGCCACTGGAGCCCCGGGGGCCAGGGCTGGGCATTTTCCCGGGTGCTCTCTCGGGTCCCAGGCGCCCTCTCTCGCCCGGGGAGTGCCCACGCCGTCCCCTGACCCCCGCAGGACGCCTGCATCCCGCCATAAGCGGCCCACCTCGTCCATGGAGCTGGGACACATGGGGCCGGGGTGCGAGCAACTGGCCTACGTGGCTGCAAACCCGCAGACCCCTCCGTCCCGTCCCCACCACTGCGAAGATTCCCCTGTTCTTCCATCCGTAAAGGGGTCCCCCTTTACGGATGGAAGAACAGGGGGGAGGCCCCCAGGAGATGGCTTTTGTCCGAGCCGCGGCTGGGTGGTTTCGGGCCAAGAGGCGGGGCCGCGCAGGCGCAGGCAGGCCCCACCCCAAGAGCATCCCTCCGGGCAACGTGCCCCCCCCTTGAGATATCAGGCCAGGTCCACAGGGTCCCTGGGCTGGTGTCAGAGTTAACGGAGGCCCTCCCTGCCACCCAGAGGACCGCGCGTTTTCCCGTGGACCACACTTCCCAGCAGCTCTCCCACCCCCGCAGAGGCAGAGTGCCAGGAAAGAACTAGGGACCTGGTGCCTGGAAGAGGGGCCGGCCACGGTTCCGCGCCAGGTGGAGCGGTTCCGGGCGGGCGGGCGGGACCCTCGACCAAGGACCGGTTCTCCCTTGGGGAGTCTGGCCTGTGCCCCGCCTGGGAGGCTAAGAGCCTTGCTTCGCCTGCAAAGCCCCCACCCTGCCACAAGGCGGCAGACTTGGACCCAGCCGCTTCAACCCTCCAGTCTCTGCGGAACCACCCAAAAATGGAGTGTGACCGCTGCGACCTCAGTCCCCCAGAGCTCGAACCCCCACCTCTGTGAGGGAATCGGCGACCTCCTGTCCTTGGCGTCCGCAAAAGGCATTCACCTGCGGTGAACCTGGGCCTCGGGCGAACACGGTCAGGCCCCATGGTAGGAGCCCGGGGAGGCAATGGCTGCCTCTGCGGCCAGGCCTCGGACTCTCCCCGGGGCTCTCTCGGGTCCCAGGCGCCCTCTCTCGCCCGGGGAGTGCCCACGCCGTCCCCTGACCCCCGAAGGACGCCTGCATCCCGCAATAAGCGGCCCACCTCGTCCATGGAGCTGGGACACATGGGGCCGGGGTGCCACCAACTGGCCTACGTGGCTGCAAACCCGCAGACCCCTCCGTCCCGTCCCCACCACTGCGAAGATCCCCCTGTTCTTCCATCCGTAAAGGGGTCCCCCTTTACGGATGGAAGAACAGGTGGGAGGCCCCCAGGAGATGGCTTTTGTCGGAGCCGCGGCTGGGTGGTTTCGGGCCAAGAGGCGGGGCCGCGCAGGCGCAGGCAGGCCCCACCACAAGAGCATCCCTCCGGGCAACGTGCCCCCCCCTTGAGATATCAGGTCAGGTCCACAGGGTCCCTGGGCTGGTGTCAGAGTTAACGGAGGCCCTCCCTGCCACCCAGAGGACCGCGCGTTTTCCCGTGGACCACACTTGCCAGCCCGTCTCCCACCCCGCCAGAGGCAGAGTGCCAGGGAAGAGCTAGGGACCTGGGGCCGGGAAGAGGGGCCGGCCACGGTTCCGGGCCAGGTGGGGCGGGCCCGGGCGGGCGGGACCCACGCCCAGGGACCGGGTCTCCCTGGGGGTCTCGGGCCTGAGACCTGCCTGGGGGGCTAAGAGTCTCTCTTGGCTCAAACGGCCCCACCCTGCCCCGAGGCGGAAAACTTGGACCGAGACGCTTCTACTCTCTAAAGTCTGGGCTGAACTTTGCGAGAAGGGACTGTGTGCGCTGCGACCTGGGTCCCACAGAGCTCGAACCCCCCCTGCCCGTGAAGGGATCCGCGGCCTGTGGTCCCTGGTGTCCGCAAAAGGCATTCACCTGCGGAGAACCTGGGCCCAGGTGAGCGGGACCAGGCCCCACGGCAGGAGCCTGGGGAGGCCACTGGAGCCCCGGGGGCCAGGGCTGGGCATTTTCCCGGGTGCTCTCTCGGGTCCCAGGCGCCCTCTCTCGCCCGGGGAGTGCCCACGCCGTCCCCTGACCCCCGCAGGACGCCTGCATCCCGCCATAAGCGGCCCACCTCGTCCATGGAGCTGGGACACATGGGGCCGGGGTGCGAGCAACTGGCCTACGTGGCTGCAAACCCGCAGACCCCTCCGTCCCGTCCCCACCACTGCGAAGATCCCCCTGTTCTTCCATCCGTAAAGGGGTCCCCCTTTACGGATGGAAGAACAGGGGGGAGGCCCCCAGGAGATGGCTTTTGTCCGAGCCGCGGCTGGGTGGTTTCGGGCCAAGAGGCGGGGCCGCGCAGGCGCAGGCAGGCCCCACCCCAAGAGCATCCCTCCGGGCAACGTGCCCCCCCCTTGAGATATCAGGCCAGGTCCACAGGGTCCCTGGGCTGGTGTCAGAGTTAACGGAGGCCCTCCCTGCCACCCAGAGGACCGCGCGTTTTCCCGTGGACCACACTTCCCAGCAGCTCTCCCACCCCCGCAGAGGCAGAGTGCCAGGAAAGAACTAGGGACCTGGTGCCTGGAAGAGGGGCCGGCCACGGTTCCGCGCCAGGTGGAGCGGTTCCGGGCGGGCGGGCGGGACCCTCGACCAAGGACCGGTTCTCCCTTGGGGAGTCTGGCCTGTGCCCCGCCTGGGAGGCTAAGAGCCTTGCTTCGCCTGCAAAGCCCCCACCCTGCCACAAGGCGGCAGACTTGGACCCAGCCGCTTCAACCCTCCAGTCTCTGCGGAACCACCCAAAAATGGAGTGTGACCGCTGCGACCTCAGTCCCCCAGAGCTCGAACCCCCACCTCTGTGAGGGAATCGGCGACCTCCTGTCCTTGGCGTCCGCAAAAGGCATTCACCTGCGGTGAACCTGGGCCTCGGGCGAACACGGTCAGGCCCCATGGTAGGAGCCCGGGGAGGCTATGGCAGCCTCTGCGGCCAGGCCTCGGACTCTCCCCGGGGCTCTCTCGGGTCCCAGGCGCCCTCTCTCGCCCGGGGAGTGCCCACGCCGTCCCCTGACCCCCGAAGGACGCCTGCATCCCGCCATAAGCGGCCCACCTCGTCCATGGAGCTGGGACACATGGGGCCCGGGTGCGAGCAACTGGCCTACGTGGCTGCAAACCCGCAGACCCCTCCGTCCCGTCCCCACCACTGCGAAGATCCCCCTGTTCTTCCATCCGTAAAGGGGTCCCCCTTTACGGATGGAAGAACAGGGGGGAGGCCCCCAGGAGATGGCTTTTGTCCGAGCCGCGGCTGGGTGGTTTCGGGCCAAGAGGCGGGGCCGCGCAGGCGCAGGCAGGCCCCACCCCAAGAGCATCCCTCCGGGCAACGTGCCCCCCCCTTGAGATATCAGGCCAGGTGCACAGGGTCCCTGGGCTGGTGTCAGAGTTAACGGAGGCCCTCCCTGCCACCCAGAGGACCGCGCGTTTTCCCGTGGACCACACTTGCCAGCCCGTCTCCCACCCCGCCAGAGGCAGAGTGCCAGGGAAGAGCTAGGGACCTGGGGCCGGGAAGAGGGGCCGGCCACGGTTCCGGGCCAGGTGGGGCGGGCCCGGGCGGGCGGGACCCACGCCCAGGGACCGGGTCTCCCTGGGGGTCTCGGGCCTGAGACCTGCCTGGGGGGCTAAGAGTCTCTCTTGGCTCAAACGGCCCCACCCTGCCCCGAGGCGGAAAACTTGGACCGAGACGCTTCTACTCTCTAAAGTCTGGGCTGAACTTTGCGAGAAGGGACTGTGTGCGCTGCGACCTGGGTCCCACAGAGCTCGAACCCCCCCTGCCCGTGAAGGGATCCGCGGCCTGTGGTCCCTGGTGTCCGCAAAAGGCATTCACCTGCGGAGAACCTGGGCCCAGGTGAGCGGGACCAGGCCCCACGGCAGGAGCCTGGGGAGGCCACTGGAGCCCCGGGGGCCAGGGCTGGGCATTTTCCCGGGTGCTCTCTCGGGTCCCAGGCGCCCTCTCTCGCCCGGGGAGTGCCCACGCCGTCCCCTGACCCCCGCAGGACGCCTGCATCCCGCCATAAGCGGCCCACCTCGTCCATGGAGCTGGGACACATGGGGCCGGGGTGCGAGCAACTGGCCTACGTGGCTGCAAACCCGCAGACCCCTCCGTCCCGTCCCAACCACTGCGAAGAACCCCCTGTTCTTCCATCCGTAAAGGGGTCCCCCTTTACGGATGGAAGAACAGGGGGGAGGCCCCCAGGAGATGGCTTTTGTCCGAGCCGCGGCTGGGTGGTTTCGGGCCAAGAGGCGGGGCCGCGCAGGCGCAGGCAGGCCCCACCCCAAGAGCATCCCTCCGGGCAACGTGCCCCCCCCTTGAGATATCAGGCCAGGTGCACAGGGTCCCTGGGCTGGTGTCAGAGTTAACGGAGGCCCTCCCTGCCACCCAGAGGACCGCGCGTTTTCCCGTGGACCACACTTGCCAGCCCGTCTCCCACCCCGCCAGAGGCAGAGTGCCAGGGAAGAGCTAGGGACCTGGGGCCGGGAAGAGGGGCCGGCCACGGTTCCGGGCCAGGTGGGGCGGGCCCGGGCGGGCGGGACCCACGCCCAGGGACCGGGTCTCCCTGGGGGTCTCGGGCCTGAGACCTGCCTGGGGGGCTAAGAGTCTCTCTTGGCTCAAACGGCCCCACCCTGCCCCGAGGCGGAAAACTTGGACCGAGACGCTTCTACTCTCTAAAGTCTGGGCTGAACTTTGCGAGAAGGGACTGTGTGCGCTGCGACCTGGGTCCCACAGAGCTCGAACCCTCCCTGCCCGTGAAGGGATCCGCGGCCTGTGGTCCCTGGTGTCCGCAAAAGGCATTCACCTGCGGAGAACCTGGACCCAGGTGAGCGGGACCAGGCCCCACGGCAGGAGCCTGGGGAGGCCACTGGAGCCCCGGGGGCCAGGGCTGGGCATTTTCCCGGGTGCTCTCTCGGGTCCCAGGCGCCCTCTCTCGCCCGGGGAGTTCCCACGCCGTCCCCTGACCCCCGCAGGACGCCTGCATCCCGCCATAAGCGGCCCACCTCGTCCATGGAGCTGGGACACATGGGGCCGGGGTGCGAGCAACTGGCCTACGTGGCTGGAAACCCGCAGACCCCTCCGTCCCGTCCCCACCACTGCGAAGATCCCCCTGTTCTTCCATCCGTAAAGGGGTCCCCCTTTACGGATGGAAGAACAGGGGGGAGGCCCCCAGGAGATGGCTTTTGTCCGAGCCGCGGCTGGGTGGTTTCGGGCCAAGAGGCGGGGCCGCGCAGGCGCAGGCAGGCCCCACCCCAAGAGCATCCCTCCGGGCAACGTGCCCCCCCCTTGAGATATCAGGCCAGGTCCACAGGGTCCCTGGGCTGGTGTCAGAGTTAACGGAGGCCCTCCCTGCCACCCAGAGGACCGCGCGTTTTCCCGTGGACCACACTTCCCAGCAGCTCTCCCACCCCCGCAGAGGCAGAGTGCCAGGAAAGAACTAGGGACCTGGTGCCTGGAAGAGGGGCCGGCCACGGTTCCGCGCCAGGTGGAGCGGTTCCGGGCGGGCGGGCGGGACCCTCGACCAAGGACCGGTTCTCCCTTGGGGAGTCTGGCCTGTGCCCCGCCTGGGAGGCTAAGAGCCTTGCTTCGCCTGCAAAGCCCCCACCCTGCCACAAGGCGGCAGACTTGGACCCAGCCGCTTCAACCCTCCAGTCTCTGCGGAACCACCCAAAAATGGAGTGTGACCGCTGCGACCTCAGTCCCCCAGAGCTCGAACCCCCACCTCTGTGAGGGAATCGGCGACCTCCTGTCCTTGGCGTCCGCAAAAGGCATTCACCTGCGGTGAACCTGGGCCTCGGGCGAACACGGTCAGGCCCCATGGTAGGAGCCCGGGGAGGCAATGGCAGCCTCTGCGGCCAGGCCTCGGACTCTCCCCGGGGCTCTCTCGGGTCCCAGGCGCCCTCTCTCGCCCGGGGAGTGCCCACGCCGTCCCCTGACCCCCGCAGGACGCCTGCATCCCGCCATAAGCGGCCCACCTCGTCCATGGAGCTGGGACACATGGGGCCGGGGTGCGAGCAACTGGCCTACGTGGCTGCAAACCCGCAGACCCCTCCGTCCCGTCCCCACCACTGCGAAGATCCCCCTGTTCTTCCATCCGTAAGGGGTCCCCCTTTACGGATGGAAGAACAGGGGGGAGGCCCCCAGGAGATGGCTTTTGTCCGAGCCGCGGCTGGGTGGTTTCGGGCCAAGAGGCGGGGCCGCGCAGGCGCAAGCAGGCCCCACCCCAAGAGCATCCCTCCGGGCAACGTGCCCCCCCCTTGAGATATCAGGCCAGGTGCACAGGGTCCCTGGGCTGGTGTCAGAGTTAACGGAGGCCCTCCCTGCCACCCCGAGGACCGCGCGTTTTCCCGTGGACCACACTTGCCAGCTCGTCTCCCACCCCACCAGAGGCAGAGTGCCAGGGAAGAGCTAGGGACCTGGGGCCGGGAAGAGGGGCCGGCCACGGTTCCGGGCCAGGTGGGGCGGGCCCGGGCGGGCGGGACCCACGCCCAGGGACCGGGTCTCCCTGGGGGTCTCGGGCCTGAGACCTGCCTGGGGGGCTAAGAGTCTCTCTTGGCTCAAACGGCCCCACCCTGCCCCGAGGCGGAAATTTTGGACCGAGACACTTCTACTCTCCAAAGTCTGGGCTGAACTTTGCGAGAAGGGACTGTGTGCGCTGCGACCTGGGTCCCACAGAGCTCGAACCCCCCCTGCCCGTGAAGGGATCCGCGGCCTGTGGTCCCTGGTGTCCGCAAAAGGCATTCACCTGCGGAGAACCTGGGCCCAGGTGAGCGGGACCAGGCCCCACGGCAGGAGCCTGGGGAGGCCACTGGAGCCCCGGGGGCCAGGGCTGGGCATTTTCCCGGGTGCTCTCTCGGGTCCCAGGCGCCCTCTCTCGCCCGGGGAGTGCCCACGCCGTCCCCTGACCCCCGCAGGACGCCTGCATCCCGCCATAAGCGGCCCACCTCGTCCATGGAGCTGGGACACATGGGGCCGGGGTGCGAGCAACTGGCCTACGTGGCTGCAAACCCGCAGACCCCTCCGTCCCGTCCCCACCACTGCGAAGATCCCCCTGTTCTTCCATCCGTAAAGGGGTCCCCCTTTACGGATGGAAGAACAGGGGGGAGGCCCCCAGGAGATGGCTTTTGTCCGAGCCGCGGCTGGGTGGTTTCGGGCCAAGAGGCGGGGCCGCGCAGGCGCAGGCAGGCCCCACCCCAAGAGCATCCCTCCGGGCAACGTGCCCCCCCCTTGAGATATCAGGCCAGGTGCACAGGGTCCCTGGGCTGGTGTCAGAGTTAACGGAGGCCCTCCCTGCCACCCAGAGGACCGCGCGTTTTCCCGTGGACCACACTTGCCAGCCCGTCTCCCACCCCGCCAGAGGCAGAGTGCCAGGGAAGAGCTAGGGACCTGGGGCCGGGAAGAGGGGCCGGCCACGGTTCCGGGCCAGGTGGGGCGGGCCCGGGCGGGCGGGACCCACGCCCAGGGACCGGGTCTCCCTGGGGGTCTCGGGCCTGAGACCTGCCTGGGGGGCTAAGAGTCTCTCTTGGCTCAAACGGCCCCACCCTGCCCCGAGGCGGAAAACTTGGACCGAGACGCTTCTACTCTCTAAAGTCTGGGCTGAACTTTGCGAGAAGGGACTGTGTGCGCTGCGACCTGGGTCCCACAGAGCTCGAACCCTCCCTGCCCGTGAAGGGATCCGCGGCCTGTGGTCCCTGGTGTCCGCAAAAGGCATTCACCTGCGGAGAACCTGGGCCCAGGTGAGCGGGACCAGGCCCCACGGCAGGAGCCTGGGGAGGCCACTGGAGCCCCGGGGGCCAGGGCTGGGCATTTTCCCGGGTGCTCTCTCGGGTCCCAGGCGCCCTCTCTCGCCCGGGGAGTGCCCACGCCGTCCCCTGACCCCCGCAGGACGCCTGCATCCCGCCATAAGCGGCCCACCTCGTCCATGGAGCTGGGACACATGGGGCCGGGGTGCGAGCAACTGGCCTACGTGGCTGCAAACCCGCAGACCCCTCCGTCCCGTCCCAACCACTGCGAAGATCCCCCTGTTCTTCCATCCGTAAAGGGGTCCCCCTTTACGGATGGAAGAACAGGGGGGAGGCCCCCAGGAGATGGCTTTTGTCCGAGCCGCGGCTGGGTGGTTTCGGGCCAAGAGGCGGGGCCGCGCAGGCGCAGGCAGGCCCCACCCCAAGAGCATCCCTCCGGGCAACGTGCCCCGGTCTTGAGATATCAGGCCAGGTCCACAGGGTCCCTGGGCTGGTGTCAGAGTTAACGGAGGCCCTCCCTGCCACCCAGAGGACCGCGCGTTTTCCCGTGGACCACACTTGCCAGCAGCTCTCCCACCCCCGCAGAGGCAGAGTGCCAGGAAAGAACTAGGGACCTGGTGCCTGGAAGAGGGGCCGGCCACGGTTCCGCGCCAGGTGGAGCGGTACCGGGCGGGGGGGCGGGACCCTGGACCAAGGACCGGTTTTCCCTTGGGGAGTCTGGCCTGTGCCCCGCCTGGGAGGCTAAGAGCCTTGCTTCGCCTGCAAAGCCCCCACCCTGCCACAAGGCGGCAGACTTGGACCCAGCCGCTTCAACCCTCCAGTCTCTGCGGAACCACCCAAAAATGGAGTGTGACCGCTGCGACCTCAGTCCCCCAGAGCTCGAACCCCCACCTCTGTGAGGGAATCGGCGACCTCCTGTCCTTGGCGTCCGCAAAAGGCATTCACCTGCGGTGAACCTGGGCCTCGGGCGAACACGGTCAGGCCCCATGGTAGGAGCCCGGGGAGGCAATGGCAGCCTCTGCGGCCAGGCCTCGGACTCTCCCCGGGGCTCTCTCGGGTCCCAGGCGCCCTCTCTCGCCCGGGGAGTGCCCACGCCGTCCCCTGACCCCCGCAGGACGCCTGCATCCCGCAATAAGCGGCGCACCTCGTCCATGGAGCTGGGACACATGGGGCCGGGGTGCCAGCAACTGGCCTACGTGGCTGCAAACCCGCAGACCCCTCCGTCCCGTCCCCACCACTGCGAAGATCCCCCTGTTCTTCCATCCGTAAAGGGGTCCCCCTTTACGGATGGAAGAACATGGGGGAGGCCCCCAGGAGATGGCTTTTGTCGGAGCCGCGGCTGGGTGGTTTCGGGCCAAGAGGCGGGGCCGCGCAGGCGCAGGCAGGCCCCACCACAAGAGCATCCCTCCGGGCAACGTGCCCCCCCCTTGAGATATCAGGCCAGGTCCACAGGGTCCCTGGGCTGGTGTCAGAGTTAACGGAGGCCCTCCCTGCCACCCAGAGGACCGCGCGTTTTCCCGTGGACCACACTTGCCAGCCAGTCTCCCACCCCGCCAGAGGCAGAGTGCCAGGGAAGAGCTAGGGACCTGGGGCCGGGAAGAGGGGCCGGCCACGGTTCCGGGCCAGGTGGGGCGGGCCCGGGCGGGCGGGACCCACGCCCAGGGACCGGGTCTCCCTGGGGGTCTCGGGCCTGAGACCTGCCTGGGGGGCTAAGAGTCTCTCTTGGCTCAAACGGCCCCACCCTGCCCCGAGGCGGAAAACTTGGACCGAGACGCTTCTACTCTCTAAAGTCTGGGCTGAACTTTGCGAGAAGGGACTGTGTGCGCTGCGACCTGGGTTCAAAAAGCCTGAACCCCCCCTGCCCGTGAAGGGATCCGCGGCCTGTGGTCCCTGGTGTCCGCAAAAGGCATTCACCTGCGGAGAACCTGGGCCCAGGTGAGCGGGACCAGGCCCCACGGCAGGAGCCTGGGGAGGCCACTGGAGCCCCGGGGGCCAGGGCTGGGCATTTTCCCGGGTGCTCTCTCGGGTCCCAGGCGCCCTCTCTCGCCCGGGGAGTGCCCACGCCGTCCCCTGACCCCCGCAGGACGCCTGCATCCCGCCATAAGCGGCCCACCTCGTCCATGGAGCTGGGACACATGGGGCCGGGGTGCGAGCAACTGGCCTACGTGGCTGCAAACCCGCAGACCCCTCCGTCCCGTCCCAACCACTGCGAAGATCCCCCTGTTCTTCCATCCGTAAAGGGGTCCCCCTTTACGGATGGAAGAACAGGGGGGAGGCCCCCAGGAGATGGCTTTTGTCCGAGCCGCGGCTGGGTGGTTTCGGGCCAAGAGGCGGGGCCGCGCAGGCGCAGGCAGGCCCCACCCCAAGAGCATCCCTCCGGGCAACGTGCCCCCCCCTTGAGATATCAGGCCAGGTCCACAGGGTCCCTGGGCTGGTGTCAGAGTTAACGGAGGCCCTCCCTGCCACCCAGAGGACCGCGCGTTTTCCCGTGGACCACACTTCCCAGCAGCTCTCCCACCCCCGCAGAGGCAGAGTGCCAGGAAAGAACTAGGGACCTGGTGCCTGGAAGAGGGGCCGGCCACGGTTCCGCGCCAGGTGGAGCGGTTCCGGGCGGGCGGGCGGGACCCTCGACCAAGGACCGGTTCTCCCTTGGGGAGTCTGGCCTGTGCCCCGCCTGGGAGGCTAAGAGCCTTGCTTCGCCTGCAAAGCCCCCACCCTGCCACAAGGCGGCAGACTTGGACCCAGCCGCTTCAACCCTCCAGTCTCTGCGGAACCACCCAAAAATGGAGTGTGACCGCTGCGACCTCAGTCCCCCAGAGCTCGAACCCCCACCTCTGTGAGGGAATCGGCGACCTCCTGTCCTTGGCGTCCGCAAAAGGCATTCACCTGCGGTGAACCTGGGCCTCGGGCGAACACGGTCAGGCCCCATGGTAGGAGCCCGGGGAGGCAATGGCAGCCTCTGCGGCCAGGCCTCGGACTCTCCCCGGGGCTCTCTCGGGTCCCAGGCGCCCTCTCTCGCCCGGGGAGTGCCCACGCCGTCCCCTGACCCCCGCAGGACGCCTGCATCCCGCCATAAGCGGCCCACCTCGTCCATGGAGCTGGGACACATGGGGCCGGGGTGCCAGCAACTGGCCTACGTGGCTGCAAACCCGCAGACCCCTCCGTCCCGTCCCCACCACTGCGAAGATCCCCCTGTTCTTCCATCCGTAAAGGGGTCCCCCTTTACGGATGGAAGAACAGGGGGGAGGCCCCCAGGAGATGGCTTTTGTCGGAGCCGCGGCTGGGTGGTTTCGGGCCAAGAGGCGGGGCCGCGCAGGCGCAGGCAGGCCCCACCACAAGAGCATCCCTCCGGGCAACGTGCCCCCCGCTTGAGATATCAGGTCAGGTCCACAGGGTCCCTGGGCTGGTGTCAGAGTTAACGGAGGCCCTCCCTGCCACCCAGAGGACCGCGCGTTTTCCCGTGGACCACACTTGCCAGCCCGTCTCCCACCCCGCCAGAGGCAGAGTGCCAGGGAAGAGCTAGGGACCTGGGGCCGGGAAGAGGGGCCGGCCACGGTTCCGGGCCAGGTGGGGCGGGCCCGGGCGGGCGGGACCCACGCCCAGGGACCGGGTCTCCCTGGGGGTCTCGGGCCTGAGACCTGCCTGGGGGGCTAAGAGTCTCTCTTGGCTCAAACGGCCCCACCCTGCCCCGAGGCGGAAAACTTGGACCGAGACGCTTCTACTCTCTAAAGTCTGGGCTGAACTTTGCGAGAAGGGACTGTGTGCGCTGCGACCTGGGTCCCACAGAGCTCGAACCCCCCCTGCCCGTGAAGGGATCCGCGGCCTGTGGTCCCTGGTGTCCGCAAAAGGCATTCACCTGCGGAGAACCTGGGCCCAGGTGAGCGGGACCAGGCCCCACGGCAGGAGCCTGGGGAGGCCACTGGAGCCCCGGGGGCCAGGGCTGGGCATTTTCCCGGGTGCTCTCTCGGGTCCCAGGCGCCCTCTCTCGCCCGGGGAGTGCCCACGCCGTCCCCTGACCCCCGCAGGACGCCTGCATCCCGCCATAAGCGGCCCACCTCGTCCATGGAGCTGGGACACATGGGGCCGGGGTGCGAGCAACTGGCCTACGTGGCTGCAAACCCGCAGACCCCTCCGTCCCGTCCCCACCACTGCGAAGATTCCCCTGTTCTTCCATCCGTAAAGGGGTCCCCCTTTACGGATGGAAGAACAGGGGGGAGGCCCCCAGGAGATGGCTTTTGTCCGAGCCGCGGCTGGGTGGTTTCGGGCCAAGAGGCGGGGCCGCGCAGGCGCAGGCAGGCCCCACCCCAAGAGCATCCCTCCGGGCAACGTGCCCCCCCCTTGAGATATCAGGCCAGGTCCACAGGGTCCCTGGGCTGGTGTCAGAGTTAACGGAGGCCCTCCCTGCCACCCAGAGGACCGCGCGTTTTCCCGTGGACCACACTTCCCAGCAGCTCTCCCACCCCCGCAGAGGCAGAGTGCCAGGAAAGAACTAGGGACCTGGTGCCTGGAAGAGGGGCCGGCCACGGTTCCGCGCCAGGTGGAGCGGTTCCGGGCGGGCGGGCGGGACCCTCGACCAAGGACCGGTTCTCCCTTGGGGAGTCTGGCCTGTGCCCCGCCTGGGAGGCTAAGAGCCTTGCTTCGCCTGCAAAGCCCCCACCCTGCCACAAGGCGGCAGACTTGGACCCAGCCGCTTCAACCCTCCAGTCTCTGCGGAACCACCCAAAAATGGAGTGTGACCGCTGCGACCTCAGTCCCCCAGAGCTCGAACCCCCACCTCTGTGAGGGAATCGGCGACCTCCTGTCCTTGGCGTCCGCAAAAGGCATTCACCTGCGGTGAACCTGGGCCTCGGGCGAACACGGTCAGGCCCCATGGTAGGAGCCCGGGGAGGCAATGGCTGCCTCTGCGGCCAGGCCTCGGACTCTCCCCGGGGCTCTCTCGGGTCCCAGGCGCCCTCTCTCGCCCGGGGAGTGCCCACGCCGTCCCCTGACCCCCGAAGGACGCCTGCATCCCGCAATAAGCGGCCCACCTCGTCCATGGAGCTGGGACACATGGGGTCGGGGTGCCACCAACTGGCCTACGTGGCTGCAAACCCGCAGACCCCTCCGTCCCGTCCCCACCACTGCGAAGATCCCCCTGTTCTTCCATCCGTAAAGGGGTCCCCCTTTACGGATGGAAGAACAGGTGGGAGGCCCCCAGGAGATGGCTTTTGTCGGAGCCGCGGCTGGGTGGTTTCGGGCCAAGAGGCGGGGCCGCGCAGGCGCAGGCAGGCCCCACCACAAGAGCATCCCTCCGGGCAACGTGCCCCCCCCTTGAGATATCAGGTCAGGTCCACAGGGTCCCTGGGCTGGTGTCAGAGTTAACGGAGGCCCTCCCTGCCACCCAGAGGACCGCGCGTTTTCCCGTGGACCACACTTGCCAGCCCGTCTCCCACCCCGCCAGAGGCAGAGTGCCAGGGAAGAGCTAGGGACCTGGGGCCGGGAAGAGGGGCCGGCCACGGTTCCGGGCCAGGTGGGGCGGGCCCGGGCGGGCGGGACCCACGCCCAGGGACCGGGTCTCCCTGGGGGTCTCGGGCCTGAGACCTGCCTGGGGGGCTAAGAGTCTCTCTTGGCTCAAACGGCCCCACCCTGCCCCGAGGCGGAAAACTTGGACCGAGACGCTTCTACTCTCTAAAGTCTGGGCTGAACTTTGCGAGAAGGGACTGTGTGCGCTGCGACCTGGGTCCCACAGATCTCGAACCCCCCCTGCCCGTGAAGGGATCCGCGGCCTGTGGTCCCTGGTGTCCGCAAAAGGCATTCACCTGCGGAGAACCTGGGCCCAGGTGAGCGGGACCAGGCCCCACGGCAGGAGCCTGGGGAGGCCACTGGAGCCCCGGGGGCCAGGGCTGGGCATTTTCCCGGGTGCTCTCTCGGGTCCCAGGCGCCCTCTCTCGCCCGGGGAGTGCCCACGCCGTCCCCTGACCCCCGCAGGACGCCTGCATCCCGCCATAAGCGGCCCACCTCGTCCATGGAGCTGGGACACATGGGGCCGGGGTGCGAGCAACTGGCCTACGTGGCTGCAAACCCGCAGACCCCTCCGTCCCGTCCCCACCACTGCGAAGATCCCCCTGTTCTTCCATCCGTAAAGGGGTCCCCCTTTACGGATGGAAGAACAGGGGGGAGGCCCCCAGGAGATGGCTTTTGTCCGAGCCGCGGCTGGGTGGTTTCGGGCCAAGAGGCGGGGCCGCGCAGGCGCAGGCAGGCCCCACCCCAAGAGCATCCCTCCGGGCAACGTGCCCCCCCCTTGAGATATCAGGCCAGGTCCACAGGGTCCCTGGGCTGGTGTCAGAGTTAACGGAGGCCCTCCCTGCCACCCAGAGGACCGCGCGTTTTCCCGTGGACCACACTTCCCAGCAGCTCTCCCACCCCCGCAGAGGCAGAGTGCCAGGAAAGAACTAGGGACCTGGTGCCTGGAAGAGGGGCCGGCCACGGTTCCGCGCCAGGTGGAGCGGTTCCGGGCGGGCGGGCGGGACCCTCGACCAAGGACCGGTTCTCCCTTGGGGAGTCTGGCCTGTGCCCCGCCTGGGAGGCTAAGAGCCTTGCTTCGCCTGCAAAGCCCCCACCCTGCCACAAGGCGGCAGACTTGGACCCAGCCGCTTCAACCCTCCAGTCTCTGCGGAACCACCAAAAAATGGAGTGTGACCGCTGCGACCTCAGTCCCCCAGAGCTCGAACCCCCACCTCTGTGAGGGAATCGGCGACCTCCTGTCCTTGGCGTCCGCAAAAGGCATTCACCTGCGGTGAACCTGGGCCTCGGGCGAACACGGTCAGGCCCCATGGTAGGAGCCCGGGGAGGCTATGGCAGCCTCTGCGGCCAGGCCTCGGACTCTCCCCGGGGCTCTCTCGGGTCCCAGGCGCCCTCTCTCGCCCGGGGAGTGCCCACGCCGTCCCCTGACCCCCGAAGGACGCCTGCATCCCGCCATAAGCGGCCCACCTCGTCCATGGAGCTGGGACACATGGGGCCCGGGTGCGAGCAACTGGCCTACGTGGCTGCAAACCCGCAGACCCCTCCGTCCCGTCCCCACCACTGCGAAGATCCCCCTGTTCTTCCATTCGTAAAGGGGTCCCCCTTTACGGATGGAAGAACAGGGGGGAGGCCCCCAGGAGATGGCTTTTGTCCGAGCCGCGGCTGGGTGGTTTCGGGCCAAGAGGCGGGGCCGCGCAGGCGCAGGCAGGCCCCACCCCAAGAGCATCCCTCCGGGCAACGTGCCCCCCCCTTGAGATATCAGGCCAGGTGCACAGGGTCCCTGGGCTGGTGTCAGAGTTAACGGAGGCCCTCCCTGCCACCCAGAGGACCGCGCGTTTTCCCGTGGACCACACTTGCCAGCCCGTCTCCCACCCCGCCAGAGGCAGAGTGCCAGGGAAGAGCTAGGGACCTGGGGCCGGGAAGAGGGGCCGGCCACGGTTCCGGGCCAGGTGGGGCGGGCCCGGGCGGGCGGGACCCACGCCCAGGGACCGGGTCTCCCTGGGGGTCTCGGGCCTGAGACCTGCCTGGGGGGCTAAGAGTCTCTCTTGGCTCAAACGGCCCCACCCTGCCCCGAGGCGGAAAACTTGGACCGAGACGCTTCTACTCTCTAAAGTCTGGGCTGAACTTTGCGAGAAGGGACTGTGTGCGCTGCGACCTGGGTCCCACAGAGCTCGAACCCCCCCTGCCCGTGAAGGGATCCGCGGCCTGTGGTCCCTGGTGTCCGCAAAAGGCATTCACCTGCGGAGAACCTGGGCCCAGGTGAGCGGGACCAGGCCCCACGGCAGGAGCCTGGGGAGGCCACTGGAGCCCCGGGGGCCAGGGCTGGGCATTTTCCCGGGTGCTCTCTCGGGTCCCAGGCGCCCTCTCTCGCCCGGGGAGTGCCCACGCCGTCCCCTGACCCCCGCAGGACGCCTGCATCCCGCCATAAGCGGCCCACCTCGTCCATGGAGCTGGGACACATGGGGCCGGGGTGCGAGCAACTGGCCTACGTGGCTGCAAACCCGCAGACCCCTCCGTCCCGTCCCAACCACTGCGAAGATCCCCCTGTTCTTCCATCCGTAAAGGGGTCCCCCTTTACGGATGGAAGAACAGGGGGGAGGCCCCCAGGAGATGGCTTTTGTCCGAGCCGCGGCTGGGTGGTTTCGGGCCAAGAGGCGGGGCCGCGCAGGCGCAGGCAGGCCCCACCCCAAGAGCATCCCTCCGGGCAACGTGCCCCCCCCTTGAGATATCAGGCCAGGTGCACAGGGTCCCTGGGCTGGTGTCAGAGTTAACGGAGGCCCTCCCTGCCACCCAGAGGACCGCGCGTTTTCCCGTGGACCACACTTGCCAGCCCGTCTCCCACCCCGCCAGAGGCAGAGTGCCAGGGAAGAGCTAGGGACCTGGGGCCGGGAAGAGGGGCCGGCCACGGTTCCGGGCCAGGTGGGGCGGGCCCGGGCGGGCGGGACCCACGCCCAGGGACCGGGTCTCCCTGGGGGTCTCGGGCCTGAGACCTGCCTGGGGGGCTAAGAGTCTCTCTTGGCTCAAACGGCCCCACCCTGCCCCGAGGCGGAAAACTTGGACCGAGACGCTTCTACTCTCTAAAGTCTGGGCTGAACTTTGCGAGAAGGGACTGTGTGCGCTGCGACCTGGGTCCCACAGAGCTCGAACCCTCCCTGCCCGTGAAGGGATCCGCGGCCTGTGGTCCCTGGTGTCCGCAAAAGGCATTCACCTGCGGAGAACCTGGACCCAGGTGAGCGGGACCAGGCCCCACGGCAGGAGCCTGGGGAGGCCACTGGAGCCCCGGGGGCCAGGGCTGGGCATTTTCCCGGGTGCTCTCTCGGGTCCCAGGCGCCCTCTCTCGCCCGGGGAGTTCCCACGCCGTCCCCTGACCCCCGCAGGACGCCTGCATCCCGCCATAAGCGGCCCACCTCGTCCATGGAGCTGGGACACATGGGGCCGGGGTGCGAGCAACTGGCCTACGTGGCTGGAAACCCGCAGACCCCTCCGTCCCGTCCCCACCACTGCGAAGATCCCCCTGTTCTTCCATCCGTAAAGGGGTCCCCCTTTACGGATGGAAGAACAGGGGGGAGGCCCCCAGGAGATGGCTTTTGTCCGAGCCGCGGCTGGGTGGTTTCGGGCCAAGAGGCGGGGCCGCGCAGGCGCAGGCAGGCCCCACCCCAAGAGCATCCCTCCGGGCAACGTGCCCCCCCCTTGAGATATCAGGCCAGGTCCACAGGGTCCCTGGGCTGGTGTCAGAGTTAACGGAGGCCCTCCCTGCCACCCAGAGGACCGCGCGTTTTCCCGTGGACCACACTTCCCAGCAGCTCTCCCACCCCCGCAGAGGCAGAGTGCCAGGAAAGAACTAGGGACCTGGTGGCTGGAAGAGGGGCCGGCCACGGTTCCGCGCCAGGTGGAGCGGTTCCGGGCGGGCGGGCGGGACCCTCGACCAAGGACCGGTTCTCCCTTGGGGAGTCTGGCCTGTGCCCCGCCTGGGAGGCTAAGAGCCTTGCTTCGCCTGCAAAGCCCCCACCCTGCCACAAGGCGGCAGACTTGGACCCAGCCGCTTCAACCCTCCAGTCTCTGCGGAACCACCCAAAAATGGAGTGTGACCGCTGCGACCTCAGTCCCCCAGAGCTCGAACCCCCACCTCTGTGAGGGAATCGGCGACCTCCTGTCCTTGGCGTCCGCAAAAGGCATTCACCTGCGGTGAACCTGGGCCTCGGGCGAACACGGTCAGGCCCCATGGTAGGAGCCCGGGGAGGCAATGGCAGCCTCTGCGGCCAGGCCTCGGACTCTCCCCGGGGCTCTCTCGTGTCCCAGGCGCCCTCTCTCGCCCGGGGAGTGCCCACGCCGTCCCCTGACCCCCGCAGGACGCCTGCATCCCGCAATAAGCGGCCCACCTCGTCCATGGAGCTGGGACACATGGGGCCGGGGTGCCAGCAACTGGCCTACGTGGCTGCAAACCCGCAGACCCCTCCGTCCCGTCCCCACCACTGCGAAGATCCCCCTGTTCTTCCATCCGTAAAGGGGTCCCCCTTTACGGGTGGAAGAACAGGGGGGAGGCCCCCAGGAGATGGCTTTTGTCCGAGCCGCGGCTGGGTGGTTTCGGGCCAAGAGGCGGGGCCGCGCAGGCGCAAGCAGGCCCCACCCCAAGAGCATCCCTCCGGGCAACGTGCCCCCCCCTTGAGATATCAGGCCAGGTGCACAGGGTCCCTGGGCTGGTGTCAGAGTTAACGGAGGCCCTCCCTGCCACCCAGAGGACCGCGCGTTTTCCCGTGGACCACACTTGCCAGCCCGTTTCCCACCCCGCCAGAGGCAGAGTGCCAGGGAAGAGCTAGGGACCTGGGGCCGGGAAGAGGGGCCGGCCACGGTTCCGGGCCAGGTGGGGCGGGCCCGGGCGGGCGGGACCCACGCCCAGGGACCGGTTCTCCCTGGGGGTCTCGGGCCTGAGACCTGCCTGGGGGGCTAAGAGTCTCTCTTGGCTCAAACGGCCCCACCCTGCCCCGAGGCGGAAAACTTGGACCGAGACGCTTCTACTCTCTAAAGTCTGGGCTGAACTTTGCGAGAAGGGACTGTGTGCGCTGCGACCTGGGTCCCACAGAGCCTGAACCCCCCCTGCCCGTGAAGGGATCCGCGGCCTGTGGTCCCTGGTGTCCGCAAAAGGCATTCACCTGCGGAGAACCTGGGCCCAGGTGAGCGGGACCAGGCCCCACGGCAGGAGCCTGGGGAGGCCACTGGAGCCACGGGAGCAAGGGCTGGGCATTTTCCCGGGTGCTCTCTCGGGTCCCAGGCGCCCTCTCTCGCCCGGGGAGTGCCCACGCCGTCCCCTGACCCCCGCAGGACGCCTGCATCCCGCCATAAGCGGCCCACCTCGTCCATGGAGCTGGGACACATGGGGCCGGGGTGCGAGCAACTGGCCTACGTGGCTGCAAACCCGCAGACCCCTCCGTCCCGTCCCAACCACTGCGAAGATCCCCCTGTTCTTCCATCCGTAAAGGGGTCCCCCTTTACGGATGGAAGAACAGGGGGGAGGCCCCCAGGAGATGGCTTTTGTCCGAGCCGCGGCTGGGTGGTTTCGGGCCAAGAGGCGGGGCCGCGCAGGCGCAGGCAGGCCCCACCCCAAGAGCATCCCTCCGGGCAACGTGCCCCCCCCTTGAGATATCAGGCCAGGTCCACAGGGTCCCTGGGCTGGTGTCAGAGTTAACGGAGGCCCTCCCTGCCACACAGAGGACCGCGCGATTTCCCGTGGACCACACTTCCCAGCAGCTCTCCCACCCCCGCAGAGGCAGAGTGCCAGGAAAGAACTAGGGACCTGGTGCCTGGAAGAGGGGCCGGCCACGGTTCCGCGCCAGGTGGAGCGGTTCCGGGCGGGGGGGCGGGACCCTGGACCAAGGACCGGTTTTCCCTTGGGGAGTCTGGCCTGTGCCCCGCCTGGGAGGCTAAGAGCCTTGCTTCGCCTGCAAAGCCCCCACCCTGCCACAAGGCGGCAGACTTGGACCCAGCCGCTTCAACCCTCCAGTCTCTGCGGAACCACCCAAAAATGGAGTGTGACCGCTGCGACCTCAGTCCCCCAGAGCTCGAACCCCCACCTCTGTGAGGGAATCGGCGACCTCCTGTCCTTGGCGTCCGCAAAAGGCATTCACCTGCGGTGAACCTGGGCCTCGGGCGAACACGGTCAGGCCCCATGGTAGGAGCCCGGGGAGGCAATGGCAGCCTCTGCGGCCAGGCCTCGGACTCTCCCCGGGGCTCTCTCGGGTCCCAGGCGCCCTCTCTCGCCCGGGGAGTGCCCACGCCGTCCCCTGACCCCCGCAGGACGCCTGCATCCCGCCATAAGCGGCCCACCTCGTCCATGGAGCTGGGACACATGGGGCCGGGGTGCGAGCAACTGGCCTACGTGGCTGCAAACCCGCAGACCCCTCCGTCCCGTCCCCACCACTGCGAAGATCCCCCTGTTCTTCCATCCGTAAGGGGTCCCCCTTTACGGATGGAAGAACAGGGGGGAGGCCCCCAGGAGATGGCTTTTGTCCGAGCCGCGGCTGGGTGGTTTCGGGCCAAGAGGCGGGGCCGCGCAGGCGCAAGCAGGCCCCACCCCAAGAGCATCCCTCCGGGCAACGTGCCCCCCCCTTGAGATATCAGGCCAGGTGCACAGGGTCCCTGGGCTGGTGTCAGAGTTAACGGAGGCCCTCCCTGCCACCCCGAGGACCGCGCGTTTTCCCGTGGACCACACTTGCCAGCTCGTCTCCCACCCCACCAGAGGCAGAGTGCCAGGGAAGAGCTAGGGACCTGGGGCCGGGAAGAGGGGCCGGCCACGGTTCCGGGCCAGGTGGGGCGGGCCCGGGCGGGCGGGACCCACGCCCAGGGACCGGGTCTCCCTGGGGGTCTCGGGCCTGAGACCTGCCTGGGGGGCTAAGAGTCTCTCTTGGCTCAAACGGCCCCACCCTGCCCCGAGGCGGAAATTTTGGACCGAGACACTTCTACTCTCCAAAGTCTGGGCTGAACTTTGCGAGAAGGGACTGTGTGCGCTGCGACCTGGGTCCCACAGAGCTCGAACCCCCCCTGCCCGTGAAGGGATCCGCGGCCTGTGGTCCCTGGTGTCCGCAAAAGGCATTCACCTGCGGAGAACCTGGGCCCAGGTGAGCGGGACCAGGCCCCACGGCAGGAGCCTGGGGAGGCCACTGGAGCCCCGGGGGCCAGGGCTGGGCATTTTCCCGGGTGCTCTCTCGGGTCCCAGGCGCCCTCTCTCGCCCGGGGAGTGCCCACGCCGTCCCCTGACCCCCGCAGGACGCCTGCATCCCGCCATAAGCGGCCCACCTCGTCCATGGAGCTGGGACACATGGGGCCGGGGTGCGAGCAACTGGCCTACGTGGCTGCAAACCCGCAGACCCCTCCGTCCCGTCCCAACCACTGCGAAGATCCCCCTGTTCTTCCATCCGTAAAGGGGTCCCCCTTTACGGATGGAAGAACAGGGGGGAGGCCCCCAGGAGATGGCTTTTGTCCGAGCCGCGGCTGGGTGGTTTCGGGCCAAGAGGCGGGGCCGCGCAGGCGCAGGCAGGCCCCACCCCAAGAGCATCCCTCCGGGCAACGTGCCCCCCCCTTGAGATATCAGGCCAGGTGCACAGGGTCCCTGGGCTGGTGTCAGAGTTAACGGAGGCCCTCCCTGCCACCCAGAGGACCGCGCGTTTTCCCGTGGACCACACTTGCCAGCCCGTCTCCCACCCCGCCAGAGGCAGAGTGCCAGGGAAGAGCTAGGGACCTGGGGCCGGGAAGAGGGGCCGGCCACGGTTCCGGGCCAGGTGGGGCGGGCCCGGGCGGGCGGGACCCACGCCCAGGGACCGGGTCTCCCTGGGGGTCTCGGGCCTGAGACCTGCCTGGGGGGCTAAGAGTCTCTCTTGGCTCAAACGGCCCCACCCTGCCCCGAGGCGGAAAACTTGGACCGAGACGCTTCTACTCTCTAAAGTCTGGGCTGAACTTTGCGAGAAGGGACTGTGTGCGCTGCGACCTGGGTCCCACAGAGCTCGAACCCTCCCTGCCCGTGAAGGGATCCGCGGCCTGTGGTCCCTGGTGTCCGCAAAAGGCATTCACCTGCGGAGAACCTGGACCCAGGTGAGCGGGACCAGGCCCCACGGCAGGAGCCTGGGGAGGCCACTGGAGCCCCGGGGGCCAGGGCTGGGCATTTTCCCGGGTGCTCTCTCGGGTCCCAGGCGCCCTCTCTCGCCCGGGGAGTTCCCACGCCGTCCCCTGACCCCCGCAGGACGCCTGCATCCCGCCATAAGCGGCCCACCTCGTCCATGGAGCTGGGACACATGGGGCCGGGGTGCGAGCAACTGGCCTACGTGGCTGGAAACCCGCAGACCCCTCCGTCCCGTCCCCACCACTGCGAAGATCCCCCTGTTCTTCCATCCGTAAAGGGGTCCCCCTTTACGGATGGAAGAACAGGGGGGAGGCCCCCAGGAGATGGCTTTTGTCCGAGCCGCGGCTGGGTGGTTTCGGGCCAAGAGGCGGGGCCGCGCAGGCGCAGGCAGGCCCCACCCCAAGAGCATCCCTCCGGGCAACGTGCCCCCCCCTTGAGATATCAGGCCAGGTGCACAGGGTCCCTGGGCTGGTGTCAGAGTTAACGGAGGCCCTCCCTGCCACCCAGAGGACCGCGCGTTTTCCCGTGGACCACACTTCCCAGCAGCTCTCCCACCCCCGCAGAGGCAGAGTGCCAGGAAAGAACTAGGGACCTGGTGCCTGGAAGAGGGGCCGGCCACGGTTCCGCGCCAGGTGGAGCGGTTCCGGGCGGGCGGGCGGGACCCTCGACCAAGGACCGGTTCTCCCTTGGGGAGTCTGGCCTGTGCCCCGCCTGGGAGGCTAAGAGCCTTGCTTCGCCTGCAAAGCCCCCACCCTGCCACAAGGCGGCAGACTTGGACCCAGCCGCTTCAACCCTCCAGTCTCTGCGGAACCACCCAAAAATGGAGTGTGACCGCTGCGACCTCAGTCCCCCAGAGCTCGAACCCCCACCTCTGTGAGGGAATCGGCGACCTCCTGTCCTTGGCGTCCGCAAAAGGCATTCACCTGCGGTGAACCTGGGCCTCGGGCGAACACGGTCAGGCCCCATGGTAGGAGCCCGGGGAGGCAATGGCAGCCTCTGCGGCCAGGCCTCGGACTCTCCCCGGGGCTCTCTCGTGTCCCAGGCGCCCTCTCTCGCCCGGGGAGTGCCCACGCCGTCCCCTGACCCCCGCAGGACGCCTGCATCCCGCAATAAGCGGCCCACCTCGTCCATGGAGCTGGGACACATGGGGCCGGGGTGCCAGCAACTGGCCTACGTGGCTGCAAACCCGCAGACCCCTCCGTCCCGTCCCCACCACTGCGAAGATCCCCCTGTTCTTCCATCCGTAAAGGGGTCCCCCTTTACGGGTGGAAGAACAGGGGGGAGGCCCCCAGGAGATGGCTTTTGTCCGAGCCGCGGCTGGGTGGTTTCGGGCCAAGAGGCGGGGCCGCGCAGGCGCAAGCAGGCCCCACCCCAAGAGCATCCCTCCGGGCAACGTGCCCCCCCCTTGAGATATCAGGCCAGGTGCACAGGGTCCCTGGGCTGGTGTCAGAGTTAACGGAGGCCCTCCCTGCCACCCAGAGGACCGCGCGTTTTCCCGTGGACCACACTTGCCAGCCCGTCTCCCACCCCGCCAGAGGCAGAGTGCCAGGGAAGAGCTAGGGACCTGGGGCCGGGAAGAGGGGCCGGCCACGGTTCCGGGCCAGGTGGGGCGGGCCCGGGCGGGCGGGACCCACGCCCAGGGACCGGTTCTCCCTGGGGGTCTCGGGCCTGAGACCTGCCTGGGGGGCTAAGAGTCTCTCTTGGCTCAAACGGCCCCACCCTGCCCCGAGGCGGAAAACTTGGACCGAGACGCTTCTACTCTCTAAAGTCTGGGCTGAACTTTGCGAGAAGGGACTGTGTGCGCTGCGACCTGGGTCCCACAGAGCCTGAACCCCCCCTGCCCGTGAAGGGATCCGCGGCCTGTGGTCCCTGGTGTCCGCAAAAGGCATTCACCTGCGGAGAACCTGGGCCCAGGTGAGCGGGACCAGGCCCCACGGCAGGAGCCTGGGGAGGCCACTGGAGCCACGGGAGCAAGGGCTGGGCATTTTCCCGGGTGCTCTCTCGGGTCCCAGGCGCCCTCTCTCGCCCGGGGAGTGCCCACGCCGTCCCCTGACCCCCGCAGGACGCCTGCATCCCGCCATAAGCGGCCCACCTCGTCCATGGAGCTGGGACACATGGGGCCGGGGTGCGAGCAACTGGCCTACGTGGCTGCAAACCCGCAGACCCCTCCGTCCCGTCCCAACCACTGCGAAGATCCCCCTGTTCTTCCATCCGTAAAGGGGTCCCCCTTTACGGATGGAAGAACAGGGGGGAGGCCCCCAGGAGATGGCTTTTGTCCGAGCCGCGGCTGGGTGGTTTCGGGCCAAGAGGCGGGGCCGCGCAGGCGCAGGCAGGCCCCACCCCAAGAGCATCCCTCCGGGCAACGTGCCCCCCCCTTGAGATATCAGGCCAGGTCCACAGGGTCCCTGGGCTGGTGTCAGAGTTAACGGAGGCCCTCCCTGCCACACAGAGGACCGCGCGATTTCCCGTGGACCACACTTCCCAGCAGCTCTCCCACCCCCGCAGAGGCAGAGTGCCAGGAAAGAACTAGGGACCTGGTGCCTGGAAGAGGGGCCGGCCACGGTTCCGCGCCAGGTGGAGCGGTTCCGGGCGGGGGGGCGGGACCCTGGACCAAGGACCGGTTTTCCCTTGGGGAGTCTGGCCTGTGCCCCGCCTGGGAGGCTAAGAGCCTTGCTTCGCCTGCAAAGCCCCCACCCTGCCACAAGGCGGCAGACTTGGACCCAGCCGCTTCAACCCTCCAGTCTCTGCGGAACCACCCAAAAATGGAGTGTGACCGCTGCGACCTCAGTCCCCCAGAGCTCGAACCCCCACCTCTGTGAGGGAATCGGCGACCTCCTGTCCTTGGCGTCCGCAAAAGGCATTCACCTGCGGTGAACCTGGGCCTCGGGCGAACACGGTCAGGCCCCATGGTAGGAGCCCGGGGAGGCAATGGCAGCCTCTGCGGCCAGGCCTCGGACTCTCCCCGGGGCTCTCTCGGGTCCCAGGCGCCCTCTCTCGCCCGGGGAGTGCCCACGCCGTCCCCTGACCCCCGCAGGACGCCTGCATCCCGCCATAAGCGGCCCACCTCGTCCATGGAGCTGGGACACATGGGGCCGGGGTGCGAGCAACTGGCCTACGTGGCTGCAAACCCGCAGACCCCTCCGTCCCGTCCCCACCACTGCGAAGATCCCCCTGTTCTTCCATCCGTAAGGGGTCCCCCTTTACGGATGGAAGAACAGGGGGGAGGCCCCCAGGAGATGGCTTTTGTCCGAGCCGCGGCTGGGTGGTTTCGGGCCAAGAGGCGGGGCCGCGCAGGCGCAAGCAGGCCCCACCCCAAGAGCATCCCTCCGGGCAACGTGCCCCCCCCTTGAGATATCAGGCCAGGTGCACAGGGTCCCTGGGCTGGTGTCAGAGTTAACGGAGGCCCTCCCTGCCACCCCGAGGACCGCGCGTTTTCCCGTGGACCACACTTGCCAGCTCGTCTCCCACCCCACCAGAGGCAGAGTGCCAGGGAAGAGCTAGGGACCTGGGGCCGGGAAGAGGGGCCGGCCACGGTTCCGGGCCAGGTGGGGCGGGCCCGGGCGGGCGGGACCCACGCCCAGGGACCGGGTCTCCCTGGGGGTCTCGGGCCTGAGACCTGCCTGGGGGGCTAAGAGTCTCTCTTGGCTCAAACGGCCCCACCCTGCCCCGAGGCGGAAATTTTGGACCGAGACACTTCTACTCTCCAAAGTCTGGGCTGAACTTTGCGAGAAGGGACTGTGTGCGCTGCGACCTGGGTCCCACAGAGCTCGAACCCCCCCTGCCCGTGAAGGGATCCGCGGCCTGTGGTCCCTGGTGTCCGCAAAAGGCATTCACCTGCGGAGAACCTGGGCCCAGGTGAGCGGGACCAGGCCCCACGGCAGGAGCCTGGGGAGGCCACTGGAGCCCCGGGGGCCAGGGCTGGGCATTTTCCCGGGTGCTCTCTCGGGTCCCAGGCGCCCTCTCTCGCCCGGGGAGTGCCCACGCCGTCCCCTGACCCCCGCAGGACGCCTGCATCCCGCCATAAGCGGCCCACCTCGTCCATGGAGCTGGGACACATGGGGCCGGGGTGCGAGCAACTGGCCTACGTGGCTGCAAACCCGCAGACCCCTCCGTCCCGTCCCCACCACTGCGAAGATCCCCCTGTTCTTCCATCCGTAAAGGGGTCCCCCTTTACGGATGGAAGAACAGGGGGGAGGCCCCCAGGAGATGGCTTTTGTCCGAGCCGCGGCTGGGTGGTTTCGGGCCAAGAGGCGGGGCCGCGCAGGCGCAGGCAGGCCCCACCCCAAGAGCATCCCTCCGGGCAACGTGCCCCCCCCTTGAGATATCAGGCCAGGTCCACAGGGTCCCAGGGCTGGTGTCAGAGTTAACGGAGGCCCTCCCTGCCACTCAGAGGACCGCGCGTTTTCCCGTGAACCACACTTCCCAGCAGCTCTCCCACCCCCGCAGAGGCAGAGTGCCAGGAAAGAACTAGGGACCTGGTGCCTGGAAGAGGGGTCGGCCACGGTTCCGCGCCAGGTGGAGCGGTTCCGGGCGGGCGTTCGGGACCCTCGACCAAGGACCGGTTTTCCCTTTGGGAGTCTGGCCTGTGCCCCGCCTGGGAGGCTAAGAGCCTTGCTTCGCCTGCAAAGCCCCCACCCTGCCACAAGGCGGCAGACTTGGACCCAGCCGCTTCAACCCTCCAGTCTCTGCGGAACCACCCAAAAATGGAGTGTGACCGCTGCGACCTCAGTCCCCCAGAGCTCGAACCCCCACCTCTGTGAGGGAATCGGCGACCTCCTGTCCTTGGCGTCCGCAAAAGGCATTCACCTGCGGTGAACCTGGGCCTCGGGCGAACACGGTCAGGCCCCATGGTAGGAGCCCGGGGAGGCAATGGCAGCCTCTGCGGCCAGGCCTCGGACTCTCCCCGGGGCTCTCTCGGGTCCCAGGCGCCCTCTCTCGCCCGGGGAGTGCCCACGCCGTCCCCTGACCCCCGCAGGACGCCTGCATCCCGCCATAAGCGGCCCACCTCGTCCATGGAGCTGGGACACATGGGGCCTGGGTGCGAGCACCTGGCCTACGTGGCTGCAAACCCGCAGACCCCTCCGTCCCGTCCCCACCACTGCGAAGATCCCCCTGTTCTTCCATCCGTAAAGGGGTCCCCCTTTACGGATGGAAGAACAGGGGGGAGGCCCCCAGGAGATGGCTTTTGTCCGAGCCGCGGCTGGGTGGTTTCGGGCCAAGAGGCGGGGCCGCGCAGGCGCAAGCAGGCCCCACCCCAAGAGCATCCCTCCCGACAACGTGCCCCCCCCTTGAGATATCAGGCCAGGTCCACAGGGTCCCTGGGCTGGTGTCAGAGTTAACGGAGGCCCTCCCTGCCACCCAGAGGACCGCGCATTTTCCCGTGGACCACACTTGCCAGCCCGTCTCCCACCCCGCCAGAGGCAGAGTGCCAGGGAAGAGCTAGGGACCTGGGGCCGGGAAGAGGGGCCGGCCACGGTTCCGGGCCAGGTGGGGCGGGCCCGGGCGGGCGGGACCCACGCCCAGGGACCGGGTCTCCCTGGGGGTCTCGGGCCTGAGACCTGCCTGGGGGGCTAAGAGTCTCTCTTGGCTCAAACGTCCCCACCCTGCCCCGAGGCGGAAAACTTGGACCGAGACGCTTCTACTCTCTAAAGTCTGGGCTGAACTTTGCGAGAAGGGACTGTGTGCGCTGCGACCTGGGTCCCACAGAGCTCGAACCCCCCCTGCCCGTGAAGGGATCCGCGGCCTGTGGTCCCTGGTGTCCGCAAAAGGCATTCACCTGCGGAGAACCTGGGCCCAGGTGAGCGGGACCAGGCCCCACGGCAGGAGCCTGGGGAGGCCACTGGAGCCCCGGGGGCCAGGGCTGGGCATTTTCCCGGGTGCTCTCTCGGGTCCCAGGCGCCCTCTCTCGCCCGGGTTGTGCCCACGCCGTCCCCTGACCCCCGCAGGACGCCTGCATCCCGCCATAAGCGGCCCACCTCGTCCATGGAGCTGGGACACATGGGGCCGGGGTGCGAGCAACTGGCCTACGTGGCTGCAAACCCGCAGACCCCTCCGTCCCGTCCCCACCACTGCGAAGATCCCCCTGTTCTTCCATCCGTAAAGGGGTCCCCCTTTACGGATGGAAGAACAGGGGGGAGGCCCCCAGGAGATGGCTTTTGTCCGAGCCGCGGCTGGGTGGTTTCGGGCCAAGAGGCGGGGCCGCGCAGGCGCAGGCAGGCCCCACCCCAAGAGCATCCCTCCGGGCAACGTGCCCCCCCCTTGAGATATCAGGCCAGGTGCACAGGGTCCCTGGGCTGGTGTCAGAGTTAACGGAGGCCCTCCCTGCCACCCAGAGGACCGCGCGTTTTCCCGTGGACCACACTTCCCAGCAGCTCTCCCACCCCCGCAGAGGCAGAGTGCCAGGAAAGAACTAGGGACCTGGTGCCTGGAAGAGGGGCCGGCCACGGTTCCGCGCCAGGTGGAGCGGTTCCGGGCGGGCGGGCGGGACCCTCGACCAAGGACCGGTTCTCCCTTGGGGAGTCTGGCCTGTGCCCCGCCTGGGAGGCTAAGAGCCTTGCTTCGCCTGCAAAGCCCCCACCCTGCCACAAGGCGGCAGACTTGGACCCAGCCGCTTCAACCCTCCAGTCTCTGCGGAACCACCCAAAAATGGAGTGTGACCGCTGCGACCTCAGTCCTTCAGAGCTCGAACCCCCACCTCTGTGAGGGAATCGGCAACCTCCTGTCCTTGGCGTCCGCAAAAGGCATTCACCTGCGGTGAACCTGGGCCTCGGGCGAACACGGTCAGGCCCCATGGTAGGAGACCGGGGAGTCTATGGCAGCCTCTGCGGCCAGGCCTCGGACTCTCCCCGGGGCTCTCTCGGGTCCCAGGCTCCCTCTCTCGCCCGGGGAGTGCCCACGCCGTCCCCTGACCCCCGAAGGACGCCTGCATCCCGCCATAAGCGGCCCACCTCGTCCATGGAGCTGGGACACATGGGGCCAGGGTGCGAGCAACTGGCCTACGTGGCTGCAAACCCGCAGACCCCTCCGTCCCGTCCCCACCACTGCGAAGATCCCCCCTGTTCTTCCATCCGTAAAGGGGGACCCCTTTACGGATGGAAGAACAGGGGGGAGGCCCCCAGGAGATGGCTTTTGTCCGAGCCGCGGCTGGGTGGTTTCGGGCCAAGAGGCGGGGCCGCGCAGGCGCAGGCAGGCCCCACCCCAAGAGCATCCCTTCGGGCAACGTGCCCCCCCCTTGAGATATCAGGCCAGGTGCACAGGGTCCCTGGGCTGGTGTCAGAGTTAACGGAGGCCCTCCCTGCCACCCAGAGGACCGCGCGTTTTCCCGTGGACCACACTTGCCAGCCCGTCTCCCACCCCGCCAGAGGCAGAGTGCCAGGGAAGAGCTAGGGACCTGGGGCCGGGAAGAGGGGCCGGCCACGGTTCCGGGCCAGGTGGGGCGGGCCCGGGCGGGCGGGACCCACGCCCAGGGACCGGGTCTCCCTGGGGGTCTCGGGCCTGAGACCTGCCTGGGGGGCTAAGAGTCTCTCTTGGCTCAAACGGCCCCACCCTGCCCCGAGGCGGAAAACTTGGACCGAGACGCTTCTACTCTCTAAAGTCTGGGCTGAACTTTGCGAGAAGGGACTGTGTGCGCTGCGACCTGGGTCCCACAGAGCCTGAACCCCCCCTGCCCGTGAAGGGATCCGCGGCCTGTGGTCCCTGGTGTCCGCAAAAGGCATTCACCTGCGGAGAACCTGGGCCCAGGTGAGCGGGACCAGGCCCCACGGCAGGAGCCTGGGGAGGCCACTGGAGCCCCGGGGGCCAGGGCTGGGCATTTTCCCGGGTGCTCTCTCGGGTCCCAGGCGCCCTCTCTCGCCCGGGGAGTGCCCACGCCGTCCCCTGACCCCCGCAGGACGCCTGCATCCCGCCATAAGCGGCCCACCTCGTCCATGGAGCTGGGACACATGGGGCCGGGGTGCGAGCAACTGGCCTACGTGGCTGCAAACCCGCAGACCCCTCCGTCCCGTCCCAACCACTGCGAAGATCCCCCTGTTCTTCCATCCGTAAAGGGGTCCCCCTTTACGGATGGAAGAACAGGGGGGAGGCCCCCAGGAGATGGCTTTTGTCCGAGCCGCGGCTGGGTGGTTTCGGGCCAAGAGGCGGGGCCGCGCAGGCGCAGGCAGGCCCCACCCCAAGAGCATCCCTCCGGGCAACGTGCCCCCCCCTTGAGATATCAGGCCAGGTCCACAGGGTCCCTGGGCTGGTGTCAGAGTTAACGGAGGCCCTCCCTGCCACACAGAGGACCGCGCGATTTCCCGTGGACCACACTTCCCAGCAGCTCTCCCACCCCCGCAGAGGCAGAGTGCCAGGAAAGAACTAGGGACCTGGTGCCTGGAAGAGGGGCCGGCCACGGTTCCGCGCCAGGTGGAGCGGTTCCGGGCGGGGGGGCGGGACCCTGGACCAAGGACCGGTTTTCCCTTGGGGAGTCTGGCCTGTGCCCCGCCTGGGAGGCTAAGAGCCTTGCTTCGCCTGCAAAGCCCCCACCCTGCCACAAGGCGGCAGACTTGGACCCAGCCGCTTCAACCCTCCAGTCTCTGCGGAACCACCCAAAAATGGAGTGTGACCGCTGCGACCTCAGTCCCCCAGAGCTCGAACCCCCACCTCTGTGAGGGAATCGGCGACCTCCTGTCCTTGGCGTCCGCAAAAGGCATTCACCTGCGGTGAACCTGGGCCTCGGGCGAACACGGTCAGGCCCCATGGTAGGAGCCCGGGGAGGCAATGGCAGCCTCTGCGGCCAGGCCTCGGACTCTCCCCGGGGCTCTCTCGGGTCCCAGGCGCCCTCTCTCGCCCGGGGAGTGCCCACGCCGTCCCCTGACCCCCGCAGGACGCCTGCATCCCGCCATAAGCGGCCCACCTCGTCCATGGAGCTGGGACACATGGGGCCGGGGTGCGAGCAACTGGCCTACGTGGCTGCAAACCCGCAGACCCCTCCGTCCCGTCCCCACCACTGCGAAGATCCCCCTGTTCTTCCATCCGTAAGGGGTCCCCCTTTACGGATGGAAGAACAGGGGGGAGGCCCCCAGGAGATGGCTTTTGTCCGAGCCGCGGCTGGGTGGTTTCGGGCCAAGAGGCGGGGCCGCGCAGGCGCAAGCAGGCCCCACCCCAAGAGCATCCCTCCGGGCAACGTGCCCCCCCCCTTGAGATATCAGGCCAGGTGCACAGGGTCCTGGGCTGGTGTCAGAGTTAACGGAGGCCCTCCCTGCCACCCCGAGGACCGCGCGTTTTCCCGTGGACCACACTTGCCAGCTCGTCTCCCACCCCGCCAGAGGCAGAGTGCCAGGGAAGAGCTAGGGACCTGGGGCCGGGAAGAGGGGCCGGCCACGGTTCCGGGCCAGGTGGGGCGGGCCCGGGCGGGCGGGACCCACGCCCAGGGACCGGGTCTCCCTGGGGGTCTCGGGCCTGAGACCTGCCTGGGGGGCTAAGAGTCTCTCTTGGCTCAAACGGCCCCACCGTGCCCCGAGGCGGAAATGTTGGACCGAGACACTTCTACTCTCTAAAGTCTGGGCTGAACTTTGCGAGAAGGGACTGTGTGCGCTGCGACCTGGGTCCCACAGAGCTCGAACCCCCCCTGCCCGTGAAGGGATCCGCGGCCTGTGGTCCCTGGTGTCCGCAAAAGGCATTCACCTGCGGAGAACCTGGGCCCAGGTGAGCGGGACCAGGCCCCACGGCAGGAGCCTGGGGAGGCCACTGGAGCCCCGGGGGCCACGGCTGGGCATTTTCCCGGGTGCTCTCTCGGGTCCCAGGCGCCCTCTCTCGCCCGGGGAGTGCCCACGCCGTCCCCTGACCCCCGCAGGACGCCTGCATCCCGCCATAAGCGGCCCACCTCGTCCATGGAGCTGGGACACATGGGGCCGGGGTGCGAGCAACTGGCCTACGTGGCTGCAAACCCGCAGACCCCTCCGTCCCGTCCCCACCACTGCGAAGATCCCCCTGTTCTTCCATCCGTAAAGGGGTCCCCCTTTACGGATGGAAGAACAGGGGGGAGGCCCCCAGGAGATGGCTTTTGTCCGAGCCGCGGCTGGGTGGTTTCGGGCCAAGAGGCGGGGCCGCGCAGGCGCAGGCAGGCCCCACCCCAAGAGCATCCCTCCGGGCAACGTGCCCCTCCCTTGAGATATCAGGCCAGGTGCACAGGGTCCCTGGGCTGGTGTCAGAGTTAACGGAGGCCCTCCCTGCCACCCAGAGGACCGCGCGTTTTCCCGTGGACCACACTTGCCAGCCCGTCTCCCACCCCGCCAGAGGCAGAGTGCCAGGGAAGAGCTAGGGACCTGGGGCCGGGAAGAGGGGCCGGCCACGGTTCCGGGCCAGGTGGGGCGGGCCCGGGCGGGCGGGACCCACGCCCAGGGACCGGGTCTCCCTGGGGGTCTCGGGCCTGAGACCTGCCTGGGGGGCTAAGAGTCTCTCTTGGCTCAAACGGCCCCACCCTGCCCCGAGGCGGAAAACTTGGACCGAGACGCTTCTACTCTCTAAAGTCTGGGCTGAACTTTGCGAGAAGGGACTGTGTGCGCTGCGACCTGGGTCCCACAGAGCTCGAACCCCCCCTGCCCGTGAAGGGATCCGCGGCCTGTGGTCCCTGGTGTCCGCAAAAGGCATTCACCTGCGGAGAACCTGGGCCCAGGTGAGCGGGACCAGGCCCCACGGCAGGAGCCTGGGGAGGCCACTGGAGCCCCGGGGGCCAGGGCTGGGCATTTTCCCGGGTGCTCTCTCGGGTCCCAGGCGCCCTCTCTCGCCCGGGGAGTGCCCACGCCGTCCCCTGACCCCCGCAGGACGCCTGCATCCCGCCATAAGCGGCCCACCTCGTCCATGGAGCTGGGACACATGGGGCCGGGGTGCGAGCAACTGGCCTACGTGGCTGCAAAACCGCAGACCCCTCCTTCCCGTCCCAACCACTGCGAAGATCCCCCTGTTCTTCCATCCGTAAAGGGGTCCCCCTTTACGGATGGAAGAACAGGGGGGAGGCCCCCAGGAGATGGCTTTTGTCCGAGCCGCGGCTGGGTGGTTTCGGGCCAAGAGGCGGGGCCGCGCAGGCGCAGGCAGGCCCCACCCCAAGAGCATCCCTCCGGGCAACGTGCCCCCCCCTTGAGATATCAGGCCAGGTCCACAGGGTCCCTGGGCTGGTGTCAGAGTTAACGGAGGCCCTCCCTGCCACCCAGAGGACCGCGCGTTTTCCCGTGGACCACACTTCCCAGCAGCTCTCCCACCCCCGCAGAGGCAGAGTGCCAGGAAAGAACTAGGGACCTGGTGCCTGGAAGAGGGGCCGGCCACGGTTCCGCGCCAGGTGGAGCGGTTCCGGGCGGGCGGGCGGGACCCTCGACCAAGGACCGGTTCTCCCTTGGGGAGTCTGGCCTGTGCCCCGCCTGGGAGGCTAAGAGCCTTGCTTCGCCTGCAAAGCCCCCACCCTGCCACAAGGCGGCAGACTTGGACCCAGCCGCTTCAACCCTCCAGTCTCTGCGGAACCACCCAAAAATGGAGTGTGACCGCTGCGACCTCAGTCCCCCAGAGCTCGAACCCCCACCTCTGTGAGGGAATCGGCGACCTCCTGTCCTTGGCGTCCGCAAAAGGCATTCACCTGCGGTGAACCTGGGCCTCGGGCGAGCACGGTCAGGCCCCATGGTAGGAGCCCGGGGAGGCAATGGCTGCCTCTGCGGCCAGGCCTCGGACTCTCCCCGGGGCTCTCTCGGGTCCCAGGCGCCCTCTCTCGCCCGGGGAGTGCCCACGCCGTCCCCTGACCCCCGCAGGACGCCTGCATCCCGCAATAAGCGGCCCACCTCGTCCATGGAGCTGGGACACATGGGGCCGGGGTGCGAGCAACTGGCCTACGTGGCTGCAAACCCGCAGACCCCTCCGTCCCGTCCCCACCACTGCGAAGATCCCCCTGTTCTTCCATCCGTAAAGGGGTCCCCCTTTACGGATGGAAGAACAGGGGGGAGGCCCCCAGGAGATGGCTTTTGTCGGAGCCGCGGCTGGGTGGTTTCGGGCCAAGAGGCGGGGCCGCGCAGGCGCAGGCAGGCCCCACCACAAGAGCATCCCTCCGGGCAACGTGCCCCCCGCTTGAGATATCAGGTCAGGTCCACAGGGTCCCTGGGCTGGTGTCAGAGTTAACGGAGGCCCTCCCTGCCACCCAGAGGACCGCGCGTTTTCCCGTGGACCACACTTGCCAGCCCGTCTCCCACCCCGCCAGAGGCAGAGTGCCAGGGAAGAGCTAGGGACCTGGGGCCGGGAAGAGGGGCCGGCCACGGTTCCGGGCCAGGTGGGGCGGGCCCGGGCGGGCGGGACCAACGCCCAGGGACCGGGTCTCCCTGGGGGTCTCGGGCCTGAGACCTGCCTGGGGGGCTAAGAGTCTCTCTTGGCTCAAACGGCCCCACCCTGCCCCGAGGCGGAAAACTTGGACCGAGACGCTTCTACTCTCTAAAGTCTGGGCTGAACTTTGCGAGAAGGGACTGTGTGCGCTGCGACCTGGGTCCCACAGAGCTCGAACCCCCCCTGCCCGTGAAGGGATCCGCGGCCTGTGGTCCCTGGTGTCCGCAAAAGGCATTCACCTGCGGAGAACCTGGGCCCAGGTGAGCGGGACCAGGCCCCACGGCAGGAGCCTGGGGAGGCCACTGGAGCCCCGGGGGCCAGGGCTGGGCATTTTCCCGGGTGCTCTCTCGGGTCCCAGGCGCCCTCTCTCGCCCGGGGAGTGCCCACGCCGTCCCCTGACCCCCGCAGGACGCCTGCATCCCGCCATAAGCGGCCCACCTCGTCCATGGAGCTGGGACACATGGGGCCGGGGTGCGAGCAACTGGCCTACGTGGCTGCAAACCCGCAGACCCCTCCGTCCCGTCCCCACCACTGCGAAGATCCCCCTGTTCTTCCATCCGTAAAGGGGTCCCCCTTTACGGATGGAAGAACAGGGGGGAGGCCCCCAGGAGATGGCTTTTGTCCGAGCCGCGGCTGGGTGGTTTCGGGCCAAGAGGCGGGGCCGCGCAGGCGCAGGCAGGCCCCACCCCAAGAGCATCCCTCCGGGCAACGTGCCCCCCCCTTGAGATATCAGGCCAGGTCCACAGGGTCCCTGGGCTGGTGTCAGAGTTAACGGAGGCCCTCCCTGCCACCCAGAGGACCGCGCGTTTTCCCGTGGACCACACTTCCCAGCAGCTCTCCCACCCCCGCATAGGCAGAGTGCCAGGAAAGAACTAGGGACCTGGTGCCTGGAAGAGGGGCCGGCCACGGTTCCGCGCCAGGTGGAGCGGTTCCGGGCGGGCGGGCGGGACCCTCGACCAAGGACCGGTTCTCCCTTGGGGAGTCTGGCCTGTGCCCCGCCTGGGAGGCTAAGAGCCTTGCTTCGCCTGCAAAGCCCCCACCCTGCCACAAGGCGGCAGACTTGGACCCAGCCGCTTCAACCCTCCAGTCTCTGCGGAACCACCCAAAAATGGAGTGTGACCGCTGCGACCTCAGTCCCCCAGAGCTCGAACCCCCACCTCTGTGAGGGAATCGGCGACCTCCTGTCCTTGGCGTCCGCAAAAGGCATTCACCTGCGGTGAACCTGGGCCTCGGGCGAACACGGTCAGGCCCCATGGTAGGAGCCCGGGGAGGCAATGGCTGCCTCTGCGGCCAGGCCTCGGACTCTCCCCGGGGCTCTCTCGGGTCCCAGGCGCCCTCTCTCGCCCGGGGAGTGCCCACGCCGTCCCCTGACCCCCGCAGGACGCCTGCATCCCGCAATAAGCGGCCCACCTCGTCCATGGAGCTGGGACACATGGGGCCGGGGTGCCAGCAACTGGCCTACGTGGCTGCAAACCCGCAGACCCCTCCGTCCCGTCCCCACCACTGCGAAGATCCCCCTGTTCTTCCATCCGTAAAGGGGTCCCCCTTTACGGATGGAAGAACAGGGGGGAGGCCCCCAGGAGATGGCTTTTGTCGGAGCCGCGGCTGGGTGGTTTCGGGCCAAGAGGCGGGGCCGCGCAGGCGCAGGCAGGCCCCACCACAAGAGCATCCCTCCGGGCAACGTGCCCCCCGCTTGAGATATCAGGTCAGGTCCACAGGGTCCCTGGGCTGGTGTCAGAGTTAACGGAGGCCCTCCCTGCCACCCAGAGGACCGCGAGTTTTCCCGTGGACCACACTTGCCAGCCCGTCTCCCACCCCGCCAGAGGCAGAGTGCCAGGGAAGAGCTAGGGACCTGGGGCCGGGAAGAGGGGCCGGCCACGGTTCCGGGCCAGGTGGGGCGGGCCCGGGCGGGCGGGACCCACGCCCAGGGACCGGGTCTCCCTGGGGGTCTCGGTCCTGAGACCTTCCTGGGGGGCTAAGAGTCTCTCTTGGCTCAAACGGCCCCACCCTGCCCCGAGGCGGAAAACTTGGACCGAGACGCTTCTACTCTCTAAAGTCTGGGCTGAACTTTGCGAGAAGGGACTGTGTGCGCTGCGACCTGGGTCCCACAGAGCTCGAACCCCCCCTGCCCGTGAAGGGATCCGCGGCCTGTGGTCCCTGGTGTCCGCAAAAGGCATTCACCTGCGGAGAACCTGGGCCCAGGTGAGCGGGACCAGGCCCCACGGCAGGAGCCTGGGGAGGCCACTGGAGCCCCGGGGGCCAGGGCTGGGCATTTTCCCGGGTGCTCTCTCGGGTCCCAGGCGCCCTCTCTCGCCCGGGGAGTGCCCACGCCGTCCCCTGACCCCCGCAGGACGCCTGCATCCCGCCATAAGCGGCCCACCTCGTCCATGGAGCTGGGACACATGGGGCCGGGGTGCGAGCAACTGGCCTACGTGGCTGCAAACCCGCAGACCCCTCCGTCCCGTCCCCACCACTGCGAAGATCCCCCTGTTCTTCCATCCGTAAAGGGGTCCCCCTTTACGGATGGAAGAACAGGGGGGAGGCCCCCAGGAGATGGCTTTTGTCCGAGCCGCGGCTGGGTGGTTTCGGGCCAAGAGGCGGGGCCGCGCAGGCGCAGGCAGGCCCCACCCCAAGAGCATCCCTCCGGGCAACGTGCCCCCCCCTTGAGATATCAGGCCAGGTGCACAGGGTCCCTGGGCTGGTGTCAGAGTTAACGGAGGCCCTCCCTGCCACCCAGAGGACCGCGCGTTTTCCCGTGGACCACACTTCCCAGCAGCTCTCCCACCCCCGCAGAGGCAGAGTGCCAGGAAAGAACTAGGGACCTGGTGCCTGGAAGAGGGGCCGGCCACGGTTCCGCGCCAGGTGGAGCGGTTCCGGGCGGGCGGGCGGGACCCTCGACCAAGGACCGGTTCTCCCTTGGGGAGTCTGGCCTGTGCCCCGCCTGGGAGGCTAAGAGCCTTGCTTCGCCTGCAAAGCCCCCACCCTGCCACAAGGCGGCAGACTTGGACCCAGCCGCTTCAACCCTCCAGTCTCTGCGGAACCACCCAAAAATGGAGTGTGACCGCTGCGACCTAAGTCCTTCAGAGCTCGAACCCCCACCTCTGTGAGGGAATCGGCGACCTCCTGTCCTTGGCGTCCGCAAAAGGCATTCACCTGCGGTGAACCTGGGCCTCGGGCGAACACGGTCAGGCCCCATGGTAGGAGACCGGGGAGTCTATGGCAGCCTCTGCGGCCAGGCCTCGGACTCTCCCCGGGGCTCTCTCGGGTCCCAGGCTCCCTCTCTCGCCCGGGGAGTGCCCACGCCGTCCCCTGACCCCCGAAGGACGCCTGCATCCCGCCATAAGCGGCCCACCTCGTCCATGGAGCTGGGACACATGGGGCCAGGGTGCGAGCAACTGGCCTACGTGGCTGCAAACCCGCAGACCCCTCCGTCCCGTCCCCACCACTGCGAAGATCCCCCCTGTTCTTCCATCCGTAAAGGGGGACCCCTTTACGGATGGAAGAACAGGGGGGAGGCCCCCAGGAGATGGCTTTTGTCCGAGCCGCGGCTGGGTGGTTTCGGGCCAAGAGGCGGGGCCGCGCAGGCGCAGGCAGGCCCCACCCCAAGAGCATCCCTCCGGGCAACGTGCCCCCCCCTTGAGATATCAGGCCAGGTGCACAGGGTCCCTGGGCTGGTGTCAGAGTTAACGGAGGCCCTCCCTGCCACCCAGAGGACCGCGCGTTTTCCCGTGGACCACACTTGCCAGCCCGTCTCCCACCCCGCCAGAGGCAGAGTGCCAGGGAAGAGCTAGGGACCTGGGGCCGGGAAGAGGGGCCGGCCACGGTTCCGGGCCAGGTGGGGCGGGCCCGGGCGGGCGGGACCCACGCCCAGGGACCGGGTCTCCCTGGGGGTCTCGGGCCTGAGACCTGCCTGGGGGGCTAAGAGTCTCTCTTGGCTCAAACGGCCCCACCCTGCCCCGAGGCGGAAAACTTGGACCGAGACGCTTCTACTCTCTAAAGTCTGGGCTGAACTTTGCGAGAAGGGACTGTGTGCGCTGCGACCTGGGTCCCACAGAGCTCGAACCCCCCCTGCCCGTGAAGGGATCCGCGGCCTGTGGTCCCTGGTGTCCGCAAAAGGCATTCACCTGCGGAGAACCTGGGCCCAGGTGAGCGGGACCAGGCCCCACGGCAGGAGCCTGGGGAGGCCACTGGAGCCCCGGGGGCCAGGGCTGGGCATTTTCCCGGGTGCTCTCACGGGTCCCAGGCGCCCTCTCTCGCCCGGGGAGTGCCCACGCCGTCCCCTGACCCCCGCAGGACGCCTGCATCCCGCCATAAGCGGCCCACCTCGTCCATGGAGCTGGGACACATGGGGCCGGGGTGCGAGCAACTGGCCTACGTGGCTGCAAACCCGCAGACCCCTCCGTCCCGTCCCAACCACTGCGAAGATCCCCCTGTTCTTCCATCCGTAAAGGGGTCCCCCTTTACGGATGGAAGAACAGGGGGGAGGCCCCCAGGAGATGGCTTTTGTCCGAGCCGCGGCTGGGTGGTTTCGGGCCAAGAGGCGGGGCCGCGCAGGCGCAGGCAGGCCCCACCCCAAGAGCATCCCTCCGGGCAACGTGCCCCCCCCTTGAGATATCAGGCCAGGTCCACAGGGTCCCTGGGCTGGTGTCATAGTTAACGGAGGCCCTCCCTGCCACCCAGAGGACCGCGCGTTTTCCCGTGGACCACACTTCCCAGCAGCTCTCCCACCCCCGCAGAGGCAGAGTGCCAGGAAAGAACTAGGGACCTGGTGCCTGGAAGAGGGGCCGGCCACGGTTCCGAGCCAGGTGGAGCGGTTCCGGGCGGGCGGGCGGGACCCTCGACCAAGGACCGGTTCTCCCTTGGGGAGTCTGGCCTGTGCCCCGCCTGGGAGGCTAAGAGCCTTGCTTCGCCTGCAAAGCCCCCACCCTGCCACAAGGCGGCAGACTTGGACCCAGCCGCTTCAACCCTCCAGTCTCTGCGGAACCACCCAAAAATGGAGTGTGACCGCTGCGACCTCAGTCCCCCAGAGCTCGAACCCCCACCTCTGTGAGGGAATCGGCGACCTCCTGTCCTTGGCGTCCGCAAAAGGCATTCACCTGCGGTGAACCTGGGCCTCGGGCGAACACGGTCAGGCCCCATGGTAGGAGCCCGGGGAGGCAATGGCAGCCTCTGCGGCCAGGCCTCGGACTCTCCCCGGGGCTCTCTCGGGTCCCAGGCGCCCTCTCTCGCCCGGGGAGTGCCCACGCCGTCCCCTGACCCCCGCAGGACGCCTGCATCCCGCCATAAGCGGCCCACCTCGTCCATGGAGCTGGGACACATGGGGCCGGGGTGCGAGCAACTGGCCTACGTGGCTGCAAACCCGCAGACCCCTCCGTCCCGTCCCCACCACTGCGAAGATCCCCCTGTTCTTCCATCCGTAAAGGGGTCCCCCTTTACGGATGGAAGAACAGGGGGGAGGCCCCCAGGAGATGGCTTTTGTCGGAGCCGCGGCTGGGTGGTTTCGGGCCAAGAGGCGGGGCCGCGCAGGCGCAGGCAGGCCCCACCACAAGAGCATCCCTCCGGGCAACGTGCCCCCCGCTTGAGATATCAGGTCAGGTCCACAGGGTCCCTGGGCTGGTGTCAGAGTTAACGGAGGCCCTCCCTGCCACCCAGAGGACCGCGCGTTTTCCCGTGGACCACACTTGCCAGCCCGTCTCCCACCCCGCCAGAGGCAGAGTGCCAGGGAAGAGCTAGGGACCTGGGGCCGGGAAGAGGGGCCGGCCACGGTTCCGGGCCAGGTGGGGCGGGCCCGGGCGGGCGGGACCAACGCCCAGGGACCGGGTCTCCCTGGGGGTCTCGGGCCTGAGACCTGCCTGGGGGGCTAAGAGTCTCTCTTGGCTCAAACGGCCCCACCCTGCCCCGAGGCGGAAAACTTGGACCGAGACGCTTCTACTCTCTAAAGTCTGGGCTGAACTTTGCGAGAAGGGACTGTGTGCGCTGCGACCTGGGTCCCACAGAGCTCGAACCCCCCCTGCCCGTGAAGGGATCCGCGGCCTGTGGTCCCTGGTGTCCGCAAAAGGCATTCACCTGCGGAGAACCTGGGCCCAGGTGAGCGGGACCAGGCCCCACGGCAGGAGCCTGGGGAGGCCACTGGAGCCCCGGGGGCCAGGGCTGGGCATTTTCCCGGGTGCTCTCTCGGGTCCCAGGCGCCCTCTCTCGCCCGGGGAGTGCCCACGCCGTCCCCTGACCCCCGCAGGACGCCTGCATCCCGCCATAAGCGGCCCACCTCGTCCATGGAGCTGGGACACATGGGGCCGGGGTGCGAGCAACTGGCCTACGTGGCTGCAAACCCGCAGACCCCTCCGTCCCGTCCCCACCACTGCGAAGATCCCCCTGTTCTTCCATCCGTAAAGGGGTCCCCCTTTACGGATGGAAGAACAGGGGGGAGGCCCCCAGGAGATGGCTTTTGTCCGAGCCGCGGCTGGGTGGTTTCGGGCCAAGAGGCGGGGCCGCGCAGGCGCAGGCAGGCCCCACCCCAAGAGCATCCCTCCGGGCAACGTGCCCCCCCCTTGAGATATCAGGCCAGGTCCACAGGGTCCCTGGGCTGGTGTCAGAGTTAACGGAGGCCCTCCCTGCCACCCAGAGGACCGCGCGTTTTCCCGTGGACCACACTTCCCAGCAGCTCTCCCACCCCCGCATAGGCAGAGTGCCAGGAAAGAACTAGGGACCTGGTGCCTGGAAGAGGGGCCGGCCACGGTTCCGCGCCAGGTGGAGCGGTTCCGGGCGGGCGGGCGGGACCCTCGACCAAGGACCGGTTCTCCCTTGGGGAGTCTGGCCTGTGCCCCGCCTGGGAGGCTAAGAGCCTTGCTTCGCCTGCAAAGCCCCCACCCTGCCACAAGGCGGCAGACTTGGACCCAGCCGCTTCAACCCTCCAGTCTCTGCGGAACCACCCAAAAATGGAGTGTGACCGCTGCGACCTCAGTCCCCCAGAGCTCGAACCCCCACCTCTGTGAGGGAATCGGCGACCTCCTGTCCTTGGCGTCCGCAAAAGGCATTCACCTGCGGTGAACCTGGGCCTCGGGCGAACACGGTCAGGCCCCATGGTAGGAGCCCGGGGAGGCAATGGCTGCCTCTGCGGCCAGGCCTCGGACTCTCCCCGGGGCTCTCTCGGGTCCCAGGCGCCCTCTCTCGCCCGGGGAGTGCCCACGCCGTCCCCTGACCCCCGCAGGACGCCTGCATCCCGCAATAAGCGGCCCACCTCGTCCATGGAGCTGGGACACATGGGGCCGGGGTGCCAGCAACTGGCCTACGTGGCTGCAAACCCGCAGACCCCTCCGTCCCGTCCCCACCACTGCGAAGATCCCCCTGTTCTTCCATCCGTAAAGGGGTCCCCCTTTACGGATGGAAGAACAGGGGGGAGGCCCCCAGGAGATGGCTTTTGTCGGAGCCGCGGCTGGGTGGTTTCGGGCCAAGAGGCGGGGCCGCGCAGGCGCAGGCAGGCCCCACCACAAGAGCATCCCTCCGGGCAACGTGCCCCCCGCTTGAGATATCAGGTCAGGTCCACAGGGTCCCTGGGCTGGTGTCAGAGTTAACGGAGGCCCTCCCTGCCACCCAGAGGACCGCGAGTTTTCCCGTGGACCACACTTGCCAGCCCGTCTCCCACCCCGCCAGAGGCAGAGTGCCAGGGAAGAGCTAGGGACCTGGGGCCGGGAAGAGGGGCCGGCCACGGTTCCGGGCCAGGTGGGGCGGGCCCGGGCGGGCGGGACCCACGCCCAGGGACCGGGTCTCCCTGGGGGTCTCGGTCCTGAGACCTTCCTGGGGGGCTAAGAGTCTCTCTTGGCTCAAACGGCCCCACCCTGCCCCGAGGCGGAAAACTTGGACCGAGACGCTTCTACTCTCTAAAGTCTGGGCTGAACTTTGCGAGAAGGGACTGTGTGCGCTGCGACCTGGGTCCCACAGAGCTCGAACCCCCCCTGCCCGTGAAGGGATCCGCGGCCTGTGGTCCCTGGTGTCCGCAAAAGGCATTCACCTGCGGAGAACCTGGGCCCAGGTGAGCGGGACCAGGCCCCACGGCAGGAGCCTGGGGAGGCCACTGGAGCCCCGGGGGCCAGGGCTGGGCATTTTCCCGGGTGCTCTCTCGGGTCCCAGGCGCCCTCTCTCGCCCGGGGAGTGCCCACGCCGTCCCCTGACCCCCGCAGGACGCCTGCATCCCGCCATAAGCGGCCCACCTCGTCCATGGAGCTGGGACACATGGGGCCGGGGTGCGAGCAACTGGCCTACGTGGCTGCAAACCCGCAGACCCCTCCGTCCCGTCCCCACCACTGCGAAGATCCCCCTGTTCTTCCATCCGTAAAGGGGTCCCCCTTTACGGATGGAAGAACAGGGGGGAGGCCCCCAGGAGATGGCTTTTGTCCGAGCCGCGGCTGGGTGGTTTCGGGCCAAGAGGCGGGGCCGCGCAGGCGCAGGCAGGCCCCACCCCAAGAGCATCCCTCCGGGCAACGTGCCCCCCCCTTGAGATATCAGGCCAGGTGCACAGGGTCCCTGGGCTGGTGTCAGAGTTAACGGAGGCCCTCCCTGCCACCCAGAGGACCGCGCGTTTTCCCGTGGACCACACTTCCCAGCAGCTCTCCCACCCCCGCAGAGGCAGAGTGCCAGGAAAGAACTAGGGACCTGGTGCCTGGAAGAGGGGCCGGCCACGGTTCCGCGCCAGGTGGAGCGGTTCCGGGCGGGCGGGCGGGACCCTCGACCAAGGACCGGTTCTCCCTTGGGGAGTCTGGCCTGTGCCCCGCCTGGGAGGCTAAGAGCCTTGCTTCGCCTGCAAAGCCCCCACCCTGCCACAAGGCGGCAGACTTGGACCCAGCCGCTTCAACCCTCCAGTCTCTGCGGAACCACCCAAAAATGGAGTGTGACCGCTGCGACCTAAGTCCTTCAGAGCTCGAACCCCCACCTCTGTGAGGGAATCGGCGACCTCCTGTCCTTGGCGTCCGCAAAAGGCATTCACCTGCGGTGAACCTGGGCCTCGGGCGAACACGGTCAGGCCCCATGGTAGGAGACCGGGGAGTCTATGGCAGCCTCTGCGGCCAGGCCTCGGACTCTCCCCGGGGCTCTCTCGGGTCCCAGGCTCCCTCTCTCGCCCGGGGAGTGCCCACGCCGTCCCCTGACCCCCGAAGGACGCCTGCATCCCGCCATAAGCGGCCCACCTCGTCCATGGAGCTGGGACACATGGGGCCAGGGTGCGAGCAACTGGCCTACGTGGCTGCAAACCCGCAGACCCCTCCGTCCCGTCCCCACCACTGCGAAGATCCCCCCTGTTCTTCCATCCGTAAAGGGGGACCCCTTTACGGATGGAAGAACAGGGGGGAGGCCCCCAGGAGATGGCTTTTGTCCGAGCCGCGGCTGGGTGGTTTCGGGCCAAGAGGCGGGGCCGCGCAGGCGCAGGCAGGCCCCACCCCAAGAGCATCCCTCCGGGCAACGTGCCCCCCCCTTGAGATATCAGGCCAGGTGCACAGGGTCCCTGGGCTGGTGTCAGAGTTAACGGAGGCCCTCCCTGCCACCCAGAGGACCGCGCGTTTTCCCGTGGACCACACTTGCCAGCCCGTCTCCCACCCCGCCAGAGGCAGAGTGCCAGGGAAGAGCTAGGGACCTGGGGCCGGGAAGAGGGGCCGGCCACGGTTCCGGGCCAGGTGGGGCGGGCCCGGGCGGGCGGGACCCACGCCCAGGGACCGGGTCTCCCTGGGGGTCTCGGGCCTGAGACCTGCCTGGGGGGCTAAGAGTCTCTCTTGGCTCAAACGGCCCCACCCTGCCCCGAGGCGGAAAACTTGGACCGAGACGCTTCTACTCTCTAAAGTCTGGGCTGAACTTTGCGAGAAGGGACTGTGTGCGCTGCGACCTGGGTCCCACAGAGCTCGAACCCCCCCTGCCCGTGAAGGGATCCGCGGCCTGTGGTCCCTGGTGTCCGCAAAAGGCATTCACCTGCGGAGAACCTGGGCCCAGGTGAGCGGGACCAGGCCCCACGGCAGGAGCCTGGGGAGGCCACTGGAGCCCCGGGGGCCAGGGCTGGGCATTTTCCCGGGTGCTCTCACGGGTCCCAGGCGCCCTCTCTCGCCCGGGGAGTGCCCACGCCGTCCCCTGACCCCCGCAGGACGCCTGCATCCCGCCATAAGCGGCCCACCTCGTCCATGGAGCTGGGACACATGGGGCCGGGGTGCGAGCAACTGGCCTACGTGGCTGCAAACCCGCAGACCCCTCCGTCCCGTCCCAACCACTGCGAAGATCCCCCTGTTCTTCCATCCGTAAAGGGGTCCCCCTTTACGGATGGAAGAACAGGGGGGAGGCCCCCAGGAGATGGCTTTTGTCCGAGCCGCGGCTGGGTGGTTTCGGGCCAAGAGGCGGGGCCGCGCAGGCGCAGGCAGGCCCCACCCCAAGAGCATCCCTCCGGGCAACGTGCCCCCCCCTTGAGATATCAGGCCAGGTCCACAGGGTCCCTGGGCTGGTGTCATAGTTAACGGAGGCCCTCCCTGCCACCCAGAGGACCGCGCGTTTTCCCGTGGACCACACTTCCCAGCAGCTCTCCCACCCCCGCAGAGGCAGAGTGCCAGGAAAGAACTAGGGACCTGGTGCCTGGAAGAGGGGCCGGCCACGGTTCCGAGCCAGGTGGAGCGGTTCCGGGCGGGCGGGCGGGACCCTCGACCAAGGACCGGTTCTCCCTTGGGGAGTCTGGCCTGTGCCCCGCCTGGGAGGCTAAGAGCCTTGCTTCGCCTGCAAAGCCCCCACCCTGCCACAAGGCGGCAGACTTGGACCCAGCCGCTTCAACCCTCCAGTCTCTGCGGAACCACCCAAAAATGGAGTGTGACCGCTGCGACCTCAGTCCCCCAGAGCTCGAACCCCCACCTCTGTGAGGGAATCGGCGACCTCCTGTCCTTGGCGTCCGCAAAAGGCATTCACCTGCGGTGAACCTGGGCCTCGGGCGAACACGGTCAGGCCCCATGGTAGGAGCCCGGGGAGGCAATGGCAGCCTCTGCGGCCAGGCCTCGGACTCTCCCCGGGGCTCTCTCGGGTCCCAGGCGCCCTCTCTCGCCCGGGGAGTGCCCACGCCGTCCCCTGACCCCCGCAGGACGCCTGCATCCCGCCATAAGCGGCCCACCTCGTCCATGGAGCTGGGACACATGGGGCCGGGGTGCCAGCAACTGGCCTACGTGGCTGCAAACCCGCAGACCCCTCCGTCCCGTCCCCACCACTGCGAAGATCCCCCTGTTCTTCCATCCGTAAAGGGGTCCCCCTTTACGGATGGAAGAACAGGGGGGAGGCCCCCAGGAGATGGCTTTTGTCCGAGCCGCGGCTGGGTGGTTTCGGGCCAAGAGGCGGGGCCGCGCAGGCGCAGGCAGGCCCCACCCCAAGAGCATCCCTCCGGGCAACGTGCCCCCCCCTTGAGATATCAGGCCAGGTGCACAGGGTCCCTGGGCTGGTGTCAGAGTTAACGGAGGCCCTCCCTGCCACCCAGAGGACCGCGCGTTTTCCCGTGGACCACACTTCCCAGCAGCTCTCCCACCCCCGCAGAGGCAGAGTGCCAGGAAAGAACTAGGGACCTGGTGCCTGGAAGAGGGGCCGGCCACGGTTCCGCGCCAGGTGGAGCGGTTCCGGGCGGGCGGGCGGGACCCTCGACCAAGGACCGGTTCTCCCTTGGGGAGTCTGGCCTGTGCCCCGCCTGGGAGGCTAAGAGCCTTGCTTCGCCTGCAAAGCCCCCACCCTGCCACAAGGCGGCAGACTTGGACCCAGCCGCTTCAACCCTCCAGTCTCTGCGGAACCACCCAAAAATGGAGTGTGACCGCTGCGACCTCAGTCCCCCAGAGCTCGAACCCCCACCTCTGTGAGGGAATCGGCGACCTCCTGTCCTTGGCGTCCGCAAAAGGCATTCACCTGCGGTGAACCTGGGCCTCGGGCGAACACGGTCAGGCCCCATGGTAGGAGCCCGGGGAGGCTATGGCAGCCTCTGCGGCCAGGCCTCGGACTCTCCCCGGGGCTCTCTCGGGTCCCAGGCGCCCTCTCTCGCCCGGGGAGTGCCCACGCCGTCCCCTTCCCCCGAAGGACGCCTGCATCCCGCCATAAGCGGCCCACCTCGTCCATGGAGCTGGGACACATGGGGCCCGGGTGCGAGCAACTGGCCTACGTGGCTGCAAACCCGCAGACCCCTCCGTCCCGTCCCCACCACTGCGAAGATCCCCCTGTTCTTCCATCCGTAAAGGGGTCCCCCTTTACGGATGGAAGAACAGGGGGGAGGCCCCCAGGAGATGGCTTTTGTCCGAGCCGCGGCTGGGTGGTTTCGGGCCAAGAGGCGGGGCCGCGCAGGCGCAAGCAGGCCCCACCCCAAGAGCATCCCTCCGGGCAACGTGCCCCTCCCTTGAGATATCAGGCCAGGTGCACAGGGTCCCTGGGCTGGTGTCAGAGTTAACGGAGGCCCTCCCTGCCACCCAGAGGACCGCGCGTTTTCCCGTGGACCACACTTGCCAGCCCGTCTCCCACCCCGCCAGAGGCAGAGTGCCAGGGAAGAGCTAGGGACCTGGGGCCGGGAAGAGGGGCCGGCCACGGTTCCGGGCCAGGTGGGGCGGGCCCGGGCGGGCGGGACCCACGCCCAGGGACCGGGTCTCCCTGGGGGTCTCGGGCCTGAGACCTGCCTGGGGGGCTAAGAGTCTCTCTTGGCTCAAACGGCCCCACCCTGCCCCGAGGCGGAAAACTTGGACCGAGACGCTTCTACTCTCTAAAGTCTGGGCTGAACTTTGCGAGAAGGGACTGTGTGCGCTGCGACCTGGGTCCCACAGAGCTCGAACCCCCCCTGCCCGTGAAGGGATCCGCGGCCTGTGGTCCCTGGTGTCCGCAAAAGGCATTCACCTGCGGAGAACCTGGGCCCAGGTGAGCGGGACCAGGCCCCACGGCAGGAGCCTGGGGAGGCCACTGGAGCCCCGGGGGCCAGGGCTGGGCATTTTCCCGGGTGCTCTCTCGGGTCCCAGGCGCCCTCTCTCGCCCGGGGAGTGCCCACGCCGTCCCCTGACCCCCGCAGGACGCCTGCATCCCGCCATAAGCGGCCCACCTCGTCCATGGAGCTGGGACACATGGGGCCGGGGTGCGAGCAACTGGCCTACGTGGCTGCAAACCCGCAGACCCCTCCGTCCCGTCCCCACCACTGCGAAGATCCCCCTGTTCTTCCATCCGTAAAGGGGTCCCCCTTTACGGATGGAAGAACAGGGGGGAGGCCCCCAGGAGATGGCTTTTGTCCGAGCCGCGGCTGGGTGGTTTCGGGCCAAGAGGCGGGGCCGCGCAGGCGCAGGCAGGCCCCACCCCAAGAGCATCCCTCCGGGCAACGTGCCCCCCCCTTGAGATATCAGGCCAGGTCCACAGGGTCCCTGGGCTGGTGTCAGAGTTAACGGAGGCCCTCCCTGCCACCCAGAGGACCGCGCGTTTTCCCGTGGACCACACTTCCCAGCAGCTCTCCCACCCCCGCAGAGGCAGAGTGCCAGGAAAGAACTAGGGACCTGGTGCCTGGAAGAGGGGCCGGCCACGGTTCCGCGCCAGGTGGAGCGGTTCCGGGCGGGCGGGCGGGACCCTCGACCAAGGACCGGTTCTCCCTTGGGGAGTCTGGCCTGTGCCCCGCCTGGGAGGCTAAGAGCCTTGCTTCGCCTGCAAAGCCCCCACCCTGCCACAAGGCGGCAGACTTGGACCCAGCCGCTTCAACCCTCCAGTCTCTGCGGAACCACCCAAAAATGGAGTGTGACCGCTGCGACCTCAGTCCCCCAGAGCTCGAACCCCCACCTCTGTGAGGGAATCGGCGACCTCCTGTCCTTGGCGTCCGCAAAAGGCATTCACCTGCGGTGAACCTGGGCCTCGGGCGAACACGGTCAGGCCCCATGGTAGGAGCCCGGGGAGGCAATGGCTGCCTCTGCGGCCAGGCCTCGGACTCTCCCCGGGGCTCTCTCGGGTCCCAGGCGCCCTCTCTCGCCCGGGGAGTGCCCACGCCGTCCCCTGACCCCCGCAGGACGCCTGCATCCCGCAATAAGCGGCCCACCTCGTCCATGGAGCTGGGACACATGGGGCCGGGGTGCCAGCAACTGGCCTACGTGGCTGCAAACCCGCAGACCCCTCCGTCCCGTCCCCACCACTGCGAAGATCCCCCTGTTCTTCCATCCGTAAAGGGGTCCCCCTTTACGGATGGAAGAACAGGGGGGAGGCCCCCAGGAGATGGCTTTTGTCGGAGCCGCGGCTGGGTGGTTTCGGGCCAAGAGGCGGGGCCGCGCAGGCGCAGGCAGGCCCCACCACAAGAGCATCCCTCCGGGCAACGTGCCCCCCGCTTGAGATATCAGGTCAGGTCCACAGGGTCCCTGGGCTGGTGTCAGAGTTAACGGAGGCCCTCCCTGCCACCCAGAGGACCGCGCGTTTTCCCGTGGACCACACTTGCCAGCCCGTCTCCCACCCCGCCAGAGGCAGAGTGCCAGGGAAGAGCTAGGGACCTGGGGCCGGGAAGAGGGGCCGGCCACGGTTCCGGGCCAGGTGGGGCGGGCCCGGGCGGGCGGGACCCACGCCCAGGGACCGGGTCTCCCTGGGGGTCTCGGGCCTGAGACCTGCCTGGGGGGCTAAGAGTCTCTCTTGGCTCAAACGGCCCCACCCTGCCCCGAGGCGGAAAACTTGGACCGAGACGCTTCTACTCTCTAAAGTCTGGGCTGAACTTTGCGAGAAGGGACTGTGTGCGCTGCGACCTGGGTCCCACAGAGCTCGAACCCCCCCTGCCCGTGAAGGGATCCGCGGCCTGTGGTCCCTGGTGTCCGCAAAAGGCATTCACCTGCGGAGAACCTGGGCCCAGGTGAGCGGGACCAGGCCCCACGGCAGGAGCCTGGGGAGGCCACTGGAGCCCCGGGGGCCAGGGCTGGGCATTTTCCCGGGTGCTCTCTCGGGTCCCAGGCGCCCTCTCTCGCCCGGGGAGTGCCCACGCCGTCCCCTGACCCCCGCAGGACGCCTGCATCCCGCCATAAGCGGCCCACCTCGTCCATGGAGCTGGGACACATGGGGCCGGGGTGCGAGCAACTGGCCTACGTGGCTGCAAACCCGCAGACCCCTCCGTCCCGTCCCCACCACTGCGAAGATCCCCCTGTTCTTCCATCCGTAAAGGGGTCCCCCTTTACGGATGGAAGAACAGGGGGGAGGCCCCCAGGAGATGGCTTTTGTCCGAGCCGCGGCTGGGTGGTTTCGGGCCAAGAGGCGGGGCCGCGCAGGCGCAGGCAGGCCCCACCCCAAGAGCATCCCTCCGGGCAACGTGCCCCCCCCTTGAGATATCAGGCCAGGTGCACAGGGTCCCTGGGCTGGTGTCAGAGTTAACGGAGGCCCTCCCTGCCACCCAGAGGACCGCGCGTTTTCCCGTGGACCACACTTCCCAGCAGCTCTCCCACCCCCGCAGAGGCAGAGTGCCAGGAAAGAACTAGGGACCTGGTGCCTGGAAGAGGGGCCGGCCACGGTTCCGCGCCAGGTGGAGCGGTTCCGGGCGGGCGGGCGGGACCCTCGACCAAGGACCGGTTCTCCCTTGGGGAGTCTGGCCTGTGCCCCGCCTGGGAGGCTAAGAGCCTTGCTTCGCCTGCAAAGCCCCCACCCTGCCACAAGGCGGCAGACTTGGACCCAGCCGCTTCAACCCTCCAGTCTCTGCGGAACCACCCAAAAATGGAGTGTGACCGCTGCGACCTAAGTCCTTCAGAGCTCGAACCCCCACCTCTGTGAGGGAATCGGCGACCTCCTGTCCTTGGCGTCCGCAAAAGGCATTCACCTGCGGTGAACCTGGGCCTCGGGCGAACACGGTCAGGCCCCATGGTAGGAGACCGGGGAGTCTATGGCAGCCTCTGCGGCCAGGCCTCGGACTCTCCCCGGGGCTCTCTCGGGTCCCAGGCTCCCTCTCTCGCCCGGGGAGTGCCCACGCCGTCCCCTGACCCCCGAAGGACGCCTGCATCCCGCCATAAGCGGCCCACCTCGTCCATGGAGCTGGGACACATGGGGCCAGGGTGCGAGCAACTGGCCTACGTGGCTGCAAACCCGCAGACCCCTCCGTCCCGTCCCCACCACTGCGAAGATCCCCCCTGTTCTTCCATCCGTAAAGGGGGACCCCTTTACGGATGGAAGAACAGGGGGGAGGCCCCCAGGAGATGGCTTTTGTCCGAGCCGCGGCTGGGTGGTTTCGGGCCAAGAGGCGGGGCCGCGCAGGCGCAGGCAGGCCCCACCCCAAGAGCATCCCTCCGGGCAACGTGCCCCCCCCTTGAGATATCAGGCCAGGTGCACAGGGTCCCTGGGCTGGTGTCAGAGTTAACGGAGGCCCTCCCTGCCACCCAGAGGACCGCGCGTTTTCCCGTGGACCACACTTGCCAGCCCGTCTCCCACCCCGCCAGAGGCAGAGTGCCAGGGAAGAGCTAGGGACCTGGGGCCGGGAAGAGGGGCCGGCCACGGTTCCGGGCCAGGTGGGGCGGGCCCGGGCGGGCGGGACCCACGCCCAGGGACCGGGTCTCCCTGGGGGTCTCGGGCCTGAGACCTGCCTGGGGGGCTAAGAGTCTCTCTTGGCTCAAACGGCCCCACCCTGCCCCGAGGCGGAAAACTTGGACCGAGACGCTTCTACTCTCTAAAGTCTGGGCTGAACTTTGCGAGAAGGGACTGTGTGCGCTGCGACCTGGGTCCCACAGAGCTCGAACCCCCCCTGCCCGTGAAGGGATCCGCGGCCTGTGGTCCCTGGTGTCCGCAAAAGGCATTCACCTGCGGAGAACCTGGGCCCAGGTGAGCGGGACCAGGCCCCACGGCAGGAGCCTGGGGAGGCCACTGGAGCCCCGGGGGCCAGGGCTGGGCATTTTCCCGGGTGCTCTCACGGGTCCCAGGCGCCCTCTCTCGCCCGGGGAGTGCCCACGCCGTCCCCTGACCCCCGCAGGACGCCTGCATCCCGCCATAAGCGGCCCACCTCGTCCATGGAGCTGGGACACATGGGGCCGGGGTGCGAGCAACTGGCCTACGTGGCTGCAAACCCGCAGACCCCTCCGTCCCGTCCCAACCACTGCGAAGATCCCCCTGTTCTTCCATCCGTAAAGGGGTCCCCCTTTACGGATGGAAGAACAGGGGGGAGGCCCCCAGGAGATGGCTTTTGTCCGAGCCGCGGCTGGGTGGTTTCGGGCCAAGAGGCGGGGCCGCGCAGGCGCAGGCAGGCCCCACCCCAAGAGCATCCCTCCGGGCAACGTGCCCCCCCCTTGAGATATCAGGCCAGGTCCACAGGGTCCCTGGGCTGGTGTCATAGTTAACGGAGGCCCTCCCTGCCACCCAGAGGACCGCGCGTTTTCCCGTGGACCACACTTCCCAGCAGCTCTCCCACCCCCGCAGAGGCAGAGTGCCAGGAAAGAACTAGGGACCTGGTGCCTGGAAGAGGGGCCGGCCACGGTTCCGAGCCAGGTGGAGCGGTTCCGGGCGGGCGGGCGGGACCCTCGACCAAGGACCGGTTCTCCCTTGGGGAGTCTGGCCTGTGCCCCGCCTGGGAGGCTAAGAGCCTTGCTTCGCCTGCAAAGCCCCCACCCTGCCACAAGGCGGCAGACTTGGACCCAGCCGCTTCAACCCTCCAGTCTCTGCGGAACCACCCAAAAATGGAGTGTGACCGCTGCGACCTCAGTCCCCCAGAGCTCGAACCCCCACCTCTGTGAGGGAATCGGCGACCTCCTGTCCTTGGCGTCCGCAAAAGGCATTCACCTGCGGTGAACCTGGGCCTCGGGCGAACACGGTCAGGCCCCATGGTAGGAGCCCGGGGAGGCAATGGCAGCCTCTGCGGCCAGGCCTCGGACTCTCCCCGGGGCTCTCTCGGGTCCCAGGCGCCCTCTCTCGCCCGGGGAGTGCCCACGCCGTCCCCTGACCCCCGCAGGACGCCTGCATCCCGCCATAAGCGGCCCACCTCGTCCATGGAGCTGGGACACATGGGGCCGGGGTGCCAGCAACTGGCCTACGTGGCTGCAAACCCGCAGACCCCTCCGTCCCGTCCCCACCACTGCGAAGATCCCCCTGTTCTTCCATCCGTAAAGGGGTCCCCCTTTACGGATGGAAGAACAGGGGGGAGGCCCCCAGGAGATGGCTTTTGTCCGAGCCGCGGCTGGGTGGTTTCGGGCCAAGAGGCGGGGCCGCGCAGGCGCAGGCAGGCCCCACCCCAAGAGCATCCCTCCGGGCAACGTGCCCCCCCCTTGAGATATCAGGCCAGGTGCACAGGGTCCCTGGGCTGGTGTCAGAGTTAACGGAGGCCCTCCCTGCCACCCAGAGGACCGCGCGTTTTCCCGTGGACCACACTTCCCAGCAGCTCTCCCACCCCCGCAGAGGCAGAGTGCCAGGAAAGAACTAGGGACCTGGTGCCTGGAAGAGGGGCCGGCCACGGTTCCGCGCCAGGTGGAGCGGTTCCGGGCGGGCGGGCGGGACCCTCGACCAAGGACCGGTTCTCCCTTGGGGAGTCTGGCCTGTGCCCCGCCTGGGAGGCTAAGAGCCTTGCTTCGCCTGCAAAGCCCCCACCCTGCCACAAGGCGGCAGACTTGGACCCAGCCGCTTCAACCCTCCAGTCTCTGCGGAACCACCCAAAAATGGAGTGTGACCGCTGCGACCTCAGTCCCCCAGAGCTCGAACCCCCACCTCTGTGAGGGAATCGGCGACCTCCTGTCCTTGGCGTCCGCAAAAGGCATTCACCTGCGGTGAACCTGGGCCTCGGGCGAACACGGTCAGGCCCCATGGTAGGAGCCCGGGGAGGCTATGGCAGCCTCTGCGGCCAGGCCTCGGACTCTCCCCGGGGCTCTCTCGGGTCCCAGGCGCCCTCTCTCGCCCGGGGAGTGCCCACGCCGTCCCCTTCCCCCGAAGGACGCCTGCATCCCGCCATAAGCGGCCCACCTCGTCCATGGAGCTGGGACACATGGGGCCCGGGTGCGAGCAACTGGCCTACGTGGCTGCAAACCCGCAGACCCCTCCGTCCCGTCCCCACCACTGCGAAGATCCCCCTGTTCTTCCATCCGTAAAGGGGTCCCCCTTTACGGATGGAAGAACAGGGGGGAGGCCCCCAGGAGATGGCTTTTGTCCGAGCCGCGGCTGGGTGGTTTCGGGCCAAGAGGCGGGGCCGCGCAGGCGCAAGCAGGCCCCACCCCAAGAGCATCCCTCCGGGCAACGTGCCCCTCCCTTGAGATATCAGGCCAGGTGCACAGGGTCCCTGGGCTGGTGTCAGAGTTAACGGAGGCCCTCCCTGCCACCCAGAGGACCGCGCGTTTTCCCGTGGACCACACTTGCCAGCCCGTCTCCCACCCCGCCAGAGGCAGAGTGCCAGGGAAGAGCTAGGGACCTGGGGCCGGGAAGAGGGGCCGGCCACGGTTCCGGGCCAGGTGGGGCGGGCCCGGGCGGGCGGGACCCACGCCCAGGGACCGGGTCTCCCTGGGGGTCTCGGGCCTGAGACCTGCCTGGGGGGCTAAGAGTCTCTCTTGGCTCAAACGGCCCCACCCTGCCCCGAGGCGGAAAACTTGGACCGAGACGCTTCTACTCTCTAAAGTCTGGGCTGAACTTTGCGAGAAGGGACTGTGTGCGCTGCGACCTGGGTCCCACAGAGCTCGAACCCCCCCTGCCCGTGAAGGGATCCGCGGCCTGTGGTCCCTGGTGTCCGCAAAAGGCATTCACCTGCGGAGAACCTGGGCCCAGGTGAGCGGGACCAGGCCCCACGGCAGGAGCCTGGGGAGGCCACTGGAGCCCCGGGGGCCAGGGCTGGGCATTTTCCCGGGTGCTCTCTCGGGTCCCAGGCGCCCTCTCTCGCCCGGGGAGTGCCCACGCCGTCCCCTGACCCCCGCAGGACGCCTGCATCCCGCCATAAGCGGCCCACCTCGTCCATGGAGCTGGGACACATGGGGCCGGGGTGCGAGCAACTGGCCTACGTGGCTGCAAACCCGCAGACCCCTCCGTCCCGTCCCCACCACTGCGAAGATCCCCCTGTTCTTCCATCCGTAAAGGGGTCCCCCTTTACGGATGGAAGAACAGGGGGGAGGCCCCCAGGAGATGGCTTTTGTCCGAGCCGCGGCTGGGTGGTTTCGGGCCAAGAGGCGGGGCCGCGCAGGCGCAGGCAGGCCCCACCCCAAGAGCATCCCTCCGGGCAACGTGCCCCCCCCTTGAGATATCAGGCCAGGTCCACAGGGTCCCTGGGCTGGTGTCAGAGTTAACGGAGGCCCTCCCTGCCACCCAGAGGACCGCGCGTTTTCCCGTGGACCACACTTCCCAGCAGCTCTCCCACCCCCGCAGAGGCAGAGTGCCAGGAAAGAACTAGGGACCTGGTGCCTGGAAGAGGGGCCGGCCACGGTTCCGCGCCAGGTGGAGCGGTTCCGGGCGGGCGGGCGGGACCCTCGACCAAGGACCGGTTCTCCCTTGGGGAGTCTGGCCTGTGCCCCGCCTGGGAGGCTAAGAGCCTTGCTTCGCCTGCAAAGCCCCCACCCTGCCACAAGGCGGCAGACTTGGACCCAGCCGCTTCAACCCTCCAGTCTCTGCGGAACCACCCAAAAATGGAGTGTGACCGCTGCGACCTCAGTCCCCCAGAGCTCGAACCCCCACCTCTGTGAGGGAATCGGCGACCTCCTGTCCTTGGCGTCCGCAAAAGGCATTCACCTGCGGTGAACCTGGGCCTCGGGCGAACACGGTCAGGCCCCATGGTAGGAGCCCGGGGAGGCAATGGCTGCCTCTGCGGCCAGGCCTCGGACTCTCCCCGGGGCTCTCTCGGGTCCCAGGCGCCCTCTCTCGCCCGGGGAGTGCCCACGCCGTCCCCTGACCCCCGCAGGACGCCTGCATCCCGCCATAAGCGGCCCACCTCGTCCATGGAGCTGGGACACATGGGGCCGGGGTGCCAGCAACTGGCCTACGTGGCTGCAAACCCGCAGACCCCTCCGTCCCGTCCCCACCACTGCGAAGATCCCCCTGTTCTTCCATCCGTAAAGGGGTCCCCCTTTACGGATGGAAGAACAGGGGGGAGGCCCCCAGGAGATGGCTTTTGTCGGAGCCGCGGCTGGGTGGTTTCGGGCCAAGAGGCGGGGCCGCGCAGGCGCAGGCAGGCCCCACCACAAGAGCATCCCTCCGGGCAACGTGCCCCCCGCTTGAGATATCAGGTCAGGTCCACAGGGTCCCTGGGCTGGTGTCAGAGTTAACGGAGGCCCTCCCTGCCACCCAGAGGACCGCGCGTTTTCCCGTGGACCACACTTGCCAGCCCGTCTCCCACCCCGCCAGAGGCAGAGTGCCAGGGAAGAGCTAGGGACCTGGGGCCGGGAAGAGGGGCCGGCCACGGTTCCGGGCCAGGTGGGGCGGGCCCGGGCGGGCGGGACCCACGCCCAGGGACCGGGTCTCCCTGGGGGTCTCGGGCCTGAGACCTGCCTGGGGGGCTAAGAGTCTCTCTTGGCTCAAACGGCCCCACCCTGCCCCGAGGCGGAAAACTTGGACCGAGACGCTTCTACTCTCTAAAGTCTGGGCTGAACTTTGCGAGAAGGGACTGTGTGCGCTGCGACCTGGGTCCCACAGAGCTCGAACCCCCCCTGCCCGTGAAGGGATCCGCGGCCTGTGGTCCCTGGTGTCCGCAAAAGGCATTCACCTGCGGAGAACCTGGGCCCAGGTGAGCGGGACCAGGCCCCACGGCAGGAGCCTGGGGAGGCCACTGGAGCCCCGGGGGCCAGGGCTGGGCATTTTCCCGGGTGCTCTCTCGGGTCCCAGGCGCCCTCTCTCGCCCGGGGAGTGCCCACGCCGTCCCCTGACCCCCGCAGGACGCCTGCATCCCGCCATAAGCGGCCCACCTCGTCCATGGAGCTGGGACACATGGGGCCGGGGTGCGAGCAACTGGCCTACGTGGCTGCAAACCCGCAGACCCCTCCGTCCCGTCCCCACCACTGCGAAGATCCCCCTGTTCTTCCATCCGTAAAGGGGTCCCCCTTTACGGATGGAAGAACAGGGGGGAGGCCCCCAGGAGATGGCTTTTGTCCGAGCCGCGGCTGGGTGGTTTCGGGCCAAGAGGCGGGGCCGCGCAGGCGCAGGCAGGCCCCACCCCAAGAGCATCCCTCCGGGCAACGTGCCCCCCCCTTGAGATATCAGGCCAGGTCCACAGGGTCCCTGGGCTGGTGTCAGAGTTAACGGAGGCCCTCCCTGCCACCCAGAGGACCGCGCGTTTTCCCGTGGACCACACTTCCCAGCAGCTCTCCCACCCCCGCAGAGGCAGAGTGCCAGGAAAGAACTAGGGACCTGGTGCCTGGAAGAGGGGCCGGCCACGGTTCCGCGCCAGGTGGAGCGGTTCCGGGCGGGCGGGCGGGACCCTCGACCAAGGACCGGTTCTCCCTTGGGGAGTCTGGCCTGTGCCCCGCCTGGGAGGCTAAGAGCCTTGCTTCGCCTGCAAAGCCCCCACCCTGCCACAAGGCGGCAGACTTGGACCCAGCCGCTTCAACCCTCCAGTCTCTGCGGAACCACCCAAAAATGGAGTGTGACCGCTGCGACCTCAGTCCCCCAGAGCTCGAACCCCCACCTCTGTGAGGGAATCGGCGACCTCCTGTCCTTGGCGTCCGCAAAAGGCATTCACCTGCGGTGAACCTGGGCCTCGGGCGAACACGGTCAGGCCCCATGGTAGGAGCCCGGGGAGGCAATGGCTGCCTCTGCGGCCAGGCCTCGGACTCTCCCCGGGGCTCTCTCGGGTCCCAGGCGCCCTCTCTCGCCCGGGGAGTGCCCACGCCGTCCCTTGACCCCCGCAGGACGCCTGCATCCCGCAATAAGCGGCCCACCTCGTCCATGGAGCTGGGACACATGGGGCCGGGGTGCCAGCAACTGGCCTACGTGGCTGCAAACCCGCAGACCCCTCCGTCCCGTCCCCACCACTGCGAAGATCCCCCTGTTCTTCCATCCGTAAAGGGGTCCCCCTTTACGGATGGAAGAACAGGTGGGAGGCCCCCAGGAGATGGCTTTTGTCGGAGCCGCGGCTGGGTGGTTTCGGGCCAAGAGGCGGGGCCGCGCAGGCGCAGGCAGGCCCCACCACAAGAGCATCCCTCCGGGCAACGTGCCCCCCCCTTGAGATATCAGGTCAGGTCCACAGGGTCCCTGGGCTGGTGTCAGAGTTAACGGAGGCCCTCCCTGCCACCCAGAGGACCGCGCGTTTTCCCGTGGACCACACTTGCCAGCCCGTCTCCCACCCCGCCAGAGGCAGAGTGCCAGGGAAGAGCTAGGGACCTGGGGCCGGGAAGAGGGGCCGGCCACGGTTCCGGGCCAGGTGGGGCGGGCCCGGGCGGGCGGGACCCACGCCCAGGGACCGGGTCTCCCTGGGGTTCTCGGGCCTGAGACCTGCCTGGGGGGCTAAGAGTCTCTCTTGGCTCAAACGGCCCCACCCTGCCCCGAGGCGGAAAACTTGGACCGAGACGCTTCTACTCTCTAAAGTCTGGGCTGAACTTTGCGAGAAGGGACTGTGTGCGCTGCGACCTGGGTCCCACAGAGCTCGAACCCCCCCTGCCCGTGAAGGGATCCGCGGCCTGTGGTCCCTGGTGTCCGCAAAAGGCATTCACCTGCGGAGAACCTGGGCCCAGGTGAGCGGGACCAGGCCCCACGGCAGGAGCCTGGGGAGGCCACTGGAGCCCCGGGGGCCAGGGCTGGGCATTTTCCCGGGTGCTCTCTCGGGTCCCAGGCGCCCTCTCTCGCCCGGGGAGTGCCCACGCCGTCCCCTGACCCCCGCAGGACGCCTGCATCCCGCCATAAGCGGCCCACCTCGTCCATGGAGCTGGGACACATGGGGCCGGGGTGCGAGCAACTGGCCTACGTGGCTGCAAACCCGCAGACCCCTCCGTCCCGTCCCCACCACTGCGAAGATCCCCCTGTTCTTCCATCCGTAAAGGGGTCCCCCTTTACGGATGGAAGAACAGGGGGGAGGCCCCCAGGAGATGGCTTTTGTCCGAGCCGCGGCTGGGTGGTTTCGGGCCAAGAGGCGGGGCCGCGCAGGCGCAGGCAGGCCCCACCCCAAGAGCATCCCTCCGGGCAACGTGCCCCCCCCTTGAGATATCAGGCCAGGTCCACAGGGTCCCTGGGCTGGTGTCAGAGTTAACGGAGGCCCTCCCTGCCACCCAGAGGACCGCGCGTTTTCCCGTGGACCACACTTCCCAGCAGCTCTCCCACCCCCGCAGAGGCAGAGTGCCAGGAAAGAACTAGGGACCTGGTGCCTGGAAGAGGGGCCGGCCACGGTTCCGCGCCAGGTGGAGCGGTTCCGGGCGGGCGGGCGGGACCCTCGACCAAGGACCGGTTCTCCCTTGGGGAGTCTGGCCTGTGCCCCGCCTGGGAGGCTAAGAGCCTTGCTTCGCCTGCAAAGCCCCCACCCTGCCACAAGGCGGCAGACTTGGACCCAGCCGCTTCAACCCTCCAGTCTCTGCGGAACCACCCAAAAATGGAGTGTGACCGCTGCGACCTCAGTCCTTCAGAGCTCGAACCCCCACCTCTGTGAGGGAATCGGCAACCTCCTGTCCTTGGCGTCCGCAAAAGGCATTCACCTGCGGTGAACCTGGGCCTCGGGCGAACACGGTCAGGCCCCATGGTAGGAGACCGGGGAGTCTATGGCAGCCTCTGCGGCCAGGCCTCGGACTCTCCCCGGGGCTCTCTCGGGTCCCAGGCTCCCTCTCTCGCCCGGGGAGTGCCCACGCCGTCCCCTGACCCCCGAAGGACGCCTGCATCCCGCCATAAGCGGCCCACCTCGTCCATGGAGCTGGGACACATGGGGCCCGGGTGCGAGCAACTGGCCTACGTGGCTGCAAACCCGCAGACCCCTCCGTCCCGTCCCCACCACTGCGAAGATCCCCCTGTTCTTCCATCCGTAAAGGGGTCCCCCTTTACGGATGGAAGAACAGGGGGGAGGCCCCCAGGAGATGGCTTTTGTCCGAGCCGCGGCTGGGTGGTTTCGGGCCAAGAGGCGGGGCCGCGCAGGCGCAAGCAGGCCCCACCCCAAGAGCATCCCTCCGGGCAACGTGCCCCTCCCTTGAGATATCAGGCCAGGTGCACAGGGTCCCTGGGCTGGTGTCAGAGTTAACGGAGGCCCTCCCTGCCACCCAGAGGACCGCGCGTTTTCCCGTGGACCACACTTGCCAGCCCGTCTCCCACCCCGCCAGAGGCAGAGTGCCAGGGAAGAGCTAGGGACCTGGGGCCGGGAAGAGGGGCCGGCCACGGTTCCGGGCCAGGTGGGGCGGGCCCGGGCGGGCGGGACCCACGCCCAGGGACCGGGTCTCCCTGGGGGTCTCGGGCCTGAGACCTGCCTGGGGGGCTAAGAGTCTCTCTTGGCTCAAACGGCCCCACCCTGCCCCGAGGCGGAAAACTTGGACCGAGACGCTTCTACTCTCTAAAGTCTGGGCTGAACTTTGCGAGAAGGGACTGTGTGCGCTGCGACCTGGGTCCCACAGAGCTCGAACCCCCCCTGCCCGTGAAGGGATCCGCGGCCTGTGGTCCCTGGTGTCCGCAAAAGGCATTCACCTGCGGAGAACCTGGGCCCAGGTGAGCGGGACCAGGCCCCACGGCAGGAGCCTGGGGAGGCCACTGGAGCCCCGGGGGCCAGGGCTGGGCATTTTCCCGGGTGCTCTCTCGGGTCCCAGGCGCCCTCTCTCGCCCGGGGAGTGCCCACGCCGTCCCCTGACCCCCGCAGGACGCCTGCATCCCGCCATAAGCGGCCCACCTCGTCCATGGAGCTGGGACACATGGGGCCGGGGTGCGAGCAACTGGCCTACGTGGCTGCAAACCCGCAGACCCCTCCGTCCCGTCCCCACCACTGCGAAGATCCCCCTGTTCTTCCATCCGTAAAGGGGTCCCCCTTTACGGATGGAAGAACAGGGGGGAGGCCCCCAGGAGATGGCTTTTGTCCGAGCCGCGGCTGGGTGGTTTCGGGCCAAGAGGCGGGGCCGCGCAGGCGCAGGCAGGCCCCACCCCAAGAGCATCCCTCCGGGCAACGTGCCCCCCCCTTGAGATATCAGGCCAGGTCCACAGGGTCCCTGGGCTGGTGTCAGAGTTAACGGAGGCCCTCCCTGCCACCCAGAGGACCGCGCGTTTTCCCGTGGACCACACTTCCCAGCAGCTCTCCCACCCCCGCAGAGGCAGAGTGCCAGGAAAGAACTAGGGACCTGGTGCCTGGAAGAGGGGCCGGCCACGGTTCCGCGCCAGGTGGAGCGGTTCCGGGCGGGCGGGCGGGACCCTCGACCAAGGACCGGTTCTCCCTTGGGGAGTCTGGCCTGTGCCCCGCCTGGGAGGCTAAGAGCCTTGCTTCGCCTGCAAAGCCCCCACCCTGCCACAAGGCGGCAGACTTGGACCCAGCCGCTTCAACCCTCCAGTCTCTGCGGAACCACCCAAAAATGGAGTGTGACCGCTGCGACCTCAGTCCCCCAGAGCTCGAACCCCCACCTCTGTGAGGGAATCGGCGACCTCCTGTCCTTGGCGTCCGCAAAAGGCATTCACCTGCGGTGAACCTGGGCCTCGGGCGAACACGGTCAGGCCCCATGGTAGGAGCCCGGGGAGGCAATGGCTGCCTCTGCGGCCAGGCCTCGGACTCTCCCCGGGGCTCTCTCGGGTCCCAGGCGCCCTCTCTCGCCCGGGGAGTGCCCACGCCGTCCCCTGACCCCCGCAGGACGCCTGCATCCCGCCATAAGCGGCCCACCTCGTCCATGGAGCTGGGACACATGGGGCCGGGGTGCCAGCAACTGGCCTACGTGGCTGCAAACCCGCAGACCCCTCCGTCCCGTCCCCACCACTGCGAAGATCCCCCTGTTCTTCCATCCGTAAAGGGGTCCCCCTTTACGGATGGAAGAACAGGGGGGAGGCCCCCAGGAGATGGCTTTTGTCGGAGCCGCGGCTGGGTGGTTTCGGGCCAAGAGGCGGGGCCGCGCAGGCGCAGGCAGGCCCCACCACAAGAGCATCCCTCCGGGCAACGTGCCCCCCGCTTGAGATATCAGGTCAGGTCCACAGGGTCCCTGGGCTGGTGTCAGAGTTAACGGAGGCCCTCCCTGCCACCCAGAGGACCGCGCGTTTTCCCGTGGACCACACTTGCCAGCCCGTCTCCCACCCCGCCAGAGGCAGAGTGCCAGGGAAGAGCTAGGGACCTGGGGCCGGGAAGAGGGGCCGGCCACGGTTCCGGGCCAGGTGGGGCGGGCCCGGGCGGGCGGGACCCACGCCCAGGGACCGGGTCTCCCTGGGGGTCTCGGGCCTGAGACCTGCCTGGGGGGCTAAGAGTCTCTCTTGGCTCAAACGGCCCCACCCTGCCCCGAGGCGGAAAACTTGGACCGAGACGCTTCTACTCTCTAAAGTCTGGGCTGAACTTTGCGAGAAGGGACTGTGTGCGCTGCGACCTGGGTCCCACAGAGCTCGAACCCCCCCTGCCCGTGAAGGGATCCGCGGCCTGTGGTCCCTGGTGTCCGCAAAAGGCATTCACCTGCGGAGAACCTGGGCCCAGGTGAGCGGGACCAGGCCCCACGGCAGGAGCCTGGGGAGGCCACTGGAGCCCCGGGGGCCAGGGCTGGGCATTTTCCCGGGTGCTCTCTCGGGTCCCAGGCGCCCTCTCTCGCCCGGGGAGTGCCCACGCCGTCCCCTGACCCCCGCAGGACGCCTGCATCCCGCCATAAGCGGCCCACCTCGTCCATGGAGCTGGGACACATGGGGCCGGGGTGCGAGCAACTGGCCTACGTGGCTGCAAACCCGCAGACCCCTCCGTCCCGTCCCCACCACTGCGAAGATCCCCCTGTTCTTCCATCCGTAAAGGGGTCCCCCTTTACGGATGGAAGAACAGGGGGGAGGCCCCCAGGAGATGGCTTTTGTCCGAGCCGCGGCTGGGTGGTTTCGGGCCAAGAGGCGGGGCCGCGCAGGCGCAGGCAGGCCCCACCCCAAGAGCATCCCTCCGGGCAACGTGCCCCCCCCTTGAGATATCAGGCCAGGTCCACAGGGTCCCTGGGCTGGTGTCAGAGTTAACGGAGGCCCTCCCTGCCACCCAGAGGACCGCGCGTTTTCCCGTGGACCACACTTCCCAGCAGCTCTCCCACCCCCGCAGAGGCAGAGTGCCAGGAAAGAACTAGGGACCTGGTGCCTGGAAGAGGGGCCGGCCACGGTTCCGCGCCAGGTGGAGCGGTTCCGGGCGGGCGGGCGGGACCCTCGACCAAGGACCGGTTCTCCCTTGGGGAGTCTGGCCTGTGCCCCGCCTGGGAGGCTAAGAGCCTTGCTTCGCCTGCAAAGCCCCCACCCTGCCACAAGGCGGCAGACTTGGACCCAGCCGCTTCAACCCTCCAGTCTCTGCGGAACCACCCAAAAATGGAGTGTGACCGCTGCGACCTCAGTCCCCCAGAGCTCGAACCCCCACCTCTGTGAGGGAATCGGCGACCTCCTGTCCTTGGCGTCCGCAAAAGGCATTCACCTGCGGTGAACCTGGGCCTCGGGCGAACACGGTCAGGCCCCATGGTAGGAGCCCGGGGAGGCAATGGCTGCCTCTGCGGCCAGGCCTCGGACTCTCCCCGGGGCTCTCTCGGGTCCCAGGCGCCCTCTCTCGCCCGGGGAGTGCCCACGCCGTCCCTTGACCCCCGCAGGACGCCTGCATCCCGCAATAAGCGGCCCACCTCGTCCATGGAGCTGGGACACATGGGGCCGGGGTGCCAGCAACTGGCCTACGTGGCTGCAAACCCGCAGACCCCTCCGTCCCGTCCCCACCACTGCGAAGATCCCCCTGTTCTTCCATCCGTAAAGGGGTCCCCCTTTACGGATGGAAGAACAGGTGGGAGGCCCCCAGGAGATGGCTTTTGTCGGAGCCGCGGCTGGGTGGTTTCGGGCCAAGAGGCGGGGCCGCGCAGGCGCAGGCAGGCCCCACCACAAGAGCATCCCTCCGGGCAACGTGCCCCCCCCTTGAGATATCAGGTCAGGTCCACAGGGTCCCTGGGCTGGTGTCAGAGTTAACGGAGGCCCTCCCTGCCACCCAGAGGACCGCGCGTTTTCCCGTGGACCACACTTGCCAGCCCGTCTCCCACCCCGCCAGAGGCAGAGTGCCAGGGAAGAGCTAGGGACCTGGGGCCGGGAAGAGGGGCCGGCCACGGTTCCGGGCCAGGTGGGGCGGGCCCGGGCGGGCGGGACCCACGCCCAGGGACCGGGTCTCCCTGGGGTTCTCGGGCCTGAGACCTGCCTGGGGGGCTAAGAGTCTCTCTTGGCTCAAACGGCCCCACCCTGCCCCGAGGCGGAAAACTTGGACCGAGACGCTTCTACTCTCTAAAGTCTGGGCTGAACTTTGCGAGAAGGGACTGTGTGCGCTGCGACCTGGGTCCCACAGAGCTCGAACCCCCCCTGCCCGTGAAGGGATCCGCGGCCTGTGGTCCCTGGTGTCCGCAAAAGGCATTCACCTGCGGAGAACCTGGGCCCAGGTGAGCGGGACCAGGCCCCACGGCAGGAGCCTGGGGAGGCCACTGGAGCCCCGGGGGCCAGGGCTGGGCATTTTCCCGGGTGCTCTCTCGGGTCCCAGGCGCCCTCTCTCGCCCGGGGAGTGCCCACGCCGTCCCCTGACCCCCGCAGGACGCCTGCATCCCGCCATAAGCGGCCCACCTCGTCCATGGAGCTGGGACACATGGGGCCGGGGTGCGAGCAACTGGCCTACGTGGCTGCAAACCCGCAGACCCCTCCGTCCCGTCCCCACCACTGCGAAGATCCCCCTGTTCTTCCATCCGTAAAGGGGTCCCCCTTTACGGATGGAAGAACAGGGGGGAGGCCCCCAGGAGATGGCTTTTGTCCGAGCCGCGGCTGGGTGGTTTCGGGCCAAGAGGCGGGGCCGCGCAGGCGCAGGCAGGCCCCACCCCAAGAGCATCCCTCCGGGCAACGTGCCCCCCCCTTGAGATATCAGGCCAGGTCCACAGGGTCCCTGGGCTGGTGTCAGAGTTAACGGAGGCCCTCCCTGCCACCCAGAGGACCGCGCGTTTTCCCGTGGACCACACTTCCCAGCAGCTCTCCCACCCCCGCAGAGGCAGAGTGCCAGGAAAGAACTAGGGACCTGGTGCCTGGAAGAGGGGCCGGCCACGGTTCCGCGCCAGGTGGAGCGGTTCCGGGCGGGCGGGCGGGACCCTCGACCAAGGACCGGTTCTCCCTTGGGGAGTCTGGCCTGTGCCCCGCCTGGGAGGCTAAGAGCCTTGCTTCGCCTGCAAAGCCCCCACCCTGCCACAAGGCGGCAGACTTGGACCCAGCCGCTTCAACCCTCCAGTCTCTGCGGAACCACCCAAAAATGGAGTGTGACCGCTGCGACCTCAGTCCTTCAGAGCTCGAACCCCCACCTCTGTGAGGGAATCGGCAACCTCCTGTCCTTGGCGTCCGCAAAAGGCATTCACCTGCGGTGAACCTGGGCCTCGGGCGAACACGGTCAGGCCCCATGGTAGGAGACCGGGGAGTCTATGGCAGCCTCTGCGGCCAGGCCTCGGACTCTCCCCGGGGCTCTCTCGGGTCCCAGGCTCCCTCTCTCGCCCGGGGAGTGCCCACGCCGTCCCCTGACCCCCGAAGGACGCCTGCATCCCGCCATAAGCGGCCCACCTCGTCCATGGAGCTGGGACACATGGGGCCAGGGTGCGAGCAACTGGCCTACGTGGCTGCAAACCCGCAGACCCCTCCGTCCCGTCCCCACCACTGCGAAGATCCCCCCTGTTCTTCCATCCGTAAAGGGGGACCCCTTTACGGATGGAAGAACAGGGGGGAGGCCCCCAGGAGATGGCTTTTGTCCGAGCCGCGGCTGGGTGGTTTCGGGCCAAGAGGCGGGGCCGCGCAGGCGCAGGCAGGCCCCACCCCAAGAGCATCCCTTCGGGCAACGTGCCCCCCCCTTGAGATATCAGGCCAGGTGCACAGGGTCCCTGGGCTGGTGTCAGAGTTAACGGAGGCCCTCCCTGCCACCCAGAGGACCGCGCGTTTTCCCGTGGACCACACTTGCCAGCCCGTCTCCCACCCCGCCAGAGGCAGAGTGCCAGGGAAGAGCTAGGGACCTGGGGCCGGGAAGAGGGGCCGGCCACGGTTCCGGGCCAGGTGGGGCGGGCCCGGGCGGGCGGGACCCACGCCCAGGGACCGGGTCTCCCTGGGGGTCTCGGGCCTGAGACCTGCCTGGGGGGCTAAGAGTCTCTCTTGGCTCAAACGGCCCCACCCTGCCCCGAGGCGGAAAACTTGGACCGAGACGCTTCTACTCTCTAAAGTCTGGGCTGAACTTTGCGAGAAGGGACTGTGTGCGCTGCGACCTGGGTCCCACAGAGCCTGAACCCCCCCTGCCCGTGAAGGGATCCGCGGCCTGTGGTCCCTGGTGTCCGCAAAAGGCATTCACCTGCGGAGAACCTGGGCCCAGGTGAGCGGGACCAGGCCCCACGGCAGTAGCCTGGGGAGGCCACTGGAGCCCCGGGGGCCAGGGCTGGGCATTTTCCCGGGTGCTCTCTCGGGTCCCAGGCGCCCTCTCTCGCCCGGGGAGTGCCCACGCCGTCCCCTGACCCCCGCAGGACGCCTGCATCCCGCCATAAGCGGCCCACCTCGTCCATGGAGCTGGGACACATGGGGCCGGGGTGCGAGCAACTGGCCTACGTGGCTGCAAACCCGCAGACCCCTCCGTCCCGTCCCAACCACTGCGAAGATCCCCCTGTTCTTCCATCCGTAAAGGGGTCCCCCTTTACGGATGGAAGAACAGGGGGGAGGCCCCCAGGAGATGGCTTTTGTCCGAGCCGCGGCTGGGTGGTTTCGGGCCAAGAGGCGGGGCCGCGCAGGCGCAGGCAGGCCCCACCCCAAGAGCATCCCTCCGGGCAACGTGCCCCCCCCTTGAGATATCAGGCCAGGTCCACAGGGTCCCTGGGCTGGTGTCAGAGTTAACGGAGGCCCTCCCTGCCACACAGAGGACCGCGCGATTTCCCGTGGACCACACTTCCCAGCAGCTCTCCCACCCCCGCAGAGGCAGAGTGCCAGGAAAGAACTAGGGACCTGGTGCCTGGAAGAGGGGCCGGCCACGGTTCCGCGCCAGGTGGAGCGGTTCCGGGCGGGGGGGCGGGACCCTGGACCAAGGACCGGTTTTCCCTTGGGGAGTCTGGCCTGTGCCCCGCCTGGGAGGCTAAGAGCCTTGCTTCGCCTGCAAAGCCCCCACCCTGCCACAAGGCGGCAGACTTGGACCCAGCCGCTTCAACCCTCCAGTCTCTGCGGAACCACCCAAAAATGGAGTGTGACCGCTGCGACCTCAGTCCCCCAGAGCTCGAACCCCCACCTCTGTGAGGGAATCGGCGACCTCCTGTCCTTGGCGTCCGCAAAAGGCATTCACCTGCGGTGAACCTGGGCCTCGGGCGAACACGGTCAGGCCCCATGGTAGGAGCCCGGGGAGGCAATGGCAGCCTCTGCGGCCAGGCCTCGGACTCTCCCCGGGGCTCTCTCGGGTCCCAGGCGCCCTCTCTCGCCCGGGGAGTGCCCACGCCGTCCCCTGACCCCCGCAGGACGCCTGCATCCCGCCATAAGCGGCCCACCTCGTCCATGGAGCTGGGACACATGGGGCCGGGGTGCGAGCAACTGGCCTACGTGGCTGCAAACCCGCAGACCCCTCCGTCCCATCCCCACCACTGCGAAGATCCCCCTGTTCTTCCATCCGTAAGGGGTCCCCCTTTACGGATGGAAGAACAGGGGGGAGGCCCCCAGGAGATGGCTTTTGTCCGAGCCGCGGCTGGGTGGTTTCGGGCCAAGAGGCGGGGCCGCGCAGGCGCAAGCAGGCCCCACCCCAAGAGCATCCCTCCGGGCAACGTGCCCCCCCCCTTGAGATATCAGGCCAGGTGCACAGGGTCCCTGGGCTGGTGTCAGAGTTAACGGAGGCCCTCCCTGCCACCCCGAGGACCGCGCGTTTTCCCGTGGACCACACTTGCCAGCTCGTCTCCCACCCCGCCAGAGGCAGAGTGCCAGGGAAGAGCTAGGGACCTGGGGCCGGGAAGAGGGGCCGGCCACGGTTCCGGGCCAGGTGGGGCGGGCCCGGGCGGGCGGGACCCACGCCCAGGGACCGGGTCTCCCTGGGGGTCTCGGGCCTGAGACCTGCCTGGGGGGCTAAGAGTCTCTCTTGGCTCAAACGGCCCCACCGTGCCCCGAGGCGGAAATGTTGGACCGAGACGCTTCTACTCTCTAAAGTCTGGGCTGAACTTTGCGAGAAGGGACTGTGTGCGCTGCGACCTGGGTCCCACAGAGCTCGAACCCCCCCTGCCCGTGAAGGGATCCGCGGCCTGTGGTCCCTGGTGTCCGCAAAAGGCATTCACCTGCGGAGAACCTGGGCCCAGGTGAGCGGGACCAGGCCCCACGGCAGGAGCCTGGGGAGGCCACTGGAGCCCCGGGGGCCAGGGCTGGGCATTTTCCCGGGTGCTCTCTCGGGTCCCAGGCGCCCTCTCTCGCCCGGGGAGTGCCCACGCCGTCCCCTGACCCCCGCAGGACGCCTGCATCCCGCCATAAGCGGCCCACCTCGTCCATGGAGCTGGGACACATGGGGCCGGGGTGCGAGCAACTGGCCTACGTGGCTGCAAACCCGCAGACCCCTCCGTCCAGTCCCCACCACTGCGAAGATCCCCCTGTTCTTCCATCCGTAAAGGGGTCCCCCTTTACGGATGGAAGAACAGGGGGGAGGCCCCCAGGAGATGGCTTTTGTCCGAGCCGCGGCTGGGTGGTTTCGGGCCAAGAGGCGGGGCCGCGCAGGCGCAGGCAGGCCCCACCCCAAGAGCATCCCTCCGGGCAACGTGCCCCTCCCTTGAGATATCAGGCCAGGTGCACAGGGTCCCTGGGCTGGTGTCAGAGTTAACGGAGGCCCTCCCTGCCACCCAGAGGACCGCGCGTTTTCCCGTGGACCACACTTGCCAGCCCGTCTCCCACCCCGCCAGAGGCAGAGTGCCAGGGAAGAGCTAGGGACCTGGGGCCGGGAAGAGGGGCCGGCCACGGTTCCGGGCCAGGTGGGGCGGGCCCGGGCGGGCGGGACCCACGCCCAGGGACCGGGTCTCCCTGGGGGTCTCGGGCCTGAGACCTGCCTGGGGGGCTAAGAGTCTCTCTTGGCTCAAACGGCCCCACCCTGCCCCGAGGCGGAAAACTTGGACCGAGACGCTTCTACTCTCTAAAGTCTGGGCTGAACTTTGCGAGAAGGGACTGTGTGCGCTGCGACCTGGGTCCCACAGAGCTCGAACCCCCCCTGCCCGTGAAGGGATCCGCGGCCTGTGGTCCCTGGTGTCCGCAAAAGGCATTCACCTGCGGAGAACCTGGGCCCAGGTGAGCGGGACCAGGCCCCACGGCAGGAGCCTGGGGAGGCCACTGGAGCCCCGGGGGCCAGGGCTGGGCATTTTCCCGGGTGCTCTCTCGGGTCCCAGGCGCCCTCTCTCGCCCGGGGAGTGCCCACGCCGTCCCCTGACCCCCGCAGGACGCCTGCATCCCGCCATAAGCGGCCCACCTCGTCCATGGAGCTGGGACACATGGGGCCGGGGTGCGAGCAACTGGCCTACGTGGCTGCAAAACCGCAGACCCCTCCTTCCCGTCCCAACCACTGCGAAGATCCCCCTGTTCTTCCATCCGTAAAGGGGTCCCCCTTTACGGATGGAAGAACAGGGGGGAGGCCCCCAGGAGATGGCTTTTGTCCGAGCCGCGGCTGGGTGGTTTCGGGCCAAGAGGCGGGGCCGCGCAGGCGCAGGCAGGCCCCACCCCAAGAGCATCCCTCCGGGCAACGTGCCCCCCCCTTGAGATATCAGGCCAGGTCCACAGGGTCCCTGGGCTGGTGTCAGAGTTAACGGAGGCCCTCCCTGCCACCCAGAGGACCGCGCGTTTTCCCGTGGACCACACTTCCCAGCAGCTCTCCCACCCCCGCAGAGGCAGAGTGCCAGGAAAGAACTAGGGACCTGGTGCCTGGAAGAGGGGCCGGCCACGGTTCCGCGCCAGGTGGAGCGGTTCCGGGCGGGCGGGCGGGACCCTCGACCAAGGACCGGTTCTCCCTTGGGGAGTCTGGCCTGTGCCCCGCCTGGGAGGCTAAGAGCCTTGCTTCGCCTGCAAAGCCCCCACCCTGCCACAAGGCGGCAGACTTGGACCCAGCCGCTTCAACCCTCCAGTCTCTGCGGAACCACCCAAAAATGGAGTGTGACCGCTGCGACCTCAGTCCCCCAGAGCTCGAACCCCCACCTCTGTGAGGGAATCGGCGACCTCCTGTCCTTGGCGTCCGCAAAAGGCATTCACCTGCGGTGAACCTGGGCCTCGGGCGAACACGGTCAGGCCCCATGGTAGGAGCCCGGGGAGGCAATGGCTGCCTCTGCGGCCAGGCCTCGGACTCTCCCCGGGGCTCTCTCGGGTCCCAGGCGCCCTCTCTCGCCCGGGGAGTGCCCACGCCGTCCCCTGACCCCCGCAGGACGCCTGCATCCCGCAATAAGCGGCCCACCTCGTCCATGGAGCTGGGACACATGGGGCCGGGGTGCGAGCAACTGGCCTACGTGGCTGCAAACCCGCAGACCCCTCCGTCCCGTCCCCACCACTGCGAAGATCCCCCTGTTCTTCCATCCGTAAAGGGGTCCCCCTTTACGGATGGAAGAACAGGGGGGAGGCCCCCAGGAGATGGCTTTTGTCGGAGCCGCGGCTGGGTGGTTTCGGGCCAAGAGGCGGGGCCGCGCAGGCGCAGGCAGGCCCCACCACAAGAGCATCCCTCCGGGCAACGTGCCCCCCGCTTGAGATATCAGGTCAGGTCCACAGGGTCCCTGGGCTGGTGTCAGAGTTAACGGAGGCCCTCCCTGCCACCCAGAGGACCGCGCGTTTTCCCGTGGACCACACTTGCCAGCCCGTCTCCCACCCCGCCAGAGGCAGAGTGCCAGGGAAGAGCTAGGGACCTGGGGCCGGGAAGAGGGGCCGGCCACGGTTCCGGGCCAGGTGGGGCGGGCCCGGGCGGGCGGGACCCACGCCCAGGGACCGGGTCTCCCTGGGGGTCTCGGGCCTGAGACCTGCCTGGGGGGCTAAGAGTCTCTCTTGGCTCAAACGGCCCCACCCTGCCCCGAGGCGGAAAACTTGGACCGAGACGCTTCTACTCTCTAAAGTCTGGGCTGAACTTTGCGAGAAGGGACTGTGTGCGCTGCGACCTGGGTCCCACAGAGCTCGAACCCCCCCTGCCCGTGAAGGGATCCGCGGCCTGTGGTCCCTGGTGTCCGCAAAAGGCATTCACCTGCGGAGAACCTGGGCCCAGGTGAGCGGGACCAGGCCCCACGGCAGGAGCCTGGGGAGGCCACTGGAGCCCCGGGGGCCAGGGCTGGGCATTTTCCCGGGTGCTCTCTCGGGTCCCAGGCGCCCTCTCTCGCCCGGGGAGTGCCCACGCCGTCCCCTGACCCCCGCAGGACGCCTGCATCCCGCCATAAGCGGCCCACCTCGTCCATGGAGCTGGGACACATGGGGCCGGGGTGCGAGCAACTGGCCTACGTGGCTGCAAACCCGCAGACCCCTCCGTCCCGTCCCCACCACTGCGAAGATCCCCCTGTTCTTCCATCCGTAAAGGGGTCCCCCTTTACGGATGGAAGAACAGGGGGGAGGCCCCCAGGAGATGGCTTTTGTCCGAGCCGCGGCTGGGTGGTTTCGGGCCAAGAGGCGGGGCCGCGCAGGCGCAGGCAGGCCCCACCCCAAGAGCATCCCTCCGGGCAACGTGCCCCCCCCTTGAGATATCAGGCCAGGTCCACAGGGTCCCTGGGCTGGTGTCAGAGTTAACGGAGGCCCTCCCTGCCACCCAGAGGACCGCGCGTTTTCCCGTGGACCACACTTCCCAGCAGCTCTCCCACCCCCGCATAGGCAGAGTGCCAGGAAAGAACTAGGGACCTGGTGCCTGGAAGAGGGGCCGGCCACGGTTCCGCGCCAGGTGGAGCGGTTCCGGGCGGGCGGGCGGGACCCTCGACCAAGGACCGGTTCTCCCTTGGGGAGTCTGGCCTGTGCCCCGCCTGGGAGGCTAAGAGCCTTGCTTCGCCTGCAAAGCCCCCACCCTGCCACAAGGCGGCAGACTTGGACCCAGCCGCTTCAACCCTCCAGTCTCTGCGGAACCACCCAAAAATGGAGTGTGACCGCTGCGACCTCAGTCCCCCAGAGCTCGAACCCCCACCTCTGTGAGGGAATCGGCGACCTCCTGTCCTTGGCGTCCGCAAAAGGCATTCACCTGCGGTGAACCTGGGCCTCGGGCGAACACGGTCAGGCCCCATGGTAGGAGCCCGGGGAGGCAATGGCTGCCTCTGCGGCCAGGCCTCGGACTCTCCCCGGGGCTCTCTCGGGTCCCAGGCGCCCTCTCTCGCCCGGGGAGTGCCCACGCCGTCCCCTGACCCCCGCAGGACGCCTGCATCCCGCCATAAGCGGCCCACCTCGTCCATGGAGCTGGGACACATGGGGCCGGGGTGCGAGCAACTGGCCTACGTGGCTGCAAACCCGCAGACCCCTCCGTCCCGTCCCCACCACTGCGAAGATTCCCCTGTTCTTCCATCCGTAAAGGGGTCCCCCTTTACGGATGGAAGAACAGGGGGGAGGCCCCCAGGAGATGGCTTTTGTCCGAGCCGCGGCTGGGTGGTTTCGGGCCAAGAGGCGGGGCCGCGCAGGCGCAGGCAGGCCCCACCCCAAGAGCATCCCTCCGGGCAACGTGCCCCCCCCTTGAGATATCAGGCCAGGTGCACAGGGTCCCTGGGCTGGTGTCAGAGTTAACGGAGGCCCTCCCTGCCACCCAGAGGACCGCGCGTTTTCCCGTGGACCACACTTCCCAGCAGCTCTCCCACCCCCGCAGAGGCAGAGTGCCAGGAAAGAACTAGGGACCTGGTGCCTGGAAGAGGGGCCGGCCACGGTTCCGCGCCAGGTGGAGCGCTTCCGGGCGGGCGGGCGGGACCCTCGACCAAGGACCGGTTCTCCCTTGGGGAGTCTGGCCTGTGCCCCGCCTGGGAGGCTAAGAGCCTTGCTTCGCCTGCAAAGCCCCCACCCTGCCACAAGGCGGCAGACTTGGACCCAGCCGCTTCAACCCTCCAGTCTCTGCGGAACCACCCAAAAATGGAGTGTGACCGCTGCGACCTCAGTCCCCCAGAGCTCGAACCCCCACCTCTGTGAGGGAATCGGCGACCTCCTGTCCTTGGCGTCCGCAAAAGGCATTCACCTGCGGTGAACCTGGGCCTCGGGCGAACACGGTCAGGCCCCATGGTAGGAGCCCGGGGAGGCTATGGCAGCCTCTGCGGCCAGGCCTCGGACTCTCCCCGGGGCTCTCTCGGGTCCCAGGCGCCCTCTCTCGCCCGGGGAGTGCCCACGCCGTCCCCTTCCCCCGAAGGACGCCTGCATCCCGCCATAAGCGGCCCACCTCGTCCATGGAGCTGGGACACATGGGGCCCGGGTGCGAGCAACTGGCCTACGTGGCTGCAAACCCGCAGACCCCTCCGTCCCGTCCCCACCACTGCGAAGATCCCCCTGTTCTTCCATCCGTAAAGGGGTCCCCCTTTACGGATGGAAGAACAGGGGGGAGGCCCCCAGGAGATGGCTTTTGTCCGAGCCGCGGCTGGGTGGTTTCGGGCCAAGAGGCGGGGCCGCGCAGGCGCAAGCAGGCCCCACCCCAAGAGCATCCCTCCGGGCAACGTGCCCCTCCCTTGAGATATCAGGCCAGGTGCACAGGGTCCCTGGGCTGGTGTCAGAGTTAACGGAGGCCCTCCCTGCCACCCAGAGGACCGCGCGTTTTCCCGTGGACCACACTTGCCAGCCCGTCTCCCACCCCGCCAGAGGCAGAGTGCCAGGGAAGAGCTAGGGACCTGGGGCCGGGAAGAGGGGCCGGCCACGGTTCCGGGCCAGGTGGGGCGGGCCCGGGCGGGCGGGACCCACGCCCAGGGACCGGGTCTCCCTGGGGGTCTCGGGCCTGAGACCTGCCTGGGGGGCTAAGAGTCTCTCTTGGCTCAAACGGCCCCACCCTGCCCCGAGGCGGAAAACTTGGACCGAGACGCTTCTACTCTCTAAAGTCTGGGCTGAACTTTGCGAGAAGGGACTGTGTGCGCTGCGACCTGGGTCCCACAGAGCTCGAACCCCCCCTGCCCGTGAAGGGATCCGCGGCCTGTGGTCCCTGGTGTCCGCAAAAGGCATTCACCTGCGGAGAACCTGGGCCCAGGTGAGCGGGACCAGGCCCCACGGCAGGAGCCTGGGGAGGCCACTGGAGCCCCGGGGGCCAGGGCTGGGCATTTTCCCGGGTGCTCTCTCGGGTCCCAGGCGCCCTCTCTCGCCCGGGGAGTGCCCACGCCGTCCCCTGACCCCCGCAGGACGCCTGCATCCCGCCATAAGCGGCCCACCTCGTCCATGGAGCTGGGACACATGGGGCCGGGGTGCGAGCAACTGGCCTACGTGGCTGCAAACCCGCAGACCCCTCCGTCCCGTCCCCACCACTGCGAAGATCCCCCTGTTCTTCCATCCGTAAAGGGGTCCCCCTTTACGGATGGAAGAACAGGGGGGAGGCCCCCAGGAGATGGCTTTTGTCCGAGCCGCGGCTGGGTGGTTTCGGGCCAAGAGGCGGGGCCGCGCAGGCGCAGGCAGGCCCCACCCCAAGAGCATCCCTCCGGGCAACGTGCCCCCCCCTTGAGATATCAGGCCAGGTCCACAGGGTCCCTGGGCTGGTGTCAGAGTTAACGGAGGCCCTCCCTGCCACCCAGAGGACCGCGCGTTTTCCCGTGGACCACACTTCCCAGCAGCTCTCCCACCCCCGCAGAGGCAGAGTGCCAGGAAAGAACTAGGGACCTGGTGCCTGGAAGAGGGGCCGGCCACGGTTCCGCGCCAGGTGGAGCGGTTCCGGGCGGGCGGGCGGGACCCTCGACCAAGGACCGGTTCTCCCTTGGGGAGTCTGGCCTGTGCCCCGCCTGGGAGGCTAAGAGCCTTGCTTCGCCTGCAAAGCCCCCACCCTGCCACAAGGCGGCAGACTTGGACCCAGCCGCTTCAACCCTCCAGTCTCTGCGGAACCACCCAAAAATGGAGTGTGACCGCTGCGACCTCAGTCCCCCAGAGCTCGAACCCCCACCTCTGTGAGGGAATCGGCGACCTCCTGTCCTTGGCGTCCGCAAAAGGCATTCACCTGCGGTGAACCTGGGCCTCGGGCGAACACGGTCAGGCCCCATGGTAGGAGCCCGGGGAGGCAATGGCTGCCTCTGCGGCCAGGCCTCGGACTCTCCCCGGGGCTCTCTCGGGTCCCAGGCGCCCTCTCTCGCCCGGGGAGTGCCCACGCCGTCCCCTGACCCCCGCAGGACGCCTGCATCCCGCAATAAGCGGCCCACCTCGTCCATGGAGCTGGGACACATGGGGCCGGGGTGCCAGCAACTGGCCTACGTGGCTGCAAACCCGCAGACCCCTCCGTCCCGTCCCCACCACTGCGAAGATCCCCCTGTTCTTCCATCCGTAAAGGGGTCCCCCTTTACGGATGGAAGAACAGGGGGGAGGCCCCCAGGAGATGGCTTTTGTCGGAGCCGCGGCTGGGTGGTTTCGGGCCAAGAGGCGGGGCCGCGCAGGCGCAGGCAGGCCCCACCACAAGAGCATCCCTCCGGGCAACGTGCCCCCCGCTTGAGATATCAGGTCAGGTCCACAGGGTCCCTGGGCTGGTGTCAGAGTTAACGGAGGCCCTCCCTGCCACCCAGAGGACCGCGCGTTTTCCCGTGGACCACACTTGCCAGCCCGTCTCCCACCCCGCCAGAGGCAGAGTGCCAGGGAAGAGCTAGGGACCTGGGGCCGGGAAGAGGGGCCGGCCACGGTTCCGGGCCAGGTGGGGCGGGCCCGGGCGGGCGGGACCCACGCCCAGGGACCGGGTCTCCCTGGGGGTCTCGGGCCTGAGACCTGCCTGGGGGGCTAAGAGTCTCTCTTGGCTCAAACGGCCCCACCCTGCCCCGAGGCGGAAAACTTGGACCGAGACGCTTCTACTCTCTAAAGTCTGGGCTGAACTTTGCGAGAAGGGACTGTGTGCGCTGCGACCTGGGTCCCACAGAGCTCGAACCCCCCCTGCCCGTGAAGGGATCCGCGGCCTGTGGTCCCTGGTGTCCGCAAAAGGCATTCACCTGCGGAGAACCTGGGCCCAGGTGAGCGGGACCAGGCCCCACGGCAGGAGCCTGGGGAGGCCACTGGAGCCCCGGGGGCCAGGGCTGGGCATTTTCCCGGGTGCTCTCTCGGGTCCCAGGCGCCCTCTCTCGCCCGGGGAGTGCCCACGCCGTCCCCTGACCCCCGCAGGACGCCTGCATCCCGCCATAAGCGGCCCACCTCGTCCATGGAGCTGGGACACATGGGGCCGGGGTGCGAGCAACTGGCCTACGTGGCTGCAAACCCGCAGACCCCTCCGTCCCGTCCCCACCACTGCGAAGATCCCCCTGTTCTTCCATCCGTAAAGGGGTCCCCCTTTACGGATGGAAGAACAGGGGGGAGGCCCCCAGGAGATGGCTTTTGTCCGAGCCGCGGCTGGGTGGTTTCGGGCCAAGAGGCGGGGCCGCGCAGGCGCAGGCAGGCCCCACCCCAAGAGCATCCCTCCGGGCAACGTGCCCCCCCCTTGAGATATCAGGCCAGGTCCACAGGGTCCCTGGGCTGGTGTCAGAGTTAACGGAGGCCCTCCCTGCCACCCAGAGGACCGCGCGTTTTCCCGTGGACCACACTTCCCAGCAGCTCTCCCACCCCCGCAGAGGCAGAGTGCCAGGAAAGAACTAGGGACCTGGTGCCTGGAAGAGGGGCCGGCCACGGTTCCGCGCCAGGTGGAGCGGTTCCGGGCGGGCGGGCGGGACCCTCGACCAAGGACCGGTTCTCCCTTGGGGAGTCTGGCCTGTGCCCCGCCTGGGAGGCTAAGAGCCTTGCTTCGCCTGCAAAGCCCCCACCCTGCCACAAGGCGGCAGACTTGGACCCAGCCGCTTCAACCCTCCAGTCTCTGCGGAACCACCCAAAAATGGAGTGTGACCGCTGCGACCTCAGTCCCCCAGAGCTCGAACCCCCACCTCTGTGAGGGAATCGGCGACCTCCTGTCCTTGGCGTCCGCAAAAGGCATTCACCTGCGGTGAACCTGGGCCTCGGGCGAACACGGTCAGGCCCCATGGTAGGAGCCCGGGGAGGCAATGGCTGCCTCTGCGGCCAGGCCTCGGACTCTCCCCGGGGCTCTCTCGGGTCCCAGGCGCCCTCTCTCGCCCGGGGAGTGCCCACGCCGTCCCTTGACCCCCGCAGGACGCCTGCATCCCGCAATAAGCGGCCCACCTCGTCCATGGAGCTGGGACACATGGGGCCGGGGTGCCAGCAACTGGCCTACGTGGCTGCAAACCCGCAGACCCCTCCGTCCCGTCCCCACCACTGCGAAGATCCCCCTGTTCTTCCATCCGTAAAGGGGTCCCCCTTTACGGATGGAAGAACAGGTGGGAGGCCCCCAGGAGATGGCTTTTGTCGGAGCCGCGGCTGGGTGGTTTCGGGCCAAGAGGCGGGGCCGCGCAGGCGCAGGCAGGCCCCACCACAAGAGCATCCCTCCGGGCAACGTGCCCCCCCCTTGAGATATCAGGTCAGGTCCACAGGGTCCCTGGGCTGGTGTCAGAGTTAACGGAGGCCCTCCCTGCCACCCAGAGGACCGCGCGTTTTCCCGTGGACCACACTTGCCAGCCCGTCTCCCACCCCGCCAGAGGCAGAGTGCCAGGGAAGAGCTAGGGACCTGGGGCCGGGAAGAGGGGCCGGCCACGGTTCCGGGCCAGGTGGGGCGGGCCCGGGCGGGCGGGACCCACGCCCAGGGACCGGGTCTCCCTGGGGGTCTCGGGCCTGAGACCTGCCTGGGGGGCTAAGAGTCTCTCTTGGCTCAAACGGCCCCACCCTGCCCCGAGGCGGAAAACTTGGACCGAGACGCTTCTACTCTCTAAAGTCTGGGCTGAACTTTGCGAGAAGGGACTGTGTGCGCTGCGACCTGGGTCCCACAGAGCTCGAACCCCCCCTGCCCGTGAAGGGATCCGCGGCCTGTGGTCCCTGGTGTCCGCAAAAGGCATTCACCTGCGGAGAACCTGGGCCCAGGTGAGCGGGACCAGGCCCCACGGCAGGAGCCTGGGGAGGCCACTGGAGCCCCGGGGGCCAGGGCTGGGCATTTTCCCGGGTGCTCTCTCGGGTCCCAGGCGCCCTCTCTCGCCCGGGGAGTGCCCACGCCGTCCCCTGACCCCCGCAGGACGCCTGCATCCCGCCATAAGCGGCCCACCTCGTCCATGGAGCTGGGACACATGGGGCCGGGGTGCGAGCAACTGGCCTACGTGGCTGCAAACCCGCAGACCCCTCCGTCCCGTCCCCACCACTGCGAAGATCCCCCTGTTCTTCCATCCGTAAAGGGGTCCCCCTTTACGGATGGAAGAACAGGGGGGAGGCCCCCAGGAGATGGCTTTTGTCCGAGCCGCGGCTGGGTGGTTTCGGGCCAAGAGGCGGGGCCGCGCAGGCGCAGGCAGGCCCCACCCCAAGAGCATCCCTCCGGGCAACGTGCCCCCCCCTTGAGATATCAGGCCAGGTCCACAGGGTCCCTGGGCTGGTGTCAGAGTTAACGGAGGCCCTCCCTGCCACCCAGAGGACCGCGCGTTTTCCCGTGGACCACACTTCCCAGCAGCTCTCCCACCCCCGCAGAGGCAGAGTGCCAGGAAAGAACTAGGGACCTGGTGCCTGGAAGAGGGGCCGGCCACGGTTCCGCGCCAGGTGGAGCGCTTCCGGGCGGGCGGGCGGGACCCTCGACCAAGGACCGGTTCTCCCTTGGGGAGTCTGGCCTGTGCCCCGCCTGGGAGGCTAAGAGCCTTGCTTCGCCTGCAAAGCCCCCACCCTGCCACAAGGCGGCAGACTTGGACCCAGCCGCTTCAACCCTCCAGTCTCTGCGGAACCACCCAAAAATGGAGTGTGACCGCTGCGACCTCAGTCCCCCAGAGCTCGAACCCCCACCTCTGTGAGGGAATCGGCGACCTCCTGTCCTTGGCGTCCGCAAAAGGCATTCACCTGCGGTGAACCTGGGCCTCGGGCGAACACGGTCAGGCCCCATGGTAGGAGCCCGGGGAGGCTATGGCAGCCTCTGCGGCCAGGCCTCGGACTCTCCCCGGGGCTCTCTCGTGTCCCAGGCGCCCTCTCTCGCCCGGGGAGTGCCCACGCCGTCCCCTGACCCCCGAAGGACGCCTGCATCCCGCCATAAGCGGCCCACCTCGTCCATGGAGCTGGGACACATGGGGCCCGGGTGCGAGCAACTGGCCTACGTGGCTGCAAACCCGCAGACCCCTCCGTCCCGTCCCCACCACTGCGAAGATCCCCCTGTTCTTCCATCCGTAAAGGGGTCCCCCTTTACGGATGGAAGAACAGGGGGGAGGCCCCCAGGAGATGGCTTTTGTCCGAGCCGCGGCTGGGTGGTTTCGGGCCAAGAGGCGGGGCCGCGCAGGCGCAAGCAGGCCCCACCCCAAGAGCATCCCTCCGGGCAACGTGCCCCTCCCTTGAGATATCAGGCCAGGTGCACAGGGTCCCTGGGCTGGTGTCAGAGTTAACGGAGGCCCTCCCTGCCACCCAGAGGACCGCGCGTTTTCCCGTGGACCACACTTGCCAGCCCGTCTCCCACCCCGCCAGAGGCAGAGTGCCAGGGAAGAGCTAGGGACCTGGGGCCGGGAAGAGGGGCCGGCCACGGTTCCGGGCCAGGTGGGGCGGGCCCGGGCGGGCGGGACCCACGCCCAGGGACCGGGTCTCCCTGGGGGTCTCGGGCCTGAGACCTGCCTGGGGGGCTAAGAGTCTCTCTTGGCTCAAACGGCCCCACCCTGCCCCGAGGCGGAAAACTTGGACCGAGACGCTTCTACTCTCTAAAGTCTGGGCTGAACTTTGCGAGAAGGGACTGTGTGCGCTGCGACCTGGGTCCCACAGAGCTCGAACCCCCCCTGCCCGTGAAGGGATCCGCGGCCTGTGGTCCCTGGTGTCCGCAAAAGGCATTCACCTGCGGAGAACCTGGGCCCAGGTGAGCGGGACCAGGCCCCACGGCAGGAGCCTGGGGAGGCCACTGGAGCCCCGGGGGCCAGGGCTGGGCATTTTCCCGGGTGCTCTCTCGGGTCCCAGGCGCCCTCTCTCGCCCGGGGAGTGCCCACGCCGTCCCCTGACCCCCGCAGGACGCCTGCATCCCGCCATAAGCGGCCCACCTCGTCCATGGAGCTGGGACACATGGGGCCGGGGTGCGAGCAACTGGCCTACGTGGCTGCAAACCCGCAGACCCCTCCGTCCCGTCCCAACCACTGCGAAGATCCCCCTGTTCTTCCATCCGTAAAGGGGTCCCCCTTTACGGATGGAAGAACAGGGGGGAGGCCCCCAGGAGATGGCTTTTGTCCGAGCCGCGGCTGGGTGGTTTCGGGCCAAGAGGCGGGGCCGCGCAGGCGCAGGCAGGCCCCACCCCAAGAGCATCCCTCCGGGCAACGTGCCCCCCCCTTGAGATATCAGGCCAGGTCCACAGGGTCCCTGGGCTGGTGTCAGAGTTAACGGAGGCCCTCCCTGCCACCCAGAGGACCGCGCGTTTTCCCGTGGACCACACTTCCCAGCAGCTCTCCCACCCCGGCAGAGGCAGAGTGCCAGGAAAGAACTAGGGACCTGGTGCCTGGAAGAGGGGCCGGCCACGGTTCCGCGCCAGGTGGAGCGGTTCCGGGCGGGCGGGCGGGACCCTCGACCAAGGACCGGTTCTCCCTTGGGGAGTCTGGCCTGTGCCCCGCCTGGGAGGCTAAGAGCCTTGCTTCGCCTGCAAAGCCCCCACCCTGCCACAAGGCGGCAGACTTGGACCCAGCCGCTTCAACCCTCCAGTCTCTGCGGAACCACCCAAAAATGGAGTGTGACCGCTGCGACCTCAGTCCCCCAGAGCTCGAACCCCCACCTCTGTGAGGGAATCGGCGACCTCCTGTCCTTGGCGTCCGCAAAAGGCATTCACCTGCGGTGAACCTGGGCCTCGGGCGAACACGGTCAGGCCCCATGGTAGGAGCCCGGGGAGGCAATGGCTGCCTCTGCGGCCAGGCCTCGGACTCTCCCCGGGGCTCTCTCGGGTCCCAGGCGCCCTCTCTCGCCCGGGGAGTGCCCACGCCGTCCCCTGACCCCCGCAGGACGCCTGCATCCCGCAATAAGCGGCCCACCTCGTCCATGGAGCTGGGACACATGGGGCCGGGGTGCCAGCAACTGGCCTACGTGGCTGCAAACCCGCAGACCCCTCCGTCCCGTCCCCACCACTGCGAAGATCCCCCTGTTCTTCCATCCGTAAAGGGGTCCCCCTTTACGGATGGAAGAACAGGGGGGAGGCCCCCAGGAGATGGCTTTTGTCCGAGCCGCGGCTGGGTGGTTTCGGGCCAAGAGGCGGGGCCGCGCAGGCGCAGGCAGGCCCCACCACAAGAGCATCCCTCCGGGCAACGTGCCCCCCGCTTGAGATATCAGGTCAGGTCCACAGGGTCCCTGGGCTGGTGTCAGAGTTAACGGAGGCCCTCCCTGCCACCCAGAGGACCGCGCGTTTTCCCGTGGACCACACTTGCCAGCCCGTCTCCCACCCCGCCAGAGGCAGAGTGCCAGGGAAGAGCTAGGGACCTGGGGCCGGGAAGAGGGGCCGGCCACGGTTCCGGGCCAGGTGGGGCGGGCCCGGGCGGGCGGGACCCACGCCCAGGGACCGGGTCTCCCTGGGGGTCTCGGGCCTGAGACCTGCCTGGGGGGCTAAGAGTCTCTCTTGGCTCAAACGGCCCCACCCTGCCCCGAGGCGGAAAACTTGGACCGAGACGCTTCTACTCTCTAAAGTCTGGGCTGAACTTTGCGAGAAGGGACTGTGTGCGCTGCGACCTGGGTCCCACAGAGCTCGAACCCCCCCTGCCCGTGAAGGGATCCGCGGCCTGTGGTCCCTGGTGTCCGCAAAAGGCATTCACCTGCGGAGAACCTGGGCCCAGGTGAGCGGGACCAGGCCCCACGGCAGGAGCCTGGGGAGGCCACTGGAGCCCCGGGGGCCAGGGCTGGGCATTTTCCCGGGTGCTCTCTCGGGTCCCAGGCGCCCTCTCTCGCCCGGGGAGTGCCCACGCCGTCCCCTGACCCCCGCAGGACGCCTGCATCCCGCCATAAGCGGCCCACCTCGTCCATGGAGCTGGGACACATGGGGCCGGGGTGCGAGCAACTGGCCTACGTGGCTGCAAACCCGCAGACCCCTCCGTCCCGTCCCCACCACTGCGAAGATCCCCCTGTTCTTCCATCCGTAAAGGGGTCCCCCTTTACGGATGGAAGAACAGGGGGGAGGCCCCCAGGAGATGGCTTTTGTCCGAGCCGCGGCTGGGTGGTTTCGGGCCAAGAGGCGGGGCCGCGCAGGCGCAGGCAGGCCCCACCCCAAGAGCATCCCTCCGGGCAACGTGCCCCCCCCCTTGAGATATCAGGCCAGGTCCACAGGGTCCCTGGGCTGGTGTCAGAGTTAACGGAGGCCCTCCCTGCCACCCAGAGGACCGCGCGTTTTCCCGTGGACCACACTTCCCAGCAGCTCTCCCACCCCCGCAGAGGCTGAGTGCCAGGAAAGAACTAGGGACCTGGTGCCTGGAAGAGGGGCCGGCCACGGTTCCGCGCCAGGTGGAGCGCTTCCGGGCGGGCGGGCGGGACCCTCGACCAAGGACCGGTTCTCCCTTGGGGAGTCTGGCCTGTGCCCCGCCTGGGAGGCTAAGAGCCTTGCTTCGCCTGCAAAGCCCCCACCCTGCCACAAGGCGGCAGACTTGGACCCAGCCGCTTCAACCCTCCAGTCTCTGCGGAACCACCCAAAAATGGAGTGTGACCGCTGCGACCTCAGTCCCCCAGAGCTCGAACCCCCACCTCTGTGAGGGAATCGGCGACCTCCTGTCCTTGGCGTCCGCAAAAGGCATTCACCTGCGGTGAACCTGGGCCTCGGGCGAACACGGTCAGGCCCCATGGTAGGAGCCCGGGGAGGCAATGGCTGCCTCTGCGGCCAGGCCTCGGACTCTCCCCGGGGCTCTCTCGGGTCCCAGGCGCCCTCTCTCGCCCGGGGAGTGCCCACGCCGTCCCCTGACCCCCGAAGGACGCCTGCATCCCGCCATAAGCGGCCCACCTCGTCCATGGAGCTGGGACACATGGGGCCCGGGTGCGAGCAACTGGCCTACGTGGCTGCAAACCCGCAGACCCCTCCGTCCCGTCCCCACCACTGCGAAGATCCCCCTGTTCTTCCATCCGTAAAGGGGTCCCCCTTTACGGATGGAAGAACAGGGGGGAGGCCCCCAGGAGATGGCTTTTGTCCGAGCCGCGGCTGGGTGGTTTCGGGCCAAGAGGCGGGGCCGCGCAGGCGCAGGCAGGCCCCACCACAAGAGCATCCCTCCGGGCAACGTGCCCCTCCCTTGAGATATCAGGCCAGGTGCACAGGGTCCCTGGGCTGGTGTCAGAGTTAACGGAGGCCCTCCCTGCCACCCAGAGGACCGCGCGTTTTCCCGTGGACCACACTTGCCAGCCCGTCTCCCACCCCGCCAGAGGCAGAGTGCCAGGGAAGAGCTAGGGACCTGGGGCCGGGAAGAGGGGCCGGCCACGGTTCCGGGCCAGGTGGGGCGGGCCCGGGCGGGCGGGACCCACGCCCAGGGACCGGGTCTCCCTGGGGGTCTCGGGCCTGAGACCTGCCTGGGGGGCTAAGAGTCTCTCTTGGCTCAAACGGCCCCACCCTGCCCCGAGGCGGAAAACTTGGACCGAGACGCTTCTACTCTCTAAAGTCTGGGCTGAACTTTGCGAGAAGGGACTGTGTGCGCTGCGACCTGGGTCCCACAGAGCTCGAACCCCCCCTGCCCGTGAAGGGATCCGCGGCCTGTGGTCCCTGGTGTCCGCAAAAGGCATTCACCTGCGGAGAACCTGGGCCCAGGTGAGCGGGACCAGGCCCCACGGCAGGAGCCTGGGGAGGCCACTGGAGCCCCGGGGGCCAGGGCTGGGCATTTTCCCGGGTGCTCTCTCGGGTCCCAGGCGCCCTCTCTCGCCCGGGGAGTGCCCACGCCGTCCCCTGACCCCCGCAGGACGCCTGCATCCCGCCATAAGCGGCCCACCTCGTCCATGGAGCTGGGACACATGGGGCCGGGGTGCGAGCAACTGGCCTACGTGGCTGCAAACCCGCAGACCCCTCCGTCCCGTCCCCACCACTGCGAAGATCCCCCTGTTCTTCCATCCGTAAAGGGGTCCCCCTTTACGGATGGAAGAACAGGGGGGAGGCCCCCAGGAGATGGCTTTTGTCCGAGCCGCGGCTGGGTGGTTTCGGGCCAAGAGGCGGGGCCGCGCAGGCGCAGGCAGGCCCCACCCCAAGAGCATCCCTCCGGGCAACGTGCCCCCCCCTTGAGATATCAGGCCAGGTCCACAGGGTCCCTGGGCTGGTGTCAGAGTTAACGGAGGCCCTCCCTGCCACCCAGAGGACCGCGCGTTTTCCCGTGGACCACACTTCCCAGCAGCTCTCCCACCCCCGCAGAGGCAGAGTGCCAGGAAAGAACTAGGGACCTGGTGCCTGGAAGAGGGGCCGGCCACGGTTCCGCGCCAGGTGGAGCGGTTCCGGGCGGGCGGGCGGGACCCTCGACCAAGGACCGGTTCTCCCTTGGGGAGTCTGGCCTGTGCCCCGCCTGGGAGGCTAAGAGCCTTGCTTCGCCTGCAAAGCCCCCACCCTGCCACAAGGCGGCAGACTTGGACCCAGCCGCTTCAACCCTCCAGTCTCTGCGGAACCACCCAAAAATGGAGTGTGACCGCTGCGACCTCAGTCCCCCAGAGCTCGAACCCCCACCTCTGTGAGGGAATCGGCGACCTCCTGTCCTTGGCGTCCGCAAAAGGCATTCACCTGCGGTGAACCTGGGCCTCGGGCGAACACGGTCAGGCCCCATGGTAGGAGCCCGGGGAGGCAATGGCTGCCTCTGCGGCCAGGCCTCGGACTCTCCCCGGGGCTCTCTCGGGTCCCAGGCGCCCTCTCTCGCCCGGGGAGTGCCCACGCCGTCCCCTGACCCCCGCAGGACGCCTGCATCCCGCAATAAGCGGCCCACCTCGTCCATGGAGCTGGGACACATGGGGCCGGGGTGCCAGCAACTGGCCTACGTGGCTGCAAACCCGCAGACCCCTCCGTCCCGTCCCCACCACTGCGAAGATCCCCCTGTTCTTCCATCCGTAAAGGGGTCCCCCTTTACGGATGGAAGAACAGGGGGGAGGCCCCCAGGAGATGGCTTTTGTCGGAGCCGCGGCTGGGTGGTTTCGGGCCAAGAGGCGGGGCCGCGCAGGCGCAGGCAGGCCCCACCACAAGAGCATCCCTCCGGGCAACGTGCCCCCCGCTTGAGATATCAGGTCAGGTCCACAGGGTCCCTGGGCTGGTGTCAGAGTTAACGGAGGCCCTCCCTGCCACCCAGAGGACCGCGCGTTTTCCCGTGGACCACACTTGCCAGCCCGTCTCCCACCCCGCCAGAGGCAGAGTGCCAGGGAAGAGCTAGGGACCTGGGGCCGGGAAGAGGGGCCGGCCACGGTTCCGGGCCAGGTGGGGCGGGCCCGGGCGGGCGGGACCCACGCCCAGGGACCGGGTCTCCCTGGGGGTCTCGGGCCTGAGACCTGCCTGGGGGGCTAAGAGTCTCTCTTGGCTCAAACGGCCCCACCCTGCCCCGAGGCGGAAAACTTGGACCGAGACGCTTCTACTCTCTAAAGTCTGGGCTGAACTTTGCGAGAAGGGACTGTGTGCGCTGCGACCTGGGTCCCACAGAGCTCGAACCCCCCCTGCCCGTGAAGGGATCCGCGGCCTGTGGTCCCTGGTGTCCGCAAAAGGCATTCACCTGCGGAGAACCTGGGCCCAGGTGAGCGGGACCAGGCCCCACGGCAGGAGCCTGGGGAGGCCACTGGAGCCCCGGGGGCCAGGGCTGGGCATTTTCCCGGGTGCTCTCTCGGGTCCCAGGCGCCCTCTCTCGCCCGGGGAGTGCCCACGCCGTCCCCTGACCCCCGCAGGACGCCTGCATCCCGCCATAAGCGGCCCACCTCGTCCATGGAGCTGGGACACATGGGGCCGGGGTGCGAGCAACTGGCCTACGTGGCTGCAAACCCGCAGACCCCTCCGTCCCGTCCCCACCACTGCGAAGATCCCCCTGTTCTTCCATCCGTAAAGGGGTCCCCCTTTACGGATGGAAGAACAGGGGGGAGGCCCCCAGGAGATGGCTTTTGTCCGAGCCGCGGCTGGGTGGTTTCGGGCCAAGAGGCGGGGCCGCGCAGGCGCAGGCAGGCCCCACCCCAAGAGCATCCCTCCGGGCAACGTGCCCCCCCCTTGAGATATCAGGCCAGGTCCACAGGGTCCCTGGGCTGGTGTCAGAGTTAACGGAGGCCCTCCCTGCCACCCAGAGGACCGCGCGTTTTCCCGTGGACCACACTTCCCAGCAGCTCTCCCACCCCCGCAGAGGCAGAGTGCCAGGAAAGAACTAGGGACCTGGTGCCTGGAAGAGGGGCCGGCCACGGTTCCGCGCCAGGTGGAGCGGTTCCGGGCGGGCGGGCGGGACCCTCGACCAAGGACCGGTTCTCCCTTGGGGAGTCTGGCCTGTGCCCCGCCTGGGAGGCTAAGAGCCTTGCTTCGCCTGCAAAGCCCCCACCCTGCCACAAGGCGGCAGACTTGGACCCAGCCGCTTCAACCCTCCAGTCTCTGCGGAACCACCCAAAAATGGAGTGTGACCGCTGCGACCTCAGTCCCCCAGAGCTCGAACCCCCACCTCTGTGAGGGAATCGGCGACCTCCTGTCCTTGGCGTCCGCAAAAGGCATTCACCTGCGGTGAACCTGGGCCTCGGGCGAACACGGTCAGGCCCCATGGTAGGAGCCCGGGGAGGCAATGGCTGCCTCTGCGGCCAGGCCTCGGACTCTCCCCGGGGCTCTCTCGGGTCCCAGGCGCCCTCTCTCGCCCGGGGAGTGCCCACGCCGTCCCCTGACCCCCGAAGGACGCCTGCATCCCGCCATAAGCGGCCCACCTCGTCCATGGAGCTGGGACACATGGGGCCCGGGTGCGAGCAACTGGCCTACGTGGCTGCAAACCCGCAGACCCCTCCGTCCCGTCCCCACCACTGCGAAGATCCCCCTGTTCTTCCATCCGTAAAGGGGTCCCCCTTTACGGATGGAAGAACAGGGGGGAGGCCCCCAGGAGATGGCTTTTGTCCGAGCCGCGGCTGGGTGGTTTCGGGCCAAGAGGCGGGGCCTCGCAGGCGCAAGCAGGCCCCACCCCAAGAGCATCCCTCCGGGCAACGTGCCCCTCCCTTGAGATATCAGGCCAGGTGCACAGGGTCCCTGGGCTGGTGTCAGAGTTAACGGAGGCCCTCCCTGCCACCCAGAGGACCGCGCGTTTTCCCGTGGACCACACTTGCCAGCCCGTCTCCCACCCCGCCAGAGGCAGAGTGCCAGGGAAGAGCTAGGGATCTGGGGCCGGGAAGAGGGGCCGGCCACGGTTCCGGGCCAGGTGGGGCGGGCCCGGGCGGGCGGGACCCACGCCCAGGGACCGGGTCTCCCTGGGGGTCTCGGGCCTGAGACCTGCCTGGGGGGCTAAGAGTCTCTCTTGGCTCAAACGGCCCCACCCTGCCCCGAGGCGGAAAACTTGGACCGAGACGCTTCTACTCTCTAAAGTCTGGGCTGAACTTTGCGAGAACGGACTGTGTGCGCTGTGACCTGGGTCACACAGAGCTCGAACCCCCCCTGCCCGTGAAGGGATCCGCGGCCTGTGGTCCCTGGTGTCCGCAAAAGGCATTCACCTGCGGAGAACCTGGGCCCAGGTGAGCGGGACCAGGCCCCACGGCAGGAGCCTGGGGAGGCCACTGGAGCCCCGGGGGCCAGGGCTGGGCATTTTCCCGGGTGCTCTCTCGGGTCCCAGGCGCCCTCTCTCGCCCGGGGAGTGCCCACGCCGTCCCCTGACCCCCGCAGGACGCCTGCATCCCGCCATAAGCGGCCCACCTCGTCCATGGAGCTGGGACACATGGGGCCGGGGTGCGAGCAACTGGCCTACGTGGCTACAAACCCGCAGACCCCTCCGTCCCGTCCCAACCACTGCGAAGATCCCCCTGTTCTTCCATCCGTAAAGGGGTCCCCCTTTACGGATGGAAGAACAGGGGGGAGGCCCCCAGGAGATGGCTTTTGTCCGAGCCGCGGCTGGGTGGTTTCGGGCCAAGAGGCGGGGCCGCGCAGGCGCAGGCAGGCCCCACCCCAAGAGCATCCCTCCGGGCAACGTGCCCCCCCCTTGAGATATCAGGCCAGGTCCACAGGGTCCCTGGGCTGGTGTCAGAGTTAACGGAGGCCCTCCCTGCCACCCAGAGGACCGCGCGTTTTCCCGTGGACCACACTTCCCAGCAGCTCTCCCACCCCGGCAGAGGCAGAGTGCCAGGAAAGAACTAGGGACCTGGTGCCTGGAAGAGGGGCCGGCCACGGTTCCGCGCCAGGTGGAGCGGTTCCGGGCGGGCGGGCGGGACCCTCGACCAAGGACCGGTTCTCCCTTGGGGAGTCTGGCCTGTGCCCCGCCTGGGAGGCTAAGAGCCTTGCTTCGCCTGCAAAGCCCCCACCCTGCCACAAGGCGGCAGACTTGGACCCAGCCGCTTCAACCCTCCAGTCTCTGCGGAACCACCCAAAAATGGAGTGTGACCGCTGCGACCTCAGTCCCCCAGAGCTCGAACCCCCACCTCTGTGAGGGAATCGGCGACCTCCTGTCCTTGGCGTCCGCAAAAGGCATTCACCTGCGGTGAACCTGGGCCTCGGGCGAACACGGTCAGGCCCCATGGTAGGAGCCCGGGGAGGCAATGGCTGCCTCTGCGGCCAGGCCTCGGACTCTCCCCGGGGCTCTCTCGGGTCCCAGGCGCCCTCTCTCGCCCGGGGAGTGCCCACGCCGTCCCCTGACCCCCGCAGGACGCCTGCATCCCGCAATAAGCGGCCCACCTCGTCCATGGAGCTGGGACACATGGGGCCGGGGTGCCAGCAACTGGCCTACGTGGCTGCAAACCCGCAGACCCCTCCGTCCCGTCCCCACCACTGCGAAGATCCCCCTGTTCTTCCATCCGTAAAGGGGTCCCCCTTTACGGATGGAAGAACAGGGGGGAGGCCCCCAGGAGATGGCTTTTGTCGGAGCCGCGGCTGGGTGGTTTCGGGCCAAGAGGCGGGGCCGCGCAGGCGCAGGCAGGCCCCACCACAAGAGCATCCCTCCGGGCAACGTGCCCCCCGCTTGAGATATCAGGTCAGGTCCACAGGGTCCCTGGGCTGGTGTCAGAGTTAACGGAGGCCCTCCCTGCCACCCAGAGGACCGCGCGTTTTCCCGTGGACCACACTTGCCAGCCCGTCTCCCACCCCGCCAGAGGCAGAGTGCCAGGGAAGAGCTAGGGACCTGGGGCCGGGAAGAGGGGCCGGCCACGGTTCCGGGCCAGGTGGGGCGGGCCCGGGCGGGCGGGACCCACGCCCAGGGACCGGGTCTCCCTGGGGGTCTCGGGCCTGAGACCTGCCTGGGGGGCTAAGAGTCTCTCTTGGCTCAAACGGCCCCACCCTGCCCCGAGGCGGAAAACTTGGACCGAGACGCTTCTACTCTCTAAAGTCTGGGCTGAACTTTGCGAGAAGGGACTGTGTGCGCTGCGACCTGGGTCCCACAGAGCTCGAACCCCCCCTGCCCGTGAAGGGATCCGCGGCCTGTGGTCCCTGGTGTCCGCAAAAGGCATTCACCTGCGGAGAACCTGGGCCCAGGTGAGCGGGACCAGGCCCCACGGCAGGAGCCTGGGGAGGCCACTGGAGCCCCGGGGGCCAGGGCTGGGCATTTTCCCGGGTGCTCTCTCGGGTCCCAGGCGCCCTCTCTCGCCCGGGGAGTGCCCACGCCGTCCCCTGACCCCCGCAGGACGCCTGCATCCCGCCATAAGCGGCCCACCTCGTCCATGGAGCTGGGACACATGGGGCCGGGGTGCGAGCAACTGGCCTACGTGGCTGCAAACCCGCAGACCCCTCCGTCCCGTCCCCACCACTGCGAAGATCCCCCTGTTCTTCCATCCGTAAAGGGGTCCCCCTTTACGGATGGAAGAACAGGGGGGAGGCCCCCAGGAGATGGCTTTTGTCCGAGCCGCGGCTGGGTGGTTTCGGGCCAAGAGGCGGGGCCGCGCAGGCGCAGGCAGGCCCCACCCCAAGAGCATCCCTCCGGGCAACGTGCCCCCCCCTTGAGATATCAGGCCAGGTCCACAGGGTCCCTGGGCTGGTGTCAGAGTTAACGGAGGCCCTCCCTGCCACCCAGAGGACCGCGCGTTTTCCCGTGGACCACACTTCCCAGCAGCTCTCCCACCCCCGCAGAGGCAGAGTGCCAGGAAAGAACTAGGGACCTGGTGCCTGGAAGAGGGGCCGGCCACGGTTCCGCGCCAGGTGGAGCGCTTCCGGGCGGGCGGGCGGGACCCTCGACCAAGGACCGGTTCTCCCTTGGGGAGTCTGGCCTGTGCCCCACCTGGGAGGCTAAGAGCCTTGCTTCGCCTGCAAAGCCCCCACCCTGCCACAAGGCGGCAGACTTGGACCCAGCCGCTTCAACCCTCCAGTCTCTGCGGAACCACCCAAAAATGGAGTGTGACCGCTGCGACCTCAGTCCCCCAGAGCTCGAACCCCCACCTCTGTGAGGGAATCGGCGACCTCCTGTCCTTGGCGTCCGCAAAAGGCATTCACCTGCGGTGAACCTGGGCCTCGGGCGAACACGGTCAGGCCCCATGGTAGGAGCCCGGGGAGGCAATGGCAGCCTCTGCGGCCAGGCCTCGGACTCTCCCCGGGGCTCTCTCGGGTCCCAGGCGCCCTCTCTCGCCCGGGGAGTGCCCACGCCGTCCCCTGACCCCCGCAGGACGCCTGCATCCCGCCATAAGCGGCCCACCTCGTCCATGGAGCTGGGACACATGGGGCCCGGGTGCGAGCAACTGGCCTACGTGGCTGCAAACCCGCAGACCCCTCCGTCCCGTCCCCACCACTGCGAAGATCCCCCTGTTCTTCCATCCGTAAAGGGGTCCCCCTTTACGGATGGAAGAACAGGGGGGAGGCCCCCAGGAGATGGCTTTTGTCGGAGCCGCGGCTGGGTGGTTTCGGGCCAAGAGGCGGGGCCGCGCAGGCGCAGGCAGGCCCCACCCCAAGAGCATCCCTCCGGGCAACGTGCCCCCCCCTTGAGATATCAGGCCAGGTGCACAGGGTCCCTGGGCTGGTGTCAGAGTTAACGGAGGCCCTCCCTGCCACCCAGAGGACCGCGCGTTTTCCCGTGGACCACACTTGCCAGCCCGTCTCCCACCCCGCCAGAGGCAGAGTGCCAGGGAAGAGCTAGGGACCTGGGGCCGGGAAGAGGGGCCGGCCACGGTTCCGGGCCAGGTGGGGCGGGCCCGGGCGGGCGGGACCCACGCCCAGGGACCGGGTCTCCCTGGGGGTCTCGGGCCTGAGACCTGCCTGGGGGGCTAAGAGTCTCTCTTGGCTCAAACGGCCCCACCCTGCCCCGAGGCGGAAAACTTGGACCGAGACGCTTCTACTCTCTAAAGTCTGGGCTGAACTTTGCGAGAAGGGACTGTGTGCGCTGTGACCTGGGTCACACAGAGCTCGAACCCCCCCTGCCCGTGAAGGGATCCGCGGCCTGTGGTCCCTGGTGTCCGCAAAAGGCATTCACCTGCGGAGAACCTGGGCCCAGGTGAGCGGGACCAGGCCCCACGGCAGGAGCCTGGGGAGGCCACTGGAGCCCCGGGGGCCAGGGCTGGGCATTTTCCCGGGTGCTCTCTCGGGTCCCAGGCGCCCTCTCTCGCCCGGGGAGTGCCCACGCCGTCCCCTGACCCCCGCAGGACGCCTGCATCCCGCCATAAGCGGCCCACCTCGTCCATGGAGCTGGGACACATGGGGCCGGGGTGCGAGCAACTGGCCTACGTGGCTGCAAACCCGCAGACCCCTCCGTCCCGTCCCCACCACTGCGAAGATCCCCCTGTTCTTCCATCCGTAAAGGGGTCCCCCTTTACGGATGGAAGAACAGGGGGGAGGCCCCCAGGAGATGGCTTTTGTCCGAGCCGCGGCTGGGTGGTTTCGGGCCAAGAGGCGGGGCCGCGCAGGCGCAGGCAGGCCCCACCCCAAGAGCATCCCTCCGGGCAACGTGCCCCCCCCTTGAGATATCAGGCCAGGTCCACAGGGTCCCTGGGCTGGTGTCAGAGTTAACGGAGGCCCTCCCTGCCACCCAGAGGACCGCGCGTTTTCCCGTGGACCACACTTCCCAGCAGCTCTCCCACCCCCGCAGAGGCAGAGTGCCAGGAAAGAACTAGGGACCTGGTGCCTGGAAGAGGGGCCGGCCACGGTTCCGCGCCAGGTGGAGCGGTTCCGGGCGGGCGGGCGGGACCCTCGACCAAGGACCGGTTCTCCCTTGGGGAGTCTGGCCTGTGCCCCGCCTGGGAGGCTAAGAGCCTTGCTTCGCCTGCAAAGCCCCCACCCTGCCACAAGGCGGCAGACTTGGACCCAGCCGCTTCAACCCTCCAGTCTCTGCGGAACCACCCAAAAATGGAGTGTGACCGCTGCGACCTCAGTCCCCCAGAGCTCGAACCCCCACCTCTGTGAGGGAATCGGCGACCTCCTGTCCTTGGCGTCCGCAAAAGGCATTCACCTGCGGTGAACCTGGGCCTCGGGCGAACACGGTCAGGCCCCATGGTAGGAGCCCGGGGAGGCAATGGCTGCCTCTGCGGCCAGGCCTCGGACTCTCCCCGGGGCTCTCTCGGGTCCCAGGCGCCCTCTCTCGCCCGGGGAGTGCCCACGCCGTCCCCTGACCCCCGAAGGACGCCTGCATCCCGCCATAAGCGGCCCACCTCGTCCATGGAGCTGGGACACATGGGGCCCGGGTGCGAGCAACTGGCCTACGTGGCTGCAAACCCGCAGACCCCTCCGTCCCGTCCCCACCACTGCGAAGATCCCCCTGTTCTTCCATCCGTAAAGGGGTCCCCCTTTACGGATGGAAGAACAGGGGGGAGGCCCCCAGGAGATGGCTTTTGTCCGAGCCGCGGCTGGGTGGTTTCGGGCCAAGAGGCGGGGCCGCGCAGGCGCAGGCAGGCCCCACCCCAAGAGCATCCCTCCGGGCAACGTGCCCCCCCCTTGAGATATCAGGCCAGGTGCACAGGGTCCCTGGGCTGGTGTCAGAGTTAACGGAGGCCCTCCCTGCCACCCAGAGGACCGCGCGTTTTCCCGTGGACCACACTTGCCAGCCCGTCTCCCACCCCGCCAGAGGCAGAGTGCCAGGGAAGAGCTAGGGACCTGGGGCCGGGAAGAGGGGCCGGCCACGGTTCCGGGCCAGGTGGGGCGGGCCCGGGCGGGCGGGACCCACGCCCAGGGACCGGGTCTCCCTGGGGGTCTCGGGCCTGAGACCTGCCTGGGGGGCTAAGAGTCTCTCTTGGCTCAAACGGCCCCACCCTGCCCCGAGGCGGAAAACTTGGACCGAGACGCTTCTACTCTCTAAAGTCTGGGCTGAACTTTGCGAGAAGGGACTGTGTGCGCTGCGACCTGGGTCCCACAGAGCTCGAACCCCCCCTGCCCGTGAAGGGATCCGCGGCCTGTGGTCCCTGGTGTCCGCAAAAGGCATTCACATGCGGAGAACCTGGGCCCAGGTGAGCGGGACCAGGCCCCACGGCAGGAGCCTGGGGAGGCCACTGGAGCCCCGGGGGCCAGGGCTGGGCATTTTCCCGGGTGCTCTCTCGGGTCCCAGGCGCCCTCTCTCGCCCGGGGAGTGCCCACGCCGTCCCCTGACCCCCGCAGGACGCCTGCATCCCGCCATAAGCGGCCCACCTCGTCCATGGAGCTGGGACACATGGGGCCGGGGTGCGAGCAACTGGCCTACGTGGCTGCAAACCCGCAGACCCCTCCGTCCCGTCCCCACCACTGCGAAGATCCCCCTGTTCTTCCATCCGTAAAGGGGTCCCCCTTTACGGATGGAAGAACAGGGGGGAGGCCCCCAGGAGATGGCTTTTGTCCGAGCCGCGGCTGGGTGGTTTCGGGCCAAGAGGCGGGGCCGCGCAGGCGCAGGCAGGCCCCACCCCAATAGCATCCCTCCGGGCAACGTGCCCCCCCCTTGAGATATCAGGCCAGGTCCACAGGGTCCCTGGGCTGGTGTCAGAGTTAACGGAGGCCCTCCCTGCCACCCAGAGGACCGCGCGTTTTCCCGTGGACCACACTTCCCAGCAGCTCTCCCACCCCCGCAGAGGCAGAGTGCCAGGAAAGAACTAGGGACCTGGTGCCTGGAAGAGGGGCCGGCCACGGTTCCGCGCCAGGTGGAGCGGTTCCGGGCGGGCGGGCGGGACCCTCGACCAAGGACCGGTTCTCCCTTGGGGAGTCTGGCCTGTGCCCCGCCTGGGAGGCTAAGAGCCTTGCTTCGCCTGCAAAGCCCCCACCCTGCCACAAGGCGGCAGACTTGGACCCAGCCGCTTCAACCCTCCAGTCTCTGCGGAACCACCCAAAAATGGAGTGTGACCGCTGCGACCTCAGTCCCCCAGAGCTCGAACCCCCACCTCTGTGAGGGAATCGGCGACCTCCTGTCCTTGGCGTCCGCAAAAGGCATTCACCTGCGGTGAACCTGGGCCTCGGGCGAACACGGTCAGGCCCCATGGTAGGAGCCCGGGGAGGCAATGGCAGCCTCTGCGGCCAGGCCTCGGACTCTCCCCGGGGCTCTCTCGGGTCCCAGGCGCCCTCTCTCGCCCGGGGAGTGCCCACGCCGTCCCCTGACCCCCGCAGGACGCCTGCATCCCGCCATAAGCGGCCCACCTCGTCCATGGAGCTGGGACACATGGGGCCGGGGTGCCAGCAACTGGCCTACGTGGCTGCAAACCCGCAGACCCCTCCGTCCCGTCCCCACCACTGCGAAGATCCCCCTGTTCTTCCATCCGTAAAGGGGTCCCCCTTTACGGATGGAAGAACAGGGGGGAGGCCCCCAGGAGATAGCTTTTGTGCGAGCCGCGGCTGGGTGGTTTCGGGCCAAGAGGCGGGGCCGCGCAGGCGCAAGCAGGCCCCACCCCAAGAGCATCCCTCCGGGCAACGTGCCCCTCCCTTGAGATATCAGGCCAGGTGCACAGGGTCCCTGGGCTGGTGTCAGAGTTAACGGAGACCCTCCCTGCCACCCAGAGGACCGCGCGTTTTCCCGTGGACCACACTTGCCAGCCCGTCTCCCACCCCGCCAGAGGCAGAGTGCCAGGGAAGAGCTAGGGACCTGGGGCCGGGAAGAGGGGCCGGCCACGGTTCCGGGCCAGGTGGGGCGGGCCCGGGCGGGCGGGACCCACGCCCAGGGACCGGGTCTCCCTGGGGGTCTCGGGCCGGAGACCTGCCTGGGGGGCTAAGAGTCTCTCTTGGCTCAAACGGCCCCACCCTGCCCCGAGGCGGAAAACTTGGACCGAGACGCTTCTACTCTCTAAAGTCTGGGCTGAACTTTGCGAGAAGGGACTGTGTGCGCTGCGACCTGGGTCCCACAGAGCTCGAACCCCCCCTGCCCGTGAAGGGATCCGCGGCCTGTGGTCCCTGGTGTCCGCAAAAGGCATTCACATGCGGAGAACCTGGGCCCAGGTGAGCGGGACCAGGCCCCACGGCAGGAGCCTGGGGAGGCCACTGGAGCCCCGGGGGCCAGGGCTGGGCATTTTCCCGGGTGCTCTCTCGGGTCCCAGGCGCCCTCTCTCGCCCGGGGAGTGCCCACGCCGTCCCCTGACCCCCGCAGGACGCCTGCATCCCGCCATAAGCGGCCCACCTCGTCCATGGAGCTGGGACACATGGGGCCGGGGTGCGAGCAACTGGCCTACGTGGCTGCAAACCCGCAGACCCCTCCGTCCCGTCCCAACCACTGCGAAGATCCCCCTGTTCTTCCATCCGTAAAGGGGTCCCCCTTTACGGATGGAAGAACAGGGGGGAGGCCCCCAGGAGATGGCTTTTGTCCGAGCCGCGGCTGGGTGGTTTCGGGCCAAGAGGCGGGGCCGCGCAGGCGCAGGCAGGCCCCACCCCAAGAGCATCCCTCCGGGCAACGTGCCCCCCCCTTGAGATATCAGGCCAGGTCCACAGGGTCCCTGGGCTGGTGTCAGAGTTAACGGAGGCCCTCCCTGCCACCCAGAGGACCGCGCGTTTTCCCGTGGACCACACTTCCCAGCAGCTCTCCCACCCCCGCAGAGGCAGAGTGCCAGGAAAGAACTAGGGACCTGGTGCCTGGAAGAGGGGCCGGCCACGGTTCCGCGCCAGGTGGAGCGGTTCCGGGCGGGCGGGCGGGACCCTCGACCAAGGACCGGTTCTCCCTTGGGGAGTCTGGCCTGTGCCCCGCCTGGGAGGCTAAGAGCCTTGCTTCGCCTGCAAAGCCCCCACCCTGCCACAAGGCGGCAGACTTGGACCCAGCCGCTTCAACCCTCCAGTCTCTGCGGAACCACCCAAAAATGGAGTGTGACCGCTGCGACCTCAGTCCCCCAGAGCTCGAACCCCCACCTCTGTGAGGGAATCGGCGACCTCCTGTCCTTGGCGTCCGCAAAAGGCATTCACCTGCGGTGAACCTGGGCCTCGGGCGAACACGGTCAGGCCCCATGGTAGGAGCCCGGGGAGGCAATGGCAGCCTCTGCGGCCAGGCCTCGGACTCTCCCCGGGGCTCTCTCGGGTCCCAGGCGCCCTCTCTCGCCCGGGGAGTGCCCACGCCGTCCCCTGACCCCCGCAGGACGCCTGCATCCCGCCATAAGCGGCCCACCTCGTCCATGGAGCTGGGACACATGGGGCCGGGGTGCCAGCAACTGGCCTACGTGGCTGCAAACCCGCAGACCCCTCCGTCCCGTCCCCACCACTGCGAAGATCCCCCTGTTCTTCCATCCGTAAAGGGGTCCCCCTTTACGGATGGAAGAACAGGGGGGAGGCCCCCAGGAGATGGCTTTTGTCGGAGCCGCGGCTGGGTGGTTTCGGGCCAAGAGGCGGGGCCGCGCAGGCGCAAGCAGGCCCCACCCCAAGAGCATCCCTCCGGGCAACGTGCCCCTCCCTTGAGATATCAGGCCAGGTGCACAGGGTCCCTGGGCTGGTGTCAGAGTTAACGGAGGCCCTCCCTGCCACCCAGAGGACCGCGCGTTTTCCCGTGGACCACACTTGCCAGCCCGTCTCCCACCCCGCCAGAGGCAGAGTGCCAGGGAAGAGCTAGGGACCTGGGGCCGGGAAGAGGGGCCGGCCACGGTTCCGGGCCAGGTGGGGCGGGCCCGGGCGGGCGGGACCCACGCCCAGGGACCGGGTCTCCCTGGGGGTCTCGGGCCTGAGACCTGCCTGGGGGGCTAAGAGTCTCTCTTGGCTCAAACGGCCCCACCCTGCCCCGAGGCGGAAAACTTGGACCGAGACGCTTCTACTCTCTAAAGTCTGGGCTGAACGTTGCGAGAAGGGACTGTGTGCGCTGTGACCTGGGTCACACAGAGCTCGAACCCCCCCTGCCCGTGAAGGGATCCGCGGCCTGTGGTCCCTGGTGTCCGCAAAAGGCATTCACCTGCGGAGAACCTGGGCCCAGGTGAGCGGGACCAGGCCCCACGGCAGGAGCCTGGGGAGGCCACTGGAGCCCCGGGGGCCAGGGCTGGGCATTTTCCCGGGTGCTCTCTCGGGTCCCAGGCGCCCTCTCTCGCCCGGGGAGTGCCCACGCCGTCCCCTGACCCCCGCAGGACGCCTGCATCCCGCCATAAGCGGCCCACCTCGTCCATGGAGCTGGGACACATGGGGCCGGGGTGCGAGCAACTGGCCTACGTGGCTGCAAACCCGCAGACCCCTCCGTCCCGTCCCCACCACTGCGAAGATCCCCCTGTTCTTCCATCCGTAAAGGGGTCCCCCTTTACGGATGGAAGAACAGGGGGGAGGCCCCCAGGAGATGGCTTTTGTCCGAGCCGCGGCTGGGTGGTTTCGGGCCAAGAGGCGGGGCCGCGCAGGCGCAGGCAGGCCCCACCCCAAGAGCATCCCTCCGGGCAACGTGCCCCCCCCTTGAGATATCAGGCCAGGTCCACAGGGTCCCTGGGCTGGTGTCAGAGTTAACGGAGGCCCTCCCTGCCACCCAGAGGACCGCGCGTTTTCCCGTGGACCACACTTCCCAGCAGCTCTCCCACCCCCGCAGAGGCAGAGTGCCAGGAAAGAACTAGGGACCTGGTGCCTGGAAGAGGGGCCGGCCACGGTTCCGCGCCAGGTGGAGCGGTTCCGGGCGGGCGGGCGGGACCCTCGACCAAGGACCGGTTCTCCCTTGGGGAGTCTGGCCTGTGCCCCGCCTGGGAGGCTAAGAGCCTTGCTTCGCCTGCAAAGCCCCCACCCTGCCACAAGGCGGCAGACTTGGACCCAGCCGCTTCAACCCTCCAGTCTCTGCGGAACCACCCAAAAATGGAGTGTGACCGCTGCGACCTCAGTCCCCCAGAGCTCGAACCCCCACCTCTGTGAGGGAATCGGCGACCTCCTGTCCTTGGCGTCCGCAAAAGGCATTCACCTGCGGTGAACCTGGGCCTCGGGCGAACACGGTCAGGCCCCATGGTAGGAGCCCGGGGAGGCAATGGCTGCCTCTGCGGCCAGGCCTCGGACTCTCCCCGGGGCTCTCTCGGGTCCCAGGCGCCCTCTCTCGCCCGGGGAGTGCCCACGCCGTCCCCTGACCCCCGAAGGACGCCTGCATCCCGCCATAAGCGGCCCACCTCGTCCATGGAGCTGGGACACATGGGGCCCGGGTGCGAGCAACTGGCCTACGTGGCTGCAAACCCGCAGACCCCTCCGTCCCGTCCCCACCACTGCGAAGATCCCCCTGTTCTTCCATCCGTAAAGGGGTCCCCCTTTACGGATGGAAGAACAGGGGGGAGGCCCCCAGGAGATGGCTTTTGTCCGAGCCGCGGCTGGGTGGTTTCGGGCCAAGAGGCGGGGCCGCGCAGGCGCAGGCAGGCCCCACCCCAAGAGCATCCCTCCGGGCAACGTGCCCCCCCCTTGAGATATCAGGCCAGGTGCACAGGGTCCCTGGGCTGGTGTCAGAGTTAACGGAGGCCCTCCCTGCCACCCAGAGGACCGCGCGTTTTCCCGTGGACCACACTTGCCAGCCCGTCTCCCACCCCGCCAGAGGCAGAGTGCCAGGGAAGAGCTAGGGACCTGGGGCCGGGAAGAGGGGCCGGCCACGGTTCCGGGCCAGGTGGGGCGGGCCCGGGCGGGCGGGACCCACGCCCAGGGACCGGGTCTCCCTGGGGGTCTCGGGCCTGAGACCTGCCTGGGGGGCTAAGAGTCTCTCTTGGCTCAAACGGCCCCACCCTGCCCCGAGGCGGAAAACTTGGACCGAGACGCTTCTACTCTCTAAAGTCTGGGCTGAACTTTGCGAGAAGGGACTGTGTGCGCTGCGACCTGGGTCCCACAGAGCTCGAACCCCCCCTGCCCGTGAAGGGATCCGCGGCCTGTGGTCCCTGGTGTCCGCAAAAGGCATTCACCTGCGGAGAACCTGGGCCCAGGTGAGCGGGACCAGGCCCCACGGCAGGAGCCTGGGGAGGCCACTGGAGCCCCGGGGGCCAGGGCTGGGCATTTTCCCGGGTGCTCTCTCGGGTCCCAGGCGCCCTCTCTCGCCCGGGGAGTGCCCACGCCGTCCCCTGACCCCCGCAGGACGCCTGCATCCCGCCATAAGCGGCCCACCTCGTCCATGGAGCTGGGACACATGGGGCCGGGGTGCGAGCAACTGGCCTACGTGGCTGCAAACCCGCAGACCCCTCCGTCCCGTCCCCACCACTGCGAAGATCCCCCTGTTCTTCCATCCGTAAAGGGGTCCCCCTTTACGGATGGAAGAACAGGGGGGAGGCCCCCAGGAGATGGCTTTTGTCCGAGCCGCGGCTGGGTGGTTTCGGGCCAAGAGGCGGGGCCGCGCAGGCGCAGGCAGGCCCCACCCCAAGAGCATCCCTCCGGGCAACGTGCCCCCCCCTTGAGATATCAGGCCAGGTCCACAGGGTCCCTGGGCTGGTGTCAGAGTTAACGGAGGCCCTCCCTGCCACCCAGAGGACCGCGCGTTTTCCCGTGGACCACACTTCCCAGCAGCTCTCCCACCCCCGCAGAGGCAGAGTGCCAGGAAAGAACTAGGGACCTGGTGCCTGGAAGAGGGGCCGGCCACGGTTCCGCGCCAGGTGGAGCGGTTCCGGGCGGGCGGGCGGGACCCTCGACCAAGGACCGGTTCTCCCTTGGGGAGTCTGGCCTGTGCCCCGCCTGGGAGGCTAAGAGCCTTGCTTCGCCTGCAAAGCCCCCACCCTGCCACAAGGCGGCAGACTTGGACCCAGCCGCTTCAACCCTCCAGTCTCTGCGGAACCACCCAAAAATGGAGTGTGACCGCTGCGACCTCAGTCCCCCAGAGCTCGAACCCCCACCTCTGTGAGGGAATCGGCGACCTCCTGTCCTTGGCGTCCGCAAAAGGCATTCACCTGCGGTGAACCTGGGCCTCGGGCGAACACGGTCAGGCCCCATGGTAGGAGCCCGGGGAGGCAATGGCAGCCTCTGCGGCCAGGCCTCGGACTCTCCCCGGGGCTCTCTCGGGTCCCAGGCGCCCTCTCTCGCCCGGGGAGTGCCCACGCCGTCCCCTGACCCCCGCAGGACGCCTGCATCCCGCCATAAGCGGCCCACCTCGTCCATGGAGCTGGGACACATGGGGCCGGGGTGCCAGCAACTGGCCTACGTGGCTGCAAACCCGCAGACCCCTCCGTCCCGTCCCCACCACTGCGAAGATCCCCCTGTTCTTCCATCCGTAAAGGGGTCCCCCTTTACGGATGGAAGAACAGGGGGGAGGCCCCCAGGAGATAGCTTTTGTGCGAGCCGCGGCTGGGTGGTTTCGGGCCAAGAGGCGGGGCCGCGCAGGCGCAAGCAGGCCCCACCCCAAGAGCATCCCTCCGGGCAACGTGCCCCTCCCTTGAGATATCAGGCCAGGTGCACAGGGTCCCTGGGCTGGTGTCAGAGTTAACGGAGACCCTCCCTGCCACCCAGAGGACCGCGCGTTTTCCCGTGGACCACACTTGCCAGCCCGTCTCCCACCCCGCCAGAGGCAGAGTGCCAGGGAAGAGCTAGGGACCTGGGGCCGGGAAGAGGGGCCGGCCACGGTTCCGGGCCAGGTGGGGCGGGCCCGGGCGGGCGGGACCCACGCCCAGGGACCTGGTCTCCCTGGGGGTCTCGGGCCGGAGACCTGCCTGGGGGGCTAAGAGTCTCTCTTGGCTCAAACGGCCCCACCCTGCCCCGAGGCGGAAAACTTGGACCGAGACGCTTCTACTCTCTAAAGTCTGGGCTGAACTTTGCGAGAAGGGACTGTGTGCGCTGCGACCTGGGTCCCACAGAGCTCGAACCCCCCCTGCCCGTGAAGGGATCCGCGGCCTGTGGTCCCTGGTGTCCGCAAAAGGCATTCACCTGCAGAGAACCTGGGCCCAGGTGAGCGGGACCAGGCCCCACGGCAGGAGCCTGGGGAGGCCACTGGAGCCCCGGGGGCCAGGGCTGGGCATTTTCCCGGGTGCTCTCTCGGGTCCCAGGCGCCCTCTCTCGCCCGGGGAGTGCCCACGCCGTCCCCTGACCCCCGCAGGACGCCTGCATCCCGCCATAAGCGGCCCACCTCGTCCATGGAGCTGGGACACATGGGGCCGGGGTGCGAGCAACTGGCCTACGTGGCTGCAAACCCGCAGACCCCTCCGTCCCGTCCCAACCACTGCGAAGATCCCCCTGTTCTTCCATCCGTAAAGGGGTCCCCCTTTACGGATGGAAGAACAGGGGGGAGGCCCCCAGGAGATGGCTTTTGTCCGAGCCGCGGCTGGGTGGTTTCGGGCCAAGAGGCGGGGCCGCGCAGGCGCAGGCAGGCCCCACCCCAAGAGCATCCCTCCGGGCAACGTGCCCCCCCCTTGAGATATCAGGCCAGGTCCACAGGGTCCCTGGGCTGGTGTCAGAGTTAACGGAGGCCCTCCCTGCCACCCAGAGGACCGCGCGTTTTCCCGTGGACCACACTTCCCAGCAGCTCTCCCACCCCCGCAGAGGCAGAGTGCCAGGAAAGAACTAGGGACCTGGTGCCTGGAAGAGGGGCCGGCCACGGTTCCGTGCCAGGTGGAGCGGTTTCGGGCGGGCGGGCGGGACCCTCGACCAAGGACCGGTTCTCCCTTGGGGAGTCTGGCCTGTGCCCCGCCTGGGAGGCTAAGAGCCTTGCTTCGCCTGCAAAGCCCCCACCCTGCCACAAGGCGGCAGACTTGGACCCAGCCGCTTCAACCCTCCAGTCTCTGCGGAACCACCCAAAAATGGAGTGTGACCGCTGCGACCTCAGTCCCCCAGAGCTCGAACCCCCACCTCTGTGAGGGAATCGGCGACCTCCTGTCCTTGGCGTCCGCAAAAGGCATTCACCTGCGGTGAACCTGGGCCTCGGGCGAACACGGTCAGGCCCCATGGTAGGAGCCCGGGGAGGCAATGGCAGCCTCTGCGGCCAGGCCTCGGACTCTCCCCGGGGCTCTCTCGGGTCCCAGGCGCCCTCTCTCGCCCGGGGAGTGCCCACGCCGTCCCCTGACCCCCGCAGGACGCCTGCATCCCGCCATAAGCGGCCCACCTCGTCCATGGAGCTGGGACACACGGGGCCGGGGTGCCAGCAACTGGCCTACGTGGCTGCAAACCCGCAGACCCCTCCGTCCCGTCCCCACCACTGCGAAGATCCCCCTGTTCTTCCATCCGTAAAGGGGTCCCCCTTTACGGATGGAAGAACAGGTGGGAGGCCCCCAGGAGATGGCTTTTGTCGGAGCCGCGGCTGGGTGGTTTCGGGCCAAGAGGCGGGGCCGCGCAGGCGCAGGCAGGCCCCACCACAAGAGCATCCCTCCGGGCAACGTGCCCCCCCCTTGAGATATCAGGTCAGGTCCACAGGGTCCCTGGGCTGGTGTCAGAGTTAACGGAGGCCCTCCCTGCCACCCAGAGGACCGCGCGTTTTCCCGTGGACCACACTTGCCAGCCCGTCTCCCACCCCGCCAGAGGCAGAGTGCCAGGGAAGAGCTAGGGACCTGGGGCCGGGAAGAGGGGCCGGCCACGGTTCCGGGCCAGGTGGGGCGGGCCCGGGCGGGCGGGACCCACGCCCAGGGACCGGGTCTCCCTGGGGGTCTCGGGCCTGAGACCTGCCTGGGGGGCTAAGAGTCTCTCTTGGCTCAAACGGCCCCACCCTGCCCCGAGGCGGAAAACTTGGACCGAGACGCTTCTACTCTCTAAAGTCTGGGCTGAACTTTGCGAGAAGGGACTGTGTGCGCTGCGACCTGGGTCCCACAGAGCTCGAACCCCCCCTGCCCGTGAAGGGATCCGCGGCCTGTGGTCCCTGGTGTCCGCAAAAGGCATTCACCTGCGGAGAACCTGGGCCCAGGTGAGCGGGACCAGGCCCCACGGCAGGAGCCTGGGGAGGCCACTGGAGCCCCGGGGGCCAGGGCTGGGCATTTTCCCGGGTGCTCTCTCGGGTCCCAGGCGCCCTCTCTCGCCCGGGGAGTGCCCACGCCGTCCCCTGACCCCCGCAGGACGCCTGCATCCCGCCATAAGCGGCCCACCTCGTCCATGGAGCTGGGACACATGGGGCCGGGGTGCGAGCAACTGGCCTACGTGGCTGCAAACCCGCAGACCCCTCCGTCCCGTCCCCACCACTGCGAAGATCCCCCTGTTCTTCCATCCGTAAAGGGGTCCCCCTTTACGGATGGAAGAACAGGGGGGAGGCCCCCAGGAGATGGCTTTTGTCCGAGCCGCGGCTGGGTGGTTTCGGGCCAAGAGGCGGGGCCGCGCAGGCGCAGGCAGGCCCCACCCCAAGAGCATCCCTCCGGGCAACGTGCCCCCCCCTTGAGATATCAGGCCAGGTCCACAGGGTCCCTGGGCTGGTGTCAGAGTTAACGGAGGCCCTCCCTGCCACCCAGAGGACCGCGCGTTTTCCCGTGGACCACACTTCCCAGCAGCTCTCCCACCCCCGCAGAGGCAGAGTGCCAGGAAAGAACTAGGGACCTGGTGCCTGGAAGAGGGGCCGGCCACGGTTCCGCGCCAGGTGGAGCGGTTCCGGGCGGGCGGGCGGGACCCTCGACCAAGGACCGGTTCTCCCTTGGGGAGTCTGGCCTGTGCCCCGCCTGGGAGGCTAAGAGCCTTGCTTCGCCTGCAAAGCCCCCACCCTGCCACAAGGCGGCAGACTTGGACCCAGCCGCTTCAACCCTCCAGTCTCTGCGGAACCACCCAAAAATGGAGTGTGACCGCTGCGACCTCAGTCCCCCAGAGCTCGAACCCCCACCTCTGTGAGGGAATCGGCGACCTCCTGTCCTTGGCGTCCGCAAAAGGCATTCACCTGCGGTGAACCTGGGCCTCGGGCGAACACGGTCAGGCCCCATGGTAGGAGCCCGGGGAGGCAATGGCTGCCTCTGCGGCCAGGCCTCGGACTCTCCCCGGGGCTCTCTCGGGTCCCAGGCGCCCTCTCTCGCCCGGGGAGTGCCCACGCCGTCCCCTGACCCCCGAAGGACGCCTGCATCCCGCCATAAGCGGCCCACCTCGTCCATGGAGCTGGGACACATGGGGCCCGGGTGCGAGCAACTGGCCTACGTGGCTGCAAACCCGCAGACCCCTCCGTCCCGTCCCCACCACTGCGAAGATCCCCCTGTTCTTCCATCCGTAAAGGGGTCCCCCTTTACGGATGGAAGAACAGGGGGGAGGCCCCCAGGAGATGGCTTTTGTCCGAGCCGCGGCTGGGTGGTTTCGGGCCAAGAGGCGGGGCCGCGCAGGCGCAGGCAGGCCCCACCCCAAGAGCATCCCTCCGGGCAACGTGCCCCCCCCTTGAGATATCAGGCCAGGTGCACAGGGTCCCTGGGCTGGTGTCAGAGTTAACGGAGGCCCTCCCTGCCACCCAGAGGACCGCGCGTTTTCCCGTGGACCACACTTGCCAGCCCGTCTCCCACCCCGCCAGAGGCAGAGTGCCAGGGAAGAGCTAGGGACCTGGGGCCGGGAAGAGGGGCCGGCCACGGTTCCGGGCCAGGTGGGGCGGGCCCGGGCGGGCGGGACCCACGCCCAGGGACCGGGTCTCCCTGGGGGTCTCGGGCCTGAGACCTGCCTGGGGGGCTAAGAGTCTCTCTTGGCTCAAACGGCCCCACCCTGCCCCGAGGCGGAAAACTTGGACCGAGACGCTTCTACTCTCTAAAGTCTGGGCTGAACTTTGCGAGAAGGGACTGTGTGCGCTGCGACCTGGGTCCCACAGAGCTCGAACCCCCCCTGCCCGTGAAGGGATCCGCGGCCTGTGGTCCCTGGTGTCCGCAAAAGGCATTCACATGCGGAGAACCTGGGCCCAGGTGAGCGGGACCAGGCCCCACGGCAGGAGCCTGGGGAGGCCACTGGAGCCCCGGGGGCCAGGGCTGGGCATTTTCCCGGGTGCTCTCTCGGGTCCCAGGCGCCCTCTCTCGCCCGGGGAGTGCCCACGCCGTCCCCTGACCCCCGCAGGACGCCTGCATCCCGCCATAAGCGGCCCACCTCGTCCATGGAGCTGGGACACATGGGGCCGGGGTGCGAGCAACTGGCCTACGTGGCTGCAAACCCGCAGACCCCTCCGTCCCGTCCCCACCACTGCGAAGATCCCCCTGTTCTTCCATCCGTAAAGGGGTCCCCCTTTACGGATGGAAGAACAGGGGGGAGGCCCCCAGGAGATGGCTTTTGTCCGAGCCGCGGCTGGGTGGTTTCGGGCCAAGAGGCGGGGCCGCGCAGGCGCAGGCAGGCCCCACCCCAAGAGCATCCCTCCGGGCAACGTGCCCCCCCCTTGAGATATCAGGCCAGGTCCACAGGGTCCCTGGGCTGGTGTCAGAGTTAACGGAGGCCCTCCCTGCCACCCAGAGGACCGCGCGTTTTCCCGTGGACCACACTTCCCAGCAGCTCTCCCACCCCCGCAGAGGCAGAGTGCCAGGAAAGAACTAGGGACCTGGTGCCTGGAAGAGGGGCCGGCCACGGTTCCGCGCCAGGTGGAGCGGTTCCGGGCGGGCGGGCGGGACCCTCGACCAAGGACCGGTTCTCCCTTGGGGAGTCTGGCCTGTGCCCCGCCTGGGAGGCTAAGAGCCTTGCTTCGCCTGCAAAGCCCCCACCCTGCCACAAGGCGGCAGACTTGGACCCAGCCGCTTCAACCCTCCAGTCTCTGCGGAACCACCCAAAAATGGAGTGTGACCGCTGCGACCTCAGTCCCCCAGAGCTCGAACCCCCACCTCTGTGAGGGAATCGGCGACCTCCTGTCCTTGGCGTCCGCAAAAGGCATTCACCTGCGGTGAACCTGGGCCTCGGGCGAACACGGTCAGGCCCCATGGTAGGAGCCCGGGGAGGCAATGGCAGCCTCTGCGGCCAGGCCTCGGACTCTCCCCGGGGCTCTCTCGGGTCCCAGGCGCCCTCTCTCGCCCGGGGAGTGCCCACGCCGTCCCCTGACCCCCGCAGGACGCCTGCATCCCGCCATAAGCGGCCCACCTCGTCCATGGAGCTGGGACACATGGGGCCGGGGTGCCAGCAACTGGCCTACGTGGCTGCAAACCCGCAGACCCCTCCGTCCCGTCCCCACCACTGCGAAGATCCCCCTGTTCTTCCATCCGTAAAGGGGTCCCCCTTTACGGATGGAAGAACAGGGGGGAGGCCCCCAGGAGATAGCTTTTGTGCGAGCCGCGGCTGGGTGGTTTCGGGCCAAGAGGCGGGGCCGCGCAGGCGCAAGCAGGCCCCACCCCAAGAGCATCCCTCCGGGCAACGTGCCCCTCCCTTGAGATATCAGGCCAGGTGCACAGGGTCCCTGGGCTGGTGTCAGAGTTAACGGAGACCCTCCCTGCCACCCAGAGGACCGCGCGTTTTCCCGTGGACCACACTTGCCAGCCCGTCTCCCACCCCGCCAGAGGCAGAGTGCCAGGGAAGAGCTAGGGACCTGGGGCCGGGAAGAGGGGCCGGCCACGGTTCCGGGCCAGGTGGGGCGGGCCCGGGCGGGCGGGACCCACGCCCAGGGACCGGGTCTCCCTGGGGGTCTCGGGCCGGAGACCTGCCTGGGGGGCTAAGAGTCTCTCTTGGCTCAAACGGCCCCACCCTGCCCCGAGGCGGAAAACTTGGACCGAGACGCTTCTACTCTCTAAAGTCTGGGCTGAACTTTGCGAGAAGGGACTGTGTGCGCTGCGACCTGGGTCCCACAGAGCTCGAACCCCCCCTGCCCGTGAAGGGATCCGCGGCCTGTGGTCCCTGGTGTCCGCAAAAGGCATTCACCTGCAGAGAACCTGGGCCCAGGTGAGCGGGACCAGGCCCCACGGCAGGAGCCTGGGGAGGCCACTGGAGCCCCGGGGGCCAGGGCTGGGCATTTTCCCGGGTGCTCTCTCGGGTCCCAGGCGCCCTCTCTCGCCCGGGGAGTGCCCACGCCGTCCCCTGACCCCCGCAGGACGCCTGCATCCCGCCATAAGCGGCCCACCTCGTCCATGGAGCTGGGACACATGGGGCCGGGGTGCGAGCAACTGGCCTACGTGGCTGCAAACCCGCAGACCCCTCCGTCCCGTCCCAACCACTGCGAAGATCCCCCTGTTCTTCCATCCGTAAAGGGGTCCCCCTTTACGGATGGAAGAACAGGGGGGAGGCCCCCAGGAGATGGCTTTTGTCCGAGCCGCGGCTGGGTGGTTTCGGGCCAAGAGGCGGGGCCGCGCAGGCGCAGGCAGGCCCCACCCCAAGAGCATCCCTCCGGGCAACGTGCCCCCCCCTTGAGATATCAGGCCAGGTCCACAGGGTCCCTGGGCTGGTGTCAGAGTTAACGGAGGCCCTCCCTGCCACCCAGAGGACCGCGCGTTTTCCCGTGGACCACACTTCCCAGCAGCTCTCCCACCCCCGCAGAGGCAGAGTGCCAGGAAAGAACTAGGGACCTGGTGCCTGGAAGAGGGGCCGGCCACGGTTCCGTGCCAGGTGGAGCGGTTTCGGGCGGGCGGGCGGGACCCTCGACCAAGGACCGGTTCTCCCTTGGGGAGTCTGGCCTGTGCCCCGCCTGGGAGGCTAAGAGCCTTGCTTCGCCTGCAAAGCCCCCACCCTGCCACAAGGCGGCAGACTTGGACCCAGCCGCTTCAACCCTCCAGTCTCTGCGGAACCACCCAAAAATGGAGTGTGACCGCTGCGACCTCAGTCCCCCAGAGCTCGAACCCCCACCTCTGTGAGGGAATCGGCGACCTCCTGTCCTTGGCGTCCGCAAAAGGCATTCACCTGCGGTGAACCTGGGCCTCGGGCGAACACGGTCAGGCCCCATGGTAGGAGCCCGGGGAGGCAATGGCAGCCTCTGCGGCCAGGCCTCGGACTCTCCCCGGGGCTCTCTCGGGTCCCAGGCGCCCTCTCTCGCCCGGGGAGTGCCCACGCCGTCCCCTGACCCCCGCAGGACGCCTGCATCCCGCCATAAGCGGCCCACCTCGTCCATGGAGCTGGGACACACGGGGCCGGGGTGCCAGCAACTGGCCTACGTGGCTGCAAACCCGCAGACCCCTCCGTCCCGTCCCCACCACTGCGAAGATCCCCCTGTTCTTCCATCCGTAAAGGGGTCCCCCTTTACGGATGGAAGAACAGGTGGGAGGCCCCCAGGAGATGGCTTTTGTCGGAGCCGCGGCTGGGTGGTTTCGGGCCAAGAGGCGGGGCCGCGCAGGCGCAGGCAGGCCCCACCACAAGAGCATCCCTCCGGGCAACGTGCCCCCCCCTTGAGATATCAGGTCAGGTCCACAGGGTCCCTGGGCTGGTGTCAGAGTTAACGGAGGCCCTCCCTGCCACCCAGAGGACCGCGCGTTTTCCCGTGGACCACACTTGCCAGCCCGTCTCCCACCCCGCCAGAGGCAGAGTGCCAGGGAAGAGCTAGGGACCTGGGGCCGGGAAGAGGGGCCGGCCACGGTTCCGGGCCAGGTGGGGCGGGCCCGGGCGGGCGGGACCCACGCCCAGGGACCGGGTCTCCCTGGGGGTCTCGGGCCTGAGACCTGCCTGGGGGGCTAAGAGTCTCTCTTGGCTCAAACGGCCCCACCCTGCCCCGAGGCGGAAAACTTGGACCGAGACGCTTCTACTCTCTAAAGTCTGGGCTGAACTTTGCGAGAAGGGACTGTGTGCGCTGCGACCTGGGTCCCACAGAGCTCGAACCCCCCCTGCCCGTGAAGGGATCCGCGGCCTGTGGTCCCTGGTGTCCGCAAAAGGCATTCACCTGCGGAGAACCTGGGCCCAGGTGAGCGGGACCAGGCCCCACGGCAGGAGCCTGGGGAGGCCACTGGAGCCCCGGGGGCCAGGGCTGGGCATTTTCCCGGGTGCTCTCTCGGGTCCCAGGCGCCCTCTCTCGCCCGGGGAGTGCCCACGCCGTCCCCTGACCCCCGCAGGACGCCTGCATCCCGCCATAAGCGGCCCACCTCGTCCATGGAGCTGGGACACATGGGGCCGGGGTGCGAGCAACTGGCCTACGTGGCTGCAAACCCGCAGACCCCTCCGTCCCGTCCCCACCACTGCGAAGATCCCCCTGTTCTTCCATCCGTAAAGGGGTCCCCCTTTACGGATGGAAGAACAGGGGGGAGGCCCCCAGGAGATGGCTTTTGTCCGAGCCGCGGCTGGGTGGTTTCGGGCCAAGAGGCGGGGCCGCGCAGGCGCAGGCAGGCCCCACCCCAAGAGCATCCCTCCGGGCAACGTGCCCCCCCCTTGAGATATCAGGCCAGGTCCACAGGGTCCCTGGGCTGGTGTCAGAGTTAACGGAGGCCCTCCCTGCCACCCAGAGGACCGCGCGTTTTCCCGTGGACCACACTTCCCAGCAGCTCTCCCACCCCCGCAGAGGCAGAGTGCCAGGAAAGAACTAGGGACCTGGTGCCTGGAAGAGGGGCCGGCCACGGTTCCGTGCCAGGTGGAGCGGTTTCGGGCGGGCGGGCGGGACCCTCGACCAAGGACCGGTTCTCCCTTGGGGAGTCTGGCCTGTGCCCCGCCTGGGAGGCTAAGAGCCTTGCTTCGCCTGCAAAGCCCCCACCCTGCCACAAGGCGGCAGACTTGGACCCAGCCGCTTCAACCCTCCAGTCTCTGCGGAACCACCCAAAAATGGAGTGTGACCGCTGCGACCTCAGTCCCCCAGAGCTCGAACCCCCACCTCTGTGAGGGAATCGGCGACCTCCTGTCCTTGGCGTCCGCAAAAGGCATTCACCTGCGGTGAACCTGGGCCTCGGGCGAACACGGTCAGGCCCCATGGTAGGAGCCCGGGGAGGCAATGGCAGCCTCTGCGGCCAGGCCTCGGACTCTCCCCGGGGCTCTCTCGGGTCCCAGGCGCCCTCTCTCGCCCGGGGAGTGCCCACGCCGTCCCCTGACCCCCGCAGGACGCCTGCATCCCGCCATAAGCGGCCCACCTCGTCCATGGAGCTGGGACACACGGGGCCGGGGTGCCAGCAACTGGCCTACGTGGCTGCAAACCCGCAGACCCCTCCGTCCCGTCCCCACCACTGCGAAGATCCCCCTGTTCTTCCATCCGTAAAGGGGTCCCCCTTTACGGATGGAAGAACAGGTGGGAGGCCCCCAGGAGATGGCTTTTGTCGGAGCCGCGGCTGGGTGGTTTCGGGCCAAGAGGCGGGGCCGCGCAGGCGCAGGCAGGCCCCACCACAAGAGCATCCCTCCGGGCAACGTGCCCCCCCCTTGAGATATCAGGTCAGGTCCACAGGGTCCCTGGGCTGGTGTCAGAGTTAACGGAGGCCCTCCCTGCCACCCAGAGGACCGCGCGTTTTCCCGTGGACCACACTTGCCAGCCCGTCTCCCACCCCGCCAGAGGCAGAGTGCCAGGGAAGAGCTAGGGACCTGGGGCCGGGAAGAGGGGCCGGCCACGGTTCCGGGCCAGGTGGGGCGGGCCCGGGCGGGCGGGACCCACGCCCAGGGACCGGGTCTCCCTGGGGGTCTCGGGCCTGAGACCTGCCTGGGGGGCTAAGAGTCTCTCTTGGCTCAAACGGCCCCACCCTGCCCCGAGGCGGAAAACTTGGACCGAGACGCTTCTACTCTCTAAAGTCTGGGCTGAACTTTGCGAGAAGGGACTGTGTGCGCTGCGACCTGGGTCCCACAGAGCTCGAACCCCCCCTGCCCGTGAAGGGATCCGCGGCCTGTGGTCCCTGGTGTCCGCAAAAGGCATTCACCTGCGGAGAACCTGGGCCCAGGTGAGCGGGACCAGGCCCCACGGCAGGAGCCTGGGGAGGCCACTGGAGCCCCGGGGGCCAGGGCTGGGCATTTTCCCGGGTGCTCTCTCGGGTCCCAGGCGCCCTCTCTCGCCCGGGGAGTGCCCACGCCGTCCCCTGACCCCCGCAGGACGCCTGCATCCCGCCATAAGCGGCCCACCTCGTCCATGGAGCTGGGACACATGGGGCCGGGGTGCGAGCAACTGGCCTACGTGGCTGCAAACCCGCAGACCCCTCCGTCCCGTCCCCACCACTGCGAAGATCCCCCTGTTCTTCCATCCGTAAAGGGGTCCCCCTTTACGGATGGAAGAACAGGGGGGAGGCCCCCAGGAGATGGCTTTTGTCCGAGCCGCGGCTGGGTGGTTTCGGGCCAAGAGGCGGGGCCGCGCAGGCGCAGGCAGGCCCCACCCCAAGAGCATCCCTCCGGGCAACGTGCCCCCCCCTTGAGATATCAGGCCAGGTCCACAGGGTCCCTGGGCTGGTGTCAGAGTTAACGGAGGCCCTCCCTGCCACCCAGAGGACCGCGCGTTTTCCCGTGGACCACACTTCCCAGCAGCTCTCCCACCCCCGCAGAGGCAGAGTGCCAGGAAAGAACTAGGGACCTGGTGCCTGGAAGAGGGGCCGGCCACGGTTCCGCGCCAGGTGGAGCGGTTCCGGGCGGGCGGGCGGGACCCTCGACCAAGGACCGGTTCTCCCTTGGGGAGTCTGGCCTGTGCCCCGCCTGGGAGGCTAAGAGCCTTGCTTCGCCTGCAAAGCCCCCACCCTGCCACAAGGCGGCAGACTTGGACCCAGCCGCTTCAACCCTCCAGTCTCTGCGGAACCACCCAAAAATGGAGTGTGACCGCTGCGACCTCAGTCCCCCAGAGCTCGAACCCCCACCTCTGTGAGGGAATCGGCGACCTCCTGTCCTTGGCGTCCGCAAAAGGCATTCACCTGCGGTGAACCTGGGCCTCGGGCGAACACGGTCAGGCCCCATGGTAGGAGCCCGGGGAGGCAATGGCTGCCTCTGCGGCCAGGCCTCGGACTCTCCCCGGGGCTCTCTCGGGTCCCAGGCGCCCTCTCTCGCCCGGGGAGTGCCCACGCCGTCCCCTGACCCCCGAAGGACGCCTGCATCCCGCCATAAGCGGCCCACCTCGTCCATGGAGCTGGGACACATGCGGCCCGGGTGCGAGCAACTGGCCTACGTGGCTGCAAACCCGCAGACCCCTCCGTCCCGTCCCCACCACTGCGAAGATCCCCCTGTTCTTCCATCCGTAAAGGGGTCCCCCTTTACGGATGGAAGAACAGGGGGGAGGCCCCCAGGAGATGGCTTTTGTCCGAGCCGCGGCTGGGTGGTTTCGGGCCAAGAGGCGGGGCCGCGCAGGCGCAGGCAGGCCCCACCCCAAGAGCATCCCTCCGGGCAACGTGCCCCCCCCTTGAGATATCAGGCCAGGTGCACAGGGTCCCTGGGCTGGTGTCAGAGTTAACGGAGGCCCTCCCTGCCACCCAGAGGACCGCGCGTTTTCCCGTGGACCACACTTGCCAGCCCGTCTCCCACCCCGCCAGAGGCAGAGTGCCAGGGAAGAGCTAGGGACCTGGGGCCGGGAAGAGGGGCCGGCCACGGTTCCGGGCCAGGTGGGGCGGGCCCGGGCGGGCGGGACCCACGCCCAGGGACCGGGTCTCCCTGGGGGTCTCGGGCCTGAGACCTGCCTGGGGGGCTAAGAGTCTCTCTTGGCTCAAACGGCCCCACCCTGCCCCGAGGCGGAAAACTTGGACCGAGACGCTTCTACTCTCTAAAGTCTGGGCTGAACTTTGCGAGAAGGGACTGTGTGCGCTGCGACCTGGGTCCCACAGAGCTCGAACCCCCCCTGCCCGTGAAGGGATCCGCGGCCTGTGGTCCCTGGTGTCCGCAAAAGGCATTCACATGCGGAGAACCTGGGCCCAGGTGAGCGGGACCAGGCCCCACGGCAGGAGCCTGGGGAGGCCACTGGAGCCCCGGGGGCCAGGGCTGGGCATTTTCCCGGGTGCTCTCTCGGGTCCCAGGCGCCCTCTCTCGCCCGGGGAGTGCCCACGCCGTCCCCTGACCCCCGCAGGACGCCTGCATCCCGCCATAAGCGGCCCACCTCGTCCATGGAGCTGGGACACATGGGGCCGGGGTGCGAGCAACTGGCCTACGTGGCTGCAAACCCGCAGACCCCTCCGTCCCGTCCCCACCACTGCGAAGATCCCCCTGTTCTTCCATCCGTAAAGGGGTCCCCCTTTACGGATGGAAGAACAGGGGGGAGGCCCCCAGGAGATGGCTTTTGTCCGAGCCGCGGCTGGGTGGTTTCGGGCCAAGAGGCGGGGCCGCGCAGGCGCAGGCAGGCCCCACCCCAAGAGCATCCCTCCGGGCAACGTGCCCCCCCCTTGAGATATCAGGCCAGGTCCACAGGGTCCCTGGGCTGGTGTCAGAGTTAACGGAGGCCCTCCCTGCCACCCAGAGGACCGCGCGTTTTCCCGTGGACCACACTTCCCAGCAGCTCTCCCACCCCCGCAGAGGCAGAGTGCCAGGAAAGAACTAGGGACCTGGTGCCTGGAAGAGGGGCCGGCCACGGTTCCGCGCCAGGTGGAGCGGTTCCGGGCGGGCGGGCGGGACCCTCGACCAAGGACCGGTTCTCCCTTGGGGAGTCTGGCCTGTGCCCCGCCTGGGAGGCTAAGAGCCTTGCTTCGCCTGCAAAGCCCCCACCCTGCCACAAGGCGGCAGACTTGGACCCAGCCGCTTCAACCCTCCAGTCTCTGCGGAACCACCCAAAAATGGAGTGTGACCGCTGCGACCTCAGTCCCCCAGAGCTCGAACCCCCACCTCTGTGAGGGAATCGGCGACCTCCTGTCCTTGGCGTCCGCAAAAGGCATTCACCTGCGGTGAACCTGGGCCTCGGGCGAACACGGTCAGGCCCCATGGTAGGAGCCCGGGGAGGCAATGGCAGCCTCTGCGGCCAGGCCTCGGACTCTCCCCGGGGCTCTCTCGGGTCCCAGGCGCCCTCTCTCGCCCGGGGAGTGCCCACGCCGTCCCCTGACCCCCGCAGGACGCCTGCATCCCGCCATAAGCGGCCCACCTCGTCCATGGAGCTGGGACACATGGGGCCGGGGTGCCAGCAACTGGCCTACGTGGCTGCAAACCCGCAGACCCCTCCGTCCCGTCCCCACCACTGCGAAGATCCCCCTGTTCTTCCATCCGTAAAGGGGTCCCCCTTTACGGATGGAAGAACAGGGGGGAGGCCCCCAGGAGATAGCTTTTGTGCGAGCCGCGGCTGGGTGGTTTCGGGCCAAGAGGCGGGGCCGCGCAGGCGCAAGCAGGCCCCACCCCAAGAGCATCCCTCCGGGCAACGTGCCCCTCCCTTGAGATATCAGGCCAGGTGCACAGGGTCCCTGGGCTGGTGTCAGAGTTAACGGAGACCCTCCCTGCCACCCAGAGGACCGCGCGTTTTCCCGTGGACCACACTTGCCAGCCCGTCTCCCACCCCGCCAGAGGCAGAGTGCCAGGGAAGAGCTAGGGACCTGGGGCCGGGAAGAGGGGCCGGCCACGGTTCCGGGCCAGGTGGGGCGGGCCCGGGCGGGCGGGACCCACGCCCAGGGACCGGGTCTCCCTGGGGGTCTCGGGCCGGAGACCTGCCTGGGGGGCTAAGAGTCTCTCTTGGCTCAAACGGCCCCACCCTGCCCCGAGGCGGAAAACTTGGACCGAGACGCTTCTACTCTCTAAAGTCTGGGCTGAACTTTGCGAGAAGGGACTGTGTGCGCTGCGACCTGGGTCCCACAGAGCTCGAACCCCCCCTGCCCGTGAAGGGATCCGCGGCCTGTGGTCCCTGGTGTCCGCAAAAGGCATTCACCTGCAGAGAACCTGGGCCCAGGTGAGCGGGACCAGGCCCCACGGCAGGAGCCTGGGGAGGCCACTGGAGCCCCGGGGGCCAGGGCTGGGCATTTTCCCGGGTGCTCTCTCGGGTCCCAGGCGCCCTCTCTCGCCCGGGGAGTGCCCACGCCGTCCCCTGACCCCCGCAGGACGCCTGCATCCCGCCATAAGCGGCCCACCTCGTCCATGGAGCTGGGACACATGGGGCCGGGGTGCGAGCAACTGGCCTACGTGGCTGCAAACCCGCAGACCCCTCCGTCCCGTCCCAACCACTGCGAAGATCCCCCTGTTCTTCCATCCGTAAAGGGGTCCCCCTTTACGGATGGAAGAACAGGGGGGAGGCCCCCAGGAGATGGCTTTTGTCCGAGCCGCGGCTGGGTGGTTTCGGGCCAAGAGGCGGGGCCGCGCAGGCGCAGGCAGGCCCCACCCCAAGAGCATCCCTCCGGGCAACGTGCCCCCCCCTTGAGATATCAGGCCAGGTCCACAGGGTCCCTGGGCTGGTGTCAGAGTTAACGGAGGCCCTCCCTGCCACCCAGAGGACCGCGCGTTTTCCCGTGGACCACACTTCCCAGCAGCTCTCCCACCCCCGCAGAGGCAGAGTGCCAGGAAAGAACTAGGGACCTGGTGCCTGGAAGAGGGGCCGGCCACGGTTCCGCGCCAGGTGGAGCGGTTTCGGGCGGGCGGGCGGGACCCTCGACCAAGGACCGGTTCTCCCTTGGGGAGTCTGGCCTGTGCCCCGCCTGGGAGGCTAAGAGCCTTGCTTCGCCTGCAAAGCCCCCACCCTGCCACAAGGCGGCAGACTTGGACCCAGCCGCTTCAACCCTCCAGTCTCTGCGGAACCACCCAAAAATGGAGTGTGACCGCTGCGACCTCAGTCCCCCAGAGCTCGAACCCCCACCTCTGTGAGGGAATCGGCGACCTCCTGTCCTTGGCGTCCGCAAAAGGCATTCACCTGCGGTGAACCTGGGCCTCGGGCGAACAGGGTCAGGCCCCATGGTAGGAGCCCGGGGAGGCAATGGCAGCCTCTGCGGCCAGGCCTCGGACTCTCCCCGGGGCTCTCTCGGGTCCCAGGCGCCCTCTCTCGCCCGGGGAGTGCCCACGCCGTCCCCTGACCCCCGCAGGACGCCTGCATCCCGCCATAAGCGGCCCACCTCGTCCATGGAGCTGGGACACACGGGGCCGGGGTGCCAGCAACTGGCCTACGTGGCTGCAAACCCGCAGACCCCTCCGTCCCGTCCCCACCACTGCGAAGATCCCCCTGTTCTTCCATCCGTAAAGGGGTCCCCCTTTACGGATGGAAGAACAGGGGGGAGGCCCCCAGGAGATGGCTTTTGTCGGAGCCGCGGCTGGGTGGTTTCGGGCCAAGAGGCGGGGCCGCGCAGGCGCAGGCTGGCCCCACCACAAGAGCATCCCTCCGGGCAACGTGCCCCCCGCTTGAGATATCAGGTCAGGTCCACAGGGTCCCTGGGCTGGTGTCAGAGTTAACGGAGGCCCTCCCTGCCACCCAGAGGACCGCGCGTTTTCCCGTGGACCACACTTGCCAGCCCGTCTCCCACCCCGCCAGAGGCAGAGTGCCAGGGAAGAGCTAGGGACCTGGGGCCGGGAAGAGGGGCCGGCCACGGTTCCGGGCCAGGTGGGGCGGGCCCGGGCGGGCGGGACCCACGCCCAGGGACCGGGTCTCCCTGGGGGTCTCGGGCCTGAGACCTGCCTGGGGGGCTAAGAGTCTCTCTTGGCTCAAACGGCCCCACCCTGCCCCGAGGCGGAAAACTTGGACCGAGACGCTTCTACTCTCTAAAGTCTGGGCTGAACTTTGCGAGAAGGGACTGTGTGCGCTGCGACCTGGGTCCCACAGAGCTCGAACCCCCCCTGCCCGTGAAGGGATCCGCGGCCTGTGGTCCCTGGTGTCCGCAAAAGGCATTCACCTGCGGAGAACCTGGGCCCAGGTGAGCGGGACCAGGCCCCACGGCAGGAGCCTGGGGAGGCCACTGGAGCCCCGGGGGCCAGGGCTGGGCATTTTCCCGGGTGCTCTCTCGGGTCCCAGGCGCCCTCTCTCGCCCGGGGAGTGCCCACGCCGTCCCCTGACCCCCGCAGGACGCCTGCATCCCGCCATAAGCGGCCCACCTCGTCCATGGAGCTGGGACACATGGGGCCGGGGTGCGAGCAACTGGCCTACGTGGCTGCAAACCCGCAGACCCCTCCGTCCCGTCCCCACCACTGCGAAGATTCCCCTGTTCTTCCATCCGTAAAGGGGTCCCCCTTTACGGATGGAAGAACAGGGGGGAGGCCCCCAGGAGATGGCTTTTGTCCGAGCCGCGGCTGGGTGGTTTCGGGCCAAGAGGCGGGGCCGCGCAGGCGCAGGCAGGCCCCACCCCAAGAGCATCCCTCCGGGCAACGTGCCCCCCCCTTGAGATATCAGGCCAGGTCCACAGGGTCCCTGGGCTGGTGTCAGAGTTAACGGAGGCCCTCCCTGCCACCCAGAGGACCGCGCGTTTTCCCGTGGACCACACTTCCCAGCAGCTCTCCCACCCCCGCAGAGGCAGAGTGCCAGGAAAGAACTAGGGACCTGGTGCCTGGAAGAGGGGCCGGCCACGGTTCCGCGCCAGGTGGAGCGGTTCCGGGCGGGCGGGCGGGACCCTCGACCAAGGACCGGTTCTCCCTTGGGGAGTCTGGCCTGTGCCCCGCCTGGGAGGCTAAGAGCCTTGCTTCGCCTGCAAAGCCCCCACCCTGCCACAAGGCGGCAGACTTGGACCCAGCCGCTTCAACCCTCCAGTCTCTGCGGAACCACCCAAAAATGGAGTGTGACCGCTGCGACCTCAGTCCCCCAGAGCTCGAACCCCCACCTCTGTGAGGGAATCGGCGACCTCCTGTCCTTGGCGTCCGCAAAAGGCATTCACCTGCGGTGAACCTGGGCCTCGGGCGAACACGGTCAGGCCCCATGGTAGGAGCCCGGGGAGGCAATGGCTGCCTCTGCGGCCAGGCCTCGGACTCTCCCCGGGGCTCTCTCGGGTCCCAGGCGCCCTCTCTCGCCCGGGGAGTGCCCACGCCGTCCCCTGACCCCCGCAGGACGCCTGCATCCCGCAATAAGCGGCCCACCTCGTCCATGGAGCTGGGACACATGGGGCCGGGGTGCCAGCAACTGGCCTACGTGGCTGCAAACCCGCAGACCCCTCCGTCCCGTCCCCACCACTGCGAAGATCCCCCTGTTCTTCCATCCGTAAAGGGGTCCCCCTTTACGGATGGAAGAACAGGTGGGAGGCCCCCAGGAGATGGCTTTTGTCGGAGCCGCGGCTGGGTGGTTTCGGGCCAAGAGGCGGGGCCGCGCAGGCGCAGGCAGGCCCCACCACAAGAGCATCCCTCCGGGCAACGTGCCCCCCCCTTGAGATATCAGGTCAGGTCCACAGGGTCCCTGGGCTGGTGTCAGAGTTAACGGAGGCCCTCCCTGCCACCCAGAGGACCGCGCGTTTTCCCGTGGACCACACTTGCCAGCCCGTCTCCCACCCCGCCAGAGGCAGAGTGCCAGGGAAGAGCTAGGGACCTGGGGCCGGGAAGAGGGGCCGGCCACGGTTCCGGGCCAGGTGGGGCGGGCCCGGGCGGGCGGGACCCACGCCCAGGGACCGGGTCTCCCTGGGGGTCTCGGGCCTGAGACCTGCCTGGGGGGCTAAGAGTCTCTCTTGGCTCAAACGGCCCCACCCTGCCCCGAGGCGGAAAACTTGGACCGAGACGCTTCTACTCTCTAAAGTCTGGGCTGAACTTTGCGAGAAGGGACTGTGTGCGCTGCGACCTGGGTCCCACAGAGCTCGAACCCCCCCTGCCCGTGAAGGGATCCGCGGCCTGTGGTCCCTGGTGTCCGCAAAAGGCATTCACCTGCGGAGAACCTGGGCCCAGGTGAGCGGGACCAGGCCCCACGGCAGGAGCCTGGGGAGGCCACTGGAGCCCCGGGGGCCAGGGCTGGGCATTTTCCCGGGTGCTCTCTCGGGTCCCAGGCGCCCTCTCTCGCCCGGGGAGTGCCCACGCCGTCCCCTGACCCCCGCAGGACGCCTGCATCCCGCCATAAGCGGCCCACCTCGTCCATGGAGCTGGGACACATGGGGCCGGGGTGCGAGCAACTGGCCTACGTGGCTGCAAACCCGCAGACCCCTCCGTCCCGTCCCCACCACTGCGAAGATCCCCCTGTTCTTCCATCCGTAAAGGGGTCCCCCTTTACGGATGGAAGAACAGGGGGGAGGCCCCCAGGAGATGGCTTTTGTCCGAGCCGCGGCTGGGTGGTTTCGGGCCAAGAGGCGGGGCCGCGCAGGCGCAGGCAGGCCCCACCCCAAGAGCATCCCTCCGGGCAACGTGCCCCCCCCTTGAGATATCAGGCCAGGTCCACAGGGTCCCTGGGCTGGTGTCAGAGTTAACGGAGGCCCTCCCTGCCACCCAGAGGACCGCGCGTTTTCCCGTGGACCACACTTCCCAGCAGCTCTCCCACCCCCGCAGAGGCAGAGTGCCAGGAAAGAACTAGGGACCTGGTGCCTGGAAGAGGGGCCGGCCACGGTTCCGCGCCAGGTGGAGCGCTTCCGGGCGGGCGGGCGGGACCCTCGACCAAGGACCGGTTCTCCCTTGGGGAGTCTGGCCTGTGCCCCGCCTGGGAGGCTAAGAGCCTTGCTTCGCCTGCAAAGCCCCCACCCTGCCACAAGGCGGCAGACTTGGACCCAGCCGCTTCAACCCTCCAGTCTCTGCGGAACCACCCAAAAATGGAGTGTGACCGCTGCGACCTCAGTCCCCCAGAGCTCGAACCCCCACCTCTGTGAGGGAATCGGCGACCTCCTGTCCTTGGCGTCCGCAAAAGGCATTCACCTGCGGTGAACCTGGGCCTCGGGCGAACACGGTCAGGCCCCATGGTAGGAGCCCGGGGAGGCTATGGCAGCCTCTGCGGCCAGGCCTCGGACTCTCCCCGGGGCTCTCTTGGGTCCCAGGCGCCCTCTCTCGCCCGGGGAGTGCCCACGCCGTCCCCTGACCCCCGAAGGACGCCTGCATCCCGCCATAAGCGGCCCACCTCGTCCATGGAGCTGGGACACATGGGGCCCGGGTGCGAGCAACTGGCCTACGTGGCTGCAAACCCGCAGACCCCTCCGTCCCGTCCCCACCACTGCGAAGATCCCCCTGTTCTTCCATCCGTAAAGGGGTCCCCCTTTACGGATGGAAGAACAGGGGGGAGGCCCCCAGGAGATGGCTTTTGTCCGAGCCGCGGCTGGGTGGTTTCGGGCCAAGAGGCGGGGCCGCGCAGGCGCAGGCAGGCCCCACCCCAAGAGCATCCCTCCGGGCAACGTGCCCCCCCCTTGAGATATCAGGCCAGGTGCACAGGGTCCCTGGGCTGGTGTCAGAGTTAACGGAGGCCCTCCCTGCCACCCAGAGGACCGCGCGTTTTCCCGTGGACCACACTTGCCAGCCCGTCTCCCACCCCGCCAGAGGCAGAGTGCCAGGGAAGAGCTAGGGACCTGGGGCCGGGAAGAGGGGCCGGCCACGGTTCCGGGCCAGGTGGGGCGGGCCCGGGCGGGCGGGACCCACGCCCAGGGACCGGGTCTCCCTGGGGGTCTCGGGCCTGAGACCTGCCTGGGGGGCTAAGAGTCTCTCTTGGCTCAAACGGCCCCACCCTGCCCCGAGGCGGAAAACTTGGACCGAGACGCTTCTACTCTCTAAAGTCTGGGCTGAACTTTGCGAGAAGGGACTGTGTGCGCTGCGACCTGGGTCCCACAGAGCTCGAACCCCCCCTGCCCGTGAAGGGATCCGCGGCCTGTGGTCCCTGGTGTCCGCAAAAGGCATTCACCTGCGGAGAACCTGGGCCCAGGTGAGCGGGACCAGGCCCCACGGCAGGAGCCTGGGGAGGCCACTGGAGCCCCGGGGGCCAGGGCTGGGCATTTTCCCGGGTGCTCTCTCGGGTCCCAGGCGCCCTCTCTCGCCCGGGGAGTGCCCACGCCGTCCCCTGACCCCCGCAGGACGCCTGCATCCCGCCATAAGCGGCCCACCTCGTCCATGGAGCTGGGACACATGGGGCCGGGGTGCGAGCAACTGGCCTACGTGGCTGCAAACCCGCAGACCCCTCCGTCCCGTCCCAACCACTGCGAAGATCCCCCTGTTCTTCCATCCGTAAAGGGGTCCCCCTTTACGGATGGAAGAACAGGGGGGAGGCCCCCAGGAGATGGCTTTTGTCCGAGCCGCGGCTGGGTGGTTTCGGGCCAAGAGGCGGGGCCGCGCAGGCGCAGGCAGGCCCCACCCCAAGAGCATCCCTCCGGGCAACGTGCCCCCCCCTTGAGATATCAGGCCAGGTCCACAGGGTCCCTGGGCTGGTGTCAGAGTTAACGGAGGCCCTCCCTGCCACCCAGAGGACCGCGCGTTTTCCCGTGGACCACACTTCCCAGCAGCTCTCCCACCCCCGCAGAGGCAGAGTGCCAGGAAAGAACTAGGGACCTGGTGCCTGGAAGAGGGGCCGGCCACGGTTCCGCGCCAGGTGGAGCGGTTCCGGGCGGGCGGGCGGGACCCTCGACCAAGGACCGGTTCTCCCTTGGGGAGTCTGGCCTGTGCCCCGCCTGGGAGGCTAAGAGCCTTGCTTCGCCTGCAAAGCCCCCACCCTGCCACAAGGCGGCAGACTTGGACCCAGCCGCTTCAACCCTCCAGTCTCTGCGGAACCACCCAAAAATGGAGTGTGACCGCTGCGACCTCAGTCCCCCAGAGCTCGAACCCCCACCTCTGTGAGGGAATCGGCGACCTCCTGTCCTTGGCGTCCGCAAAAGGCATTCACCTGCGGTGAACCTGGGCCTCGGGCGAACACGGTCAGGCCCCATGGTAGGAGCCCGGGGAGGCTATGGCAGCCTCTGCGGCCAGGCCTCGGACTCTCCCCGGGGCTCTCTCGGGTCCCAGGCGCCCTCTCTCGCCCGGGGAGTGCCCACGCCGTCCCCTGACCCCCGCAGGACGCCTGCATCCCGCCATAAGCGGCCCACCTCGTCCATGGAGCTGGGACACATGGGGCCCGGGTGCGAGCAACTGGCCTACGTGGCTGCAAACCCGCAGACCCCTCCGTCCCGTCCCCACCACTGCGAAGATCCCCCTGTTCTTCCATCCGTAAAGGGGTCCCCCTTTACGGATGGAAGAACAGGGGGGAGGCCCCCAGGAGATGGCTTTTGTCCGAGCCGCGGCTGGGTGGTTTCGGGCCAAGAGGCGGGGCCGCGCAGGCGCAGGCAGGCCCCACCCCAAGAGCATCCCTCCGGGCAACGTGCCCCCCCCTTGAGATATCAGGCCAGGTGCACAGGGTCCCTGGGCTGGTGTCAGAGTTAACGGAGGCCCTCCCTGCCACCCAGAGGACCGCGCGTTTTCCCGTGGACCACACTTGCCAGCCCGTCTCCCACCCCGCCAGAGGCAGAGTGCCAGGGAAGAGCTAGGGACCTGGGGCCGGGAAGAGGGGCCGGCCACGGTTCCGGGCCAGGTGGGGCGGGCCCGGGCGGGCGGGACCCACGCCCAGGGACCGGGTCTCCCTGGGGGTCTCGGGCCTGAGACCTGCCTGGGGGGCTAAGAGTCTCTCTTGGCTCAAACGGCCCCACCCTGCCCCGAGGCGGAAAACTTGGACCGAGACGCTTCTACTCTCTAAAGTCTGGGCTGAACTTTGCGAGAAGGGACTGTGTGCGCTGCGACCTGGGTCCCACAGAGCTCGAACCCCCCCTGCCCGTGAAGGGATCCGCGGCCTGTGGTCCCTGGTGTCCGCAAAAGGCATTCACATGCGGAGAACCTGGGCCCAGGTGAGCGGGACCAGGCCCCACGGCAGGAGCCTGGGGAGGCCACTGGAGCCCCGGGGGCCAGGGCTGGGCATTTTCCCGGGTGCTCTCTCGGGTCCCAGGCGCCCTCTCTCGCCCGGGGAGTGCCCACGCCGTCCCCTGACCCCCGCAGGACGCCTGCATCCCGCCATAAGCGGCCCACCTCGTCCATGGAGCTGGGACACATGGGGCCGGGGTGCGAGCAACTGGCCTACGTGGCTGCAAACCCGCAGACCCCTCCGTCCCGTCCCCACCACTGCGAAGATCCCCCTGTTCTTCCATCCGTAAAGGGGTCCCCCTTTACGGATGGAAGAACAGGGGGGAGGCCCCCAGGAGATGGCTTTTGTCCGAGCCGCGGCTGGGTGGTTTCGGGCCAAGAGGCGGGGCCGCGCAGGCGCAGGCAGGCCCCACCCCAAGAGCATCCCTCCGGGCAACGTGCCCCCCCCTTGAGATATCAGGCCAGGTCCACAGGGTCCCTGGGCTGGTGTCAGAGTTAACGGAGGCCCTCCCTGCCACCCAGAGGACCGCGCGTTTTCCCGTGGACCACACTTCCCAGCAGCTCTCCCACCCCCGCAGAGGCAGAGTGCCAGGAAAGAACTAGGGACCTGGTGCCTGGAAGAGGGGCCGGCCACGGTTCCGCGCCAGGTGGAGCGGTTCCGGGCGGGCGGGCGGGACCCTCGACCAAGGACCGGTTCTCCCTTGGGGAGTCTGGCCTGTGCCCCGCCTGGGAGGCTAAGAGCCTTGCTTCGCCTGCAAAGCCCCCACCCTGCCACAAGGCGGCAGACTTGGACCCAGCCGCTTCAACCCTCCAGTCTCTGCGGAACCACCCAAAAATGGAGTGTGACCGCTGCGACCTCAGTCCCCCAGAGCTCGAACCCCCACCTCTGTGAGGGAATCGGCGACCTCCTGTCCTTGGCGTCCGCAAAAGGCATTCACCTGCGGTGAACCTGGGCCTCGGGCGAACACGGTCAGGCCCCATGGTAGGAGCCCGGGGAGGCAATGGCAGCCTCTGCGGCCAGGCCTCGGACTCTCCCCGGGGCTCTCTCGGGTCCCAGGCGCCCTCTCTCGCCCGGGGAGTGCCCACGCCGTCCCCTGACCCCCGCAGGACGCCTGCATCCCGCCATAAGCGGCCCACCTCGTCCATGGAGCTGGGACACATGGGGCCGGGGTGCCAGCAACTGGCCTACGTGGCTGCAAACCCGCAGACCCCTCCGTCCCGTCCCCACCACTGCGAAGATCCCCCTGTTCTTCCATCCGTAAAGGGGTCCCCCTTTACGGATGGAAGAACAGGGGGGAGGCCCCCAGGAGATAGCTTTTGTGCGAGCCGCGGCTGGGTGGTTTCGGGCCAAGAGGCGGGGCCGCGCAGGCGCAAGCAGGCCCCACCCCAAGAGCATCCCTCCGGGCAACGTGCCCCTCCCTTGAGATATCAGGCCAGGTGCACAGGGTCCCTGGGCTGGTGTCAGAGTTAACGGAGACCCTCCCTGCCACCCAGAGGACCGCGCGTTTTCCCGTGGACCACACTTGCCAGCCCGTCTCCCACCCCGCCAGAGGCAGAGTGCCAGGGAAGAGCTAGGGACCTGGGGCCGGGAAGAGGGGCCGGCCACGGTTCCGGGCCAGGTGGGGCGGGCCCGGGCGGGCGGGACCCACGCCCAGGGACCGGGTCTCCCTGGGGGTCTCGGGCCGGAGACCTGCCTGGGGGGCTAAGAGTCTCTCTTGGCTCAAACGGCCCCACCCTGCCCCGAGGCGGAAAACTTGGACCGAGACGCTTCTACTCTCTAAAGTCTGGGCTGAACTTTGCGAGAAGGGACTGTGTGCGCTGCGACCTGGGTCCCACAGAGCTCGAACCCCCCCTGCCCGTGAAGGGATCCGCGGCCTGTGGTCCCTGGTGTCCGCAAAAGGCATTCACCTGCAGAGAACCTGGGCCCAGGTGAGCGGGACCAGGCCCCACGGCAGGAGCCTGGGGAGGCCACTGGAGCCCCGGGGGCCAGGGCTGGGCATTTTCCCGGGTGCTCTCTCGGGTCCCAGGCGCCCTCTCTCGCCCGGGGAGTGCCCACGCCGTCCCCTGACCCCCGCAGGACGCCTGCATCCCGCCATAAGCGGCCCACCTCGTCCATGGAGCTGGGACACATGGGGCCGGGGTGCGAGCAACTGGCCTACGTGGCTGCAAACCCGCAGACCCCTCCGTCCCGTCCCAACCACTGCGAAGATCCCCCTGTTCTTCCATCCGTAAAGGGGTCCCCCTTTACGGATGGAAGAACAGGGGGGAGGCCCCCAGGAGATGGCTTTTGTCCGAGCCGCGGCTGGGTGGTTTCGGGCCAAGAGGCGGGGCCGCGCAGGCGCAGGCAGGCCCCACCCCAAGAGCATCCCTCCGGGCAACGTGCCCCCCCCTTGAGATATCAGGCCAGGTCCACAGGGTCCCTGGGCTGGTGTCAGAGTTAACGGAGGCCCTCCCTGCCACCCAGAGGACCGCGCGTTTTCCCGTGGACCACACTTCCCAGCAGCTCTCCCACCCCCGCAGAGGCAGAGTGCCAGGAAAGAACTAGGGACCTGGTGCCTGGAAGAGGGGCCGGCCACGGTTCCGCGCCAGGTGGAGCGGTTCCGGGCGGGCGGGCGGGACCCTCGACCAAGGACCGGTTCTCCCTTGGGGAGTCTGGCCTGTGCCCCGCCTGGGAGGCTAAGAGCCTTGCTTCGCCTGCAAAGCCCCCACCCTGCCACAAGGCGGCAGACTTGGACCCAGCCGCTTCAACCCTCCAGTCTCTGCGGAACCACCCAAAAATGGAGTGTGACCGCTGCGACCTCAGTCCCCCAGAGCTCGAACCCCCACCTCTGTGAGGGAATCGGCGACCTCCTGTCCTTGGCGTCCGCAAAAGGCATTCACCTGCGGTGAACCTGGGCCTCGGGCGAACACGGTCAGGCCCCATGGTAGGAGCCCGGGGAGGCAATGGCAGCCTCTGCGGCCAGGCCTCGGACTCTCCCCGGGGCTCTCTCGGGTCCCAGGCGCCCTCTCTCGCCCGGGGAGTGCCCACGCCGTCCCCTGACCCCCGCAGGACGCCTGCATCCCGCCATAAGCGGCCCACCTCGTCCATGGAGCTGGGACACATGGGGCCGGGGTGCCAGCAACTGGCCTACGTGGCTGCAAACCCGCAGACCCCTCCGTCCCGTCCCCACCACTGCGAAGATCCCCCTGTTCTTCCATCCGTAAAGGGGTCCCCCTTTACGGATGGAAGAACAGGGGGGAGGCCCCCAGGAGATGGCTTTTGTCGGAGCCGCGGCTGGGTGGTTTCGGGCCAAGAGGCGGGGCCGCGCAGGCGCAGGCAGGCCCCACCACAAGAGCATCCCTCCGGGCAACGTGCCCCCCGCTTGAGATATCAGGTCAGGTCCACAGGGTCCCTGGGCTGGTGTCAGAGTTAACGGAGGCCCTCCCTGCCACCCAGAGGACCGCGCGTTTTCCCGTGGACCACACTTGCCAGCCCGTCTCCCACCCCGCCAGAGGCAGAGTGCCAGGGAAGAGCTAGGGACCTGGGGCCGGGAAGAGGGGCCGGCCACGGTTCCGGGCCAGGTGGGGCGGGCCCGGGCGGGCGGGACCCACGCCCAGGGACCGGGTCTCCCTGGGGGTCTCGGGCCTGAGACCTGCCTGGGGGGCTAAGAGTCTCTCTTGGCTCAAACGGCCCCACCCTGCCCCGAGGCGGAAAACTTGGACCGAGACGCTTCTACTCTCTAAAGTCTGGGCTGAACTTTGCGAGAAGGGACTGTGTGCGCTGCGACCTGGGTCCCACAGAGCTCGAACCCCCCCTGCCCGTGAAGGGATCCGCGGCCTGTGGTCCCTGGTGTCCGCAAAAGGCATTCACCTGCGGAGAACCTGGGCCCAGGTGAGCGGGACCAGGCCCCACGGCAGGAGCCTGGGGAGGCCACTGGAGCCCCGGGGGCCAGGGCTGGGCATTTTCCCGGGTGCTCTCTCGGGTCCCAGGCGCCCTCTCTCGCCCGGGGAGTGCCCACGCCGTCCCCTGACCCCCGCAGGACGCCTGCATCCCGCCATAAGCGGCCCACCTCGTCCATGGAGCTGGGACACATGGGGCCGGGGTGCGAGCAACTGGCCTACGTGGCTGCAAACCCGCAGACCCCTCCGTCCCGTCCCCACCACTGCGAAGATTCCCCTGTTCTTCCATCCGTAAAGGGGTCCCCCTTTACGGATGGAAGAACAGGGGGGAGGCCCCCAGGAGATGGCTTTTGTCCGAGCCGCGGCTGGGTGGTTTCGGGCCAAGAGGCGGGGCCGCGCAGGCGCAGGCAGGCCCCACCCCAAGAGCATCCCTCCGGGCAACGTGCCCCCCCCTTGAGATATCAGGCCAGGTCCACAGGGTCCCTGGGCTGGTGTCAGAGTTAACGGAGGCCCTCCCTGCCACCCAGAGGACCGCGCGTTTTCCCGTGGACCACACTTCCCAGCAGCTCTCCCACCCCCGCAGAGGCAGAGTGCCAGGAAAGAACTAGGGACCTGGTGCCTGGAAGAGGGGCCGGCCACGGTTCCGCGCCAGGTGGAGCGGTTCCGGGCGGGCGGGCGGGACCCTCGACCAAGGACCGGTTCTCCCTTGGGGAGTCTGGCCTGTGCCCCGCCTGGGAGGCTAAGAGCCTTGCTTCGCCTGCAAAGCCCCCACCCTGCCACAAGGCGGCAGACTTGGACCCAGCCGCTTCAACCCTCCAGTCTCTGCGGAACCACCCAAAAATGGAGTGTGACCGCTGCGACCTCAGTCCCCCAGAGCTCGAACCCCCACCTCTGTGAGGGAATCGGCGACCTCCTGTCCTTGGCGTCCGCAAAAGGCATTCACCTGCGGTGAACCTGGGCCTCGGGCGAACACTGTCAGGCCCCATGGTAGGAGCCCGGGGAGGCAATGGCTGCCTCTGCGGCCAGGCCTCGGACTCTCCCCGGGGCTCTCTCGGGTCCCAGGCGCCCTCTCTCGCCCGGGGAGTGCCCACGCCGTCCCCTGACCCCCGCAGGACGCCTGCATCCCGCAATAAGCGGCCCACCTCGTCCATGGAGCTGGGACACATGGGGCCGGGGTGCCAGCAACTGGCCTACGTGGCTGCAAACCCGCAGACCCCTCCGTCCCGTCCCCACCACTGCGAAGATCCCCCTGTTCTTCCATCCGTAAAGGGGTCCCCCTTTACGGATGGAAGAACAGGTGGGAGGCCCCCAGGAGATGGCTTTTGTCGGAGCCGCGGCTGGGTGGTTTCGGGCCAAGAGGCGGGGCCGCGCAGGCGCAGGCAGGCCCCACCACAAGAGCATCCCTCCGGGCAACGTGCCCCCCCCTTGAGATATCAGGTCAGGTCCACAGGGTCCCTGGGCTGGTGTCAGAGTTAACGGAGGCCCTCCCTGCCACCCAGAGGACCGCGCGTTTTCCCGTGGACCACACTTGCCAGCCCGTCTCCCACCCCGCCAGAGGCAGAGTGCCAGGGAAGAGCTAGGGACCTGGGGCCGGGAAGAGGGGCCGGCCACGGTTCCGGGCCAGGTGGGGCGGGCCCGGGCGGGCGGGACCCACGCCCAGGGACCGGGTCTCCCTGGGGGTCTCGGGCCTGAGACCTGCCTGGGGGGCTAAGAGTCTCTCTTGGCTCAAACGGCCCCACCCTGCCCCGAGGCGGAAAACTTGGACCGAGACGCTTCTACTCTCTAAAGTCTGGGCTGAACTTTGCGAGAAGGGACTGTGTGCGCTGCGACCTGGGTCCCACAGAGCTCGAACCCCCCCTGCCCGTGAAGGGATCCGCGGCCTGTGGTCCCTGGTGTCCGCAAAAGGCATTCACCTGCGGAGAACCTGGGCCCAGGTGAGCGGGACCAGGCCCCACGGCAGGAGCCTGGGGAGGCCACTGGAGCCCCGGGGGCCAGGGCTGGGCATTTTCCCGGGTGCTCTCTCGGGTCCCAGGCGCCCTCTCTCGCCCGGGGAGTGCCCACGCCGTCCCCTGACCCCCGCAGGACGCCTGCATCCCGCCATAAGCGGCCCACCTCGTCCATGGAGCTGGGACACATGGGGCCGGGGTGCGAGCAACTGGCCTACGTGGCTGCAAACCCGCAGACCCCTCCGTCCCGTCCCCACCACTGCGAAGATCCCCCTGTTCTTCCATCCGTAAAGGGGTCCCCCTTTACGGATGGAAGAACAGGGGGGAGGCCCCCAGGAGATGGCTTTTGTCCGAGCCGCGGCTGGGTGGTTTCGGGCCAAGAGGCGGGGCCGCGCAGGCGCAGGCAGGCCCCACCCCAAGAGCATCCCTCCGGGCAACGTGCCCCCCCCTTGAGATATCAGGCCAGGTCCACAGGGTCCCTGGGCTGGTGTCAGAGTTAACGGAGGCCCTCCCTGCCACCCAGAGGACCGCGCGTTTTCCCGTGGACCACACTTCCCAGCAGCTCTCCCACCCCCGCAGAGGCAGAGTGCCAGGAAAGAACTAGGGACCTGGTGCCTGGAAGAGGGGCCGGCCACGGTTCCGCGCCAGGTGGAGCGGTTCCGGGCGGGCGGGCGGGACCCTCGACCAAGGACCGGTTCTCCCTTGGGGAGTCTGGCCTGTGCCCCGCCTGGGAGGCTAAGAGCCTTGCTTCGCCTGCAAAGCCCCCACCCTGCCACAAGGCGGCAGACTTGGACCCAGCCGCTTCAACCCTCCAGTCTCTGCGGAACCACCCAAAAATGGAGTGTGACCGCTGCGACCTCAGTCCCCCAGAGCTCGAACCCCCACCTCTGTGAGGGAATCGGCGACCTCCTGTCCTTGGCGTCCGCAAAAGGCATTCACCTGCGGTGAACCTGGGCCTCGGGCGAACACGGTCAGGCCCCATGGTAGGAGCCCGGGGAGGCAATGGCTGCCTCTGCGGCCAGGCCTCGGACTCTCCCCGGGGCTCTCTCGGGTCCCAGGCGCCCTCTCTCGCCCGGGGAGTGCCCACGCCGTCCCCTGACCCCCGAAGGACGCCTGCATCCCGCCATAAGCGGCCCACCTCGTCCATGGAGCTGGGACACATGGGGCCCGGGTGCGAGCAACTGGCCTACGTGGCTGCAAACCCGCAGACCCCTCCGTCCCGTCCCCACCACTGCGAAGATCCCCCTGTTCTTCCATCCGTAAAGGGGTCCCCCTTTACGGATGGAAGAACAGGGGGGAGGCCCCCAGGAGATGGCTTTTGTCCGAGCCGCGGCTGGGTGGTTTCGGGCCAAGAGGCGGGGCCGCGCAGGCGCAGGCAGGCCCCACCCCAAGAGCATCCCTCCGGGCAACGTGCCCCCCCCTTGAGATATCAGGCCAGGTGCACAGGGTCCCTGGGCTGGTGTCAGAGTTAACGGAGGCACTCCCTGCCACCCAGAGGACCGCGCGTTTTCCCGTGGACCACACTTGCCAGCCCGTCTCCCACCCCGCCAGAGGCAGAGTGCCAGGGAAGAGCTAGGGACCTGGGGCCGGGAAGAGGGGCCGGCCACGGTTCCGGGCCAGGTGGGGCGGGCCCGGGCGGGCGGGACCCACGCCCAGGGACCGGGTCTCCCTGGGGGTCTCGGGCCTGAGACCTGCCTGGGGGGCTAAGAGTCTCTCTTGGCTCAAACGGCCCCACCCTGCCCCGAGGCGGAAAACTTGGACCGAGACGCTTCTACTCTCTAAAGTCTGGGCTGAACTTTGCGAGAAGGGACTGTGTGCGCTGCGACCTGGGTCCCACAGAGCTCGAACCCCCCCTGCCCGTGAAGGGATCCGCGGCCTGTGGTCCCTGGTGTCCGCAAAAGGCATTCACCTGCGGAGAACCTGGGCCCAGGTGAGCGGGACCAGGCCCCACGGCAGGAGCCTGGGGAGGCCACTGGAGCCCCGGGGGCCAGGGCTGGGCATTTTCCCGGGTGCTCTCTCGGGTCCCAGGCGCCCTCTCTCGCCCGGGGAGTGCCCACGCCGTCCCCTGACCCCCGCAGGACGCCTGCATCCCGCCATAAGCGGCCCACCTCGTCCATGGAGCTGGGACACATGGGGCCGGGGTGCGAGCAACTGGCCTACGTGGCTGCAAACCCGCAGACCCCTCCGTCCCGTCCCAACCACTGCGAAGATCCCCCTGTTCTTCCATCCGTAAAGGGGTCCCCCTTTACGGATGGAAGAACAGGGGGGAGGCCCCCAGGAGATGGCTTTTGTCCGAGCCGCGGCTGGGTGGTTTCGGGCCAAGAGGCGGGGCCGCGCAGGCGCAGGCAGGCCCCACCCCAAGAGCATCCCTCCGGGCAACGTGCCCCCCCCTTGAGATATCAGGCCAGGTCCACAGGGTCCCTGGGCTGGTGTCAGAGTTAACGGAGGCCCTCCCTGCCACCCAGAGGACCGCGCGTTTTCCCGTGGACCACACTTCCCAGCAGCTCTCCCACCCCCGCAGAGGCAGAGTGCCAGGAAAGAACTAGGGACCTGGTGCCTGGAAGAGGGGCCGGCCACGGTTCCGCGCCAGGTGGAGCGGTTCCGGGCGGGCGGGCGGGACCCTCGACCAAGGACCGGTTCTCCCTTGGGGAGTCTGGCCTGTGCCCCGCCTGGGAGGCTAAGAGCCTTGCTTCGCCTGCAAAGCCCCCACCCTGCCACAAGGCGGCAGACTTGGACCCAGCCGCTTCAACCCTCCAGTCTCTGCGGAACCACCCAAAAATGGAGTGTGACCGCTGCGACCTCAGTCCCCCAGAGCTCGAACCCCCACCTCTGTGAGGGAATCGGCGACCTCCTGTCCTTGGCGTCCGCAAAAGGCATTCACCTGCGGTGAACCTGGGCCTCGGGCGAACACGGTCAGGCCCCATGGTAGGAGCCCGGGGAGGCTATGGCAGCCTCTGCGGCCAGGCCTCGGACTCTCCCCGGGGCTCTCTCGGGTCCCAGGCGCCCTCTCTCGCCCGGGGAGTGCCCACGCCGTCCCCTGACCCCCGAAGGACGCCTGCATCCCGCCATAAGCGGCCCACCTCGTCCATGGAGCTGGGACACATGGGGCCCGGGTGCGAGCAACTGGCCTACGTGGCTGCAAACCCGCAGACCCCTCCGTCCCGTCCCCACCACTGCGAAGATCCCCCTGTTCTTCCATCCGTAAAGGGGTCCCCCTTTACGGATGGAAGAACAGGGGGGATGCCCCCAGGAGATGGCTTTTGTCCGAGCCGCGGCTGGGTGGTTTCGGGCCAAGAGGCGGGGCCGCGCAGGCGCAGGCAGGCCCCACCCCAAGAGCATCCCTCCGGGCAACGTGCCCCCCCCTTGAGATATCAGGCCAGGTGCACAGGGTCCCTGGGCTGGTGTCAGAGTTAACGGAGGCCCTCCCTGCCACCCAGAGGACCGCGCGTTTTCCCGTGGACCACACTTGCCAGCCCGTCTCCCACCCCGCCAGAGGCAGAGTGCCAGGGAAGAGCTAGGGACCTGGGGCCGGGAAGAGGGGCCGGCCACGGTTCCGGGCCAGGTGGGGCGGGCCCGGGCGGGCGGGACCCACGCCCAGGGACCGGGTCTCCCTGGGGGTCTCGGGCCTGAGACCTGCCTGGGGGGCTAAGAGTCTCTCTTGGCTCAAACGGCCCCACCCTGCCCCGAGGCGGAAAACTTGGACCGAGACGCTTCTACTCTCTAAAGTCTGGGCTGAACTTTGCGAGAAGGGACTGTGTGCGCTGCGACCTGGGTCCCACAGAGCTCGAACCCCCCCTGCCCGTGAAGGGATCCGCGGCCTGTGGTCCCTGGTGTCCGCAAAAGGCATTCACATGCGGAGAACCTGGGCCCAGGTGAGCGGGACCAGGCCCCACGGCAGGAGCCTGGGGAGGCCACTGGAGCCCCGGGGGCCAGGGCTGGGCATTTTCCCGGGTGCTCTCTCGGGTCCCAGGCGCCCTCTCTCGCCCGGGGAGTGCCCACGCCGTCCCCTGACCCCCGCAGGACGCCTGCATCCCGCCATAAGCGGCCCACCTCGTCCATGGAGCTGGGACACATGGGGCCGGGGTGCGAGCAACTGGCCTACGTGGCTGCAAACCCGCAGACCCCTCCGTCCCGTCCCAACCACTGCGAAGATCCCCCTGTTCTTCCATCCGTAAAGGGGTCCCCCTTTACGGATGGAAGAACAGGGGGGAGGCCCCCAGGAGATGGCTTTTGTCCGAGCCGCGGCTGGGTGGTTTCGGGCCAAGAGGCGGGGCCGCGCAGGCGCAGGCAGGCCCCACCCCAAGAGCATCCCTCCGGGCAACGTGCCCCCCCCTTGAGATATCAGGCCAGGTCCACAGGGTCCCTGGGCTGGTGTCAGAGTTAACGGAGGCCCTCCCTGCCACCCAGAGGACCGCGCGTTTTCCCGTGGACCACACTTCCCAGCAGCTCTCCCACCCCCGCAGAGGCAGAGTGCCAGGAAAGAACTAGGGACCTGGTGCCTGGAAGAGGGGCCGGCCACGGTTCCGCGCCAGGTGGAGCGGTTCCGGGCGGGCGGGCGGGACCCTCGACCAAGGACCGGTTCTCCCTTGGGGAGTCTGGCCTGTGCCCCGCCTGGGAGGCTAAGAGCCTTGCTTCGCCTGCAAAGCCCCCACCCTGCCACAAGGCGGCAGACTTGGACCCAGCCGCTTCAACCCTCCAGTCTCTGCGGAACCACCCAAAAATGGAGTGTGACCGCTGCGACCTCAGTCCCCCAGAGCTCGAACCCCCACCTCTGTGAGGGAATCGGCGACCTCCTGTCCTTGGCGTCCGCAAAAGGCATTCACCTGCGGTGAACCTGGGCCTCGGGCGAACACGGTCAGGCCCCATGGTAGGAGCCCGGGGAGGCAATGGCAGCCTCTGCGGCCAGGCCTCGGACTCTCCCCGGGGCTCTCTCGGGTCCCAGGCGCCCTCTCTCGCCCGGGGAGTGCCCACGCCGTCCCCTGACCCCCGCAGGACGCCTGCATCCCGCCATAAGCGGCCCACCTCGTCCATGGAGCTGGGACACATGGGGCCGGGGTGCCAGCAACTGGCCTACGTGGCTGCAAACCCGCAGACCCCTCCGTCCCGTCCCCACCACTGCGAAGATCCCCCTGTTCCTCCATCCGTAAAGGGGTCCCCCTTTACGGATGGAAGAACAGGGGGGAGGCCCCCAGGAGATGGCTTTTGTCCGAGCCGTGGCTGGGTGGTTTCGGGCCAAGAGGCGGGGCCGCGCAGGCGCAAGCAGGCCCCACCCCAAGAGCATCCCTCCGGGCAACGTGCCCCTCCCTTGAGATATCAGGCCAGGTGCACAGGGTCCCTGGGCTGGTGTCAGAGTTAACGGAGGCCCTCCCTGCCACCCAGAGGACCGCGCGTTTTCCCGTGGAGCACACTTGCCAGCCCGTCTCCCACCCCGCCAGAGGCAGAGTGCCAGGGAAGAGCTAGGGACCTGGGGCCGGGAAGAGGGGCCGGCCACGGTTCCGGGCCAGGTGGGGCGGGCCCGGGCGGGCGGGACCCACGCCCAGGGACCGGGTCTCCCTGGGGGTCTCGGGCCTGAGACCTGCCTGGGGGGCTAAGAGTCTCTCTTGGCTCAAACGGCCCCACCCTGCCCCGAGGCGGAAAACTTGGACCGAGACGCTTCTACTCTCTAAAGTCTGGGCTGAACTTTGCGAGAAGGGACTGTGTGCGCTGTGACCTGGGTCACACAGAGCTCGAACCCCCCCTGCCCGTGAAGGGATCCGCGGCCTGTGGTCCCTGGTGTCCGCAAAAGGCATTCACCTGCGGAGAACCTGGGCCCAGGTGAGCGGGACCAGGCCCCACGGCAGGAGCCTGGGGAGGCCACTGGAGCCCCGGGGGCCAGGGCTGGGCATTTTCCCGGGTGCTCTCTCGGGTCCCAGGCGCCCTCTCTCGCCCGGGGAGTGCCCACGCCGTCCCCGGACCCCCGCAGGACGCCTGCATCCCGCCATAAGCGGCCCACCTCGTCCATGGAGCTGGGACACATGGGGCCGGGGTGCGAGCAACTGGCCTACGTGGCTGCAAACCCGCAGACCCCTCCGTCCCGTCCCAACCACTGCGAAGATCCCCCTGTTCTTCCATCCGTAAAGGGGTCCCCCTTTACGGATGGAAGAACAGGGGGGAGGCCCCCAGGAGATGGCTTTTGTCCGAGCCGCGGCTGGGTGGTTTCGGGCCAAGAGGCGGGGCCGCGCAGGCGCAGGCAGGCCCCACCCCAAGAGCATCCCTCCGGGCAACGTGCCCCCCCCTTGAGATATCAGGCCAGGTCCACAGGGTCCCTGGGCTGGTGTCAGAGTTAACGGAGGCCCTCCCTGCCACCCAGAGGACCGCGCGTTTTCCCGTGGACCACACTTCCCAGCAGCTCTCCCACCCCCGCAGAGGCAGAGTGCCAGGAAAGAACTAGGCACCTGGTGCCTGGAAGAGGGGCCGGCCACGGTTCCGCGCCAGGTGGAGCGGTTCCGGGCGGGCGGGCGGGACCCTCGACCAAGGACCGGTTCTCCCTTGGGGAGTCTGGCCTGTGCCCCGCCTGGGAGTCTAAGAGCCTTGCTTCGCCTGCAAAGCCCCCACCCTGCCACAAGGCGGCAGACTTGGACCCAGCCGCTTCAACCCTCCAGTCTCTGCGGAACCACCCAAAAATGGAGTGTGACCGCTGCGACCTCAGTCCCCCAGAGCTCGAACCCCCACCTCTGTGAGGGAATCGGCGACCTCCTGTCCTTGGCGTCCGCAAAAGGCATTCACCTGCGGTGAACCTGGGCCTCGGGCGAACACGGTCAGGCCCCATGGTAGGAGCCCGGGGAGGCAATGGCTGCCTCTGCGGCCAGGCCTCGGACTCTCCCCGGGGCTCTCTCGGGTCCCAGGCGCCCTCTCTCGCCCGGGGAGTGCCCACGCCGTCCCCTGACCCCCGAAGGACGCCTGCATCCCGCCATAAGCGGCCCACCTCGTCCATGGAGCTGGGACACATGGGGCCCGGGTGCGAGCAACTGGCCTACGTGGCTGCAAACCCGCAGACCCCTCCGTCCCGTCCCCACCACTGCGAAGATCCCCCTGTTCTTCCATCCGTAAAGGGGTCCCCCTTTACGGATGGAAGAACAGGGGGGAGGCCCCCAGGAGATGGCTTTTGTCCGAGCCGCGGCTGGGTGGTTTCGGGCCAAGAGGCGGGGCCGCGCAGGCGCAGGCAGGCCCCACCCCAAGAGCATCCCTCCGGGCAACGTGCCCCCCCCTTGAGATATCAGGCCAGGTGCACAGGGTCCCTGGGCTGGTGTCAGAGTTAACGGAGGCACTCCCTGCCACCCAGAGGACCGCGCGTTTTCCCGTGGACCACACTTGCCAGCCCGTCTCCCACCCCGCCAGAGGCAGAGTGCCAGGGAAGAGCTAGGGACCTGGGGCCGGGAAGAGGGGCCGGCCACGGTTCCGGGCCAGGTGGGGCGGGCCCGGGCGGGCGGGACCCACGCCCAGGGACCGGGTCTCCCTGGGGGTCTCGGGCCTGAGACCTGCCTGGGGGGCTAAGAGTCTCTCTTGGCTCAAACGGCCCCACCCTGCCCCGAGGCGGAAAACTTGGACCGAGACGCTTCTACTCTCTAAAGTCTGGGCTGAACTTTGCGAGAAGGGACTGTGTGCGCTGCGACCTGGGTCCCACAGAGCTCGAACCCCCCCTGCCCGTGAAGGGATCCGCGGCCTGTGGTCCCTGGTGTCCGCAAAAGGCATTCACCTGCGGAGAACCTGGGCCCAGGTGAGCGGGACCAGGCCCCACGGCAGGAGCCTGGGGAGGCCACTGGAGCCCCGGGGGCCAGGGCTGGGCATTTTCCCGGGTGCTCTCTCGGGTCCCAGGCGCCCTCTCTCGCCCGGGGAGTGCCCACGCCGTCCCCTGACCCCCGCAGGACGCCTGCATCCCGCCATAAGCGGCCCACCTCGTCCATGGAGCTGGGACACATGGGGCCGGGGTGCGAGCAACTGGCCTACGTGGCTGCAAACCCGCAGACCCCTCCGTCCCGTCCCAACCACTGCGAAGATCCCCCTGTTCTTCCATCCGTAAAGGGGTCCCCCTTTACGGATGGAAGAACAGGGGGGAGGCCCCCAGGAGATGGCTTTTGTCCGAGCCGCGGCTGGGTGGTTTCGGGCCAAGAGGCGGGGCCGCGCAGGCGCAGGCAGGCCCCACCCCAAGAGCATCCCTCCGGGCAACGTGCCCCCCCCTTGAGATATCAGGCCAGGTCCACAGGGTCCCTGGGCTGGTGTCAGAGTTAACGGAGGCCCTCCCTGCCACCCAGAGGACCGCGCGTTTTCCCGTGGACCACACTTCCCAGCAGCTCTCCCACCCCCGCAGAGGCAGAGTGCCAGGAAAGAACTAGGGACCTGGTGCCTGGAAGAGGGGCCGGCCACGGTTCCGCGCCAGGTGGAGCGGTTCCGGGCGGGCGGGCGGGACCCTCGACCAAGGACCGGTTCTCCCTTGGGGAGTCTGGCCTGTGCCCCGCCTGGGAGGCTAAGAGCCTTGCTTCGCCTGCAAAGCCCCCACCCTGCCACAAGGCGGCAGACTTGGACCCAGCCGCTTCAACCCTCCAGTCTCTGCGGAACCACCCAAAAATGGAGTGTGACCGCTGCGACCTCAGTCCCCCAGAGCTCGAACCCCCACCTCTGTGAGGGAATCGGCGACCTCCTGTCCTTGGCGTCCGCAAAAGGCATTCACCTGCGGTGAACCTGGGCCTCGGGCGAACACGGTCAGGCCCCATGGTAGGAGCCCGGGGAGGCTATGGCAGCCTCTGCGGCCAGGCCTCGGACTCTCCCCGGGGCTCTCTCGGGTCCCAGGCGCCCTCTCTCGCCCGGGGAGTGCCCACGCCGTCCCCTGACCCCCGAAGGACGCCTGCATCCCGCCATAAGCGGCCCACCTCGTCCATGGAGCTGGGACACATGGGGCCCGGGTGCGAGCAACTGGCCTACGTGGCTGCAAACCCGCAGACCCCTCCGTCCCGTCCCCACCACTGCGAAGATCCCCCTGTTCTTCCATCCGTAAAGGGGTCCCCCTTTACGGATGGAAGAACAGGGGGGAGGCCCCCAGGAGATGGCTTTTGTCCGAGCCGCGGCTGGGTGGTTTCGGGCCAAGAGGCGGGGCCGCGCAGGCGCAGGCAGGCCCCACCCCAAGAGCATCCCTCCGGGCAACGTGCCCCCCCCTTGAGATATCAGGCCAGGTGCACAGGGTCCCTGGGCTGGTGTCAGAGTTAACGGAGGCCCTCCCTGCCACCCAGAGGACCGCGCGTTTTCCCGTGGACCACACTTGCCAGCCCGTCTCCCACCCCGCCAGAGGCAGAGTGCCAGGGAAGAGCTAGGGACCTGGGGCCGGGAAGAGGGGCCGGCCACGGTTCCGGGCCAGGTGGGGCGGGCCCGGGCGGGCGGGACCCACGCCCAGGGACCGGGTCTCCCTGGGGGTCTCGGGCCTGAGACCTGCCTGGGGGGCTAAGAGTCTCTCTTGGCTCAAACGGCCCCACCCTGCCCCGAGGCGGAAAACTTGGACCGAGACGCTTCTACTCTCTAAAGTCTGGGCTGAACTTTGCGAGAAGGGACTGTGTGCGCTGCGACCTGGGTCCCACAGAGCTCGAACCCCCCCTGCCCGTGAAGGGATCCGCGGCCTGTGGTCCCTGGTGTCCGCAAAAGGCATTCACATGCGGAGAACCTGGGCCCAGGTGAGCGGGACCAGGCCCCACGGCAGGAGCCTGGGGAGGCCACTGGAGCCCCGGGGGCCAGGGCTGGGCATTTTCCCGGGTGCTCTCTCGGGTCCCAGGCGCCCTCTCTCGCCCGGGGAGTGCCCACGCCGTCCCCTGACCCCCGCAGGACGCCTGCATCCCGCCATAAGCGGCCCACCTCGTCCATGGAGCTGGGACACATGGGGCCGGGGTGCGAGCAACTGGCCTACGTGGCTGCAAACCCGCAGACCCCTCCGTCCCGTCCCAACCACTGCGAAGATCCCCCTGTTCTTCCATCCGTAAAGGGGTCCCCCTTTACGGATGGAAGAACAGGGGGGAGGCCCCCAGGAGATGGCTTTTGTCCGAGCCGCGGCTGGGTGGTTTCGGGCCAAGAGGCGGGGCCGCGCAGGCGCAGGCAGGCCCCACCCCAAGAGCATCCCTCCGGGCAACGTGCCCCCCCCTTGAGATATCAGGCCAGGTCCACAGGGTCCCTGGGCTGGTGTCAGAGTTAACGGAGGCCCTCCCTGCCACCCAGAGGACCGCGCGTTTTCCCGTGGACCACACTTCCCAGCAGCTCTCCCACCCCCGCAGAGGCAGAGTGCCAGGAAAGAACTAGGGACCTGGTGCCTGGAAGAGGGGCCGGCCACGGTTCCGCGCCAGGTGGAGCGGTTCCGGGCGGGCGGGCGGGACCCTCGACCAAGGACCGGTTCTCCCTTGGGGAGTCTGGCCTGTGCCCCGCCTGGGAGGCTAAGAGCCTTGCTTCGCCTGCAAAGCCCCCACCCTGCCACAAGGCGGCAGACTTGGACCCAGCCGCTTCAACCCTCCAGTCTCTGCGGAACCACCCAAAAATGGAGTGTGACCGCTGCGACCTCAGTCCCCCAGAGCTCGAACCCCCACCTCTGTGAGGGAATCGGCGACCTCCTGTCCTTGGCGTCCGCAAAAGGCATTCACCTGCGGTGAACCTGGGCCTCGGGCGAACACGGTCAGGCCCCATGGTAGGAGCCCGGGGAGGCAATGGCAGCCTCTGCGGCCAGGCCTCGGACTCTCCCCGGGGCTCTCTCGGGTCCCAGGCGCCCTCTCTCGCCCGGGGAGTGCCCACGCCGTCCCCTGACCCCCGCAGGACGCCTGCATCCCGCCATAAGCGGCCCACCTCGTCCATGGAGCTGGGACACATGGGGCCGGGGTGCCAGCAACTGGCCTACGTGGCTGCAAACCCGCAGACCCCTCCGTCCCGTCCCCACCACTGCGAAGATCCCCCTGTTCCTCCATCCGTAAAGGGGTCCCCCTTTACGGATGGAAGAACAGGGGGGAGGCCCCCAGGAGATGGCTTTTGTCCGAGCCGTGGCTGGGTGGTTTCGGGCCAAGAGGCGGGGCCGCGCAGGCGCAAGCAGGCCCCACCCCAAGAGCATCCCTCCGGGCAACGTGCCCCTCCCTTGAGATATCAGGCCAGGTGCACAGGGTCCCTGGGCTGGTGTCAGAGTTAACGGAGGCCCTCCCTGCCACCCAGAGGACCGCGCGTTTTCCCGTGGAGCACACTTGCCAGCCCGTCTCCCACCCCGCCAGAGGCAGAGTGCCAGGGAAGAGCTAGGGACCTGGGGCCGGGAAGAGGGGCCGGCCACGGTTCCGGGCCAGGTGGGGCGGGCCCGGGCGGGCGGGACCCACGCCCAGGGACCGGGTCTCCCTGGGGGTCTCGGGCCTGAGACCTGCCTGGGGGGCTAAGAGTCTCTCTTGGCTCAAACGGCCCCACCCTGCCCCGAGGCGGAAAACTTGGACCGAGACGCTTCTACTCTCTAAAGTCTGGGCTGAACTTTGCGAGAAGGGACTGTGTGCGCTGTGACCTGGGTCACACAGAGCTCGAACCCCCCCTGCCCGTGAAGGGATCCGCGGCCTGTGGTCCCTGGTGTCCGCAAAAGGCATTCACCTGCGGAGAACCTGGGCCCAGGTGAGCGGGACCAGGCCCCACGGCAGGAGCCTGGGGAGGCCACTGGAGCCCCGGGGGCCAGGGCTGGGCATTTTCCCGGGTGCTCTCTCGGGTCCCAGGCGCCCTCTCTCGCCCGGGGAGTGCCCACGCCGTCCCCTGACCCCCGCAGGACGCCTGCATCCCGCCATAAGCGGCCCACCTCGTCCATGGAGCTGGGACACATGGGGCCGGGGTGCGAGCAACTGGCCTACGTGGCTGCAAACCCGCAGACCCCTCCGTCCCGTCCCAACCACTGCGAAGATCCCCCTGTTCTTCCATCCGTAAAGGGGTCCCCCTTTACGGATGGAAGAACAGGGGGGAGGCCCCCAGGAGATGGCTTTTGTCCGAGCCGCGGCTGGGTGGTTTCGGGCCAAGAGGCGGGGCCGCGCAGGCGCAGGCAGGCCCCACCCCAAGAGCATCCCTCCGGGCAACGTGCCCCCCCCTTGAGATATCAGGCCAGGTCCACAGGGTCCCTGGGCTGGTGTCAGAGTTAACGGAGGCCCTCCCTGCCACCCAGAGGACCGCGCGTTTTCCCGTGGACCACACTTCCCAGCAGCTCTCCCACCCCCGCAGAGGCAGAGTGCCAGGAAAGAACTAGGCACCTGGTGCCTGGAAGAGGGGCCGGCCACGGTTCCGCGCCAGGTGGAGCGGTTCCGGGCGGGCGGGCGGGACCCTCGACCAAGGACCGGTTCTCCCTTGGGGAGTCTGGCCTGTGCCCCGCCTGGGAGGCTAAGAGCCTTGCTTCGCCTGCAAAGCCCCCACCCTGCCACAAGGCGGCAGACTTGGACCCAGCCGCTTCAACCCTCCAGTCTCTGCGGAACCACCCAAAAATGGAGTGTGACCGCTGCGACCTCAGTCCCCCAGAGCTCGAACCCCCACCTCTGTGAGGGAATCGGCGACCTCCTGTCCTTGGCGTCCGCAAAAGGCATTCACCTGCGGTGAACCTGGGCCTCGGGCGAACACGGTCAGGCCCCATGGTAGGAGCCCGGGGAGGCAATGGCAGCCTCTGCGGCCAGGCCTCGGACTCTCCCCGGGGCTCTCTCGGGTCCCAGGCGCCCTCTCTCGCCCGGGGAGTGCCCACGCCGTCCCCTGACCCCCGCAGGACGCCTGCATCCCGCCATAAGCGGCCCACCTCGTCCATGGAGCTGGGACACATGGGGCCGGGGTGCCAGCAACTGGCCTACGTGGCTGCAAACCCGCAGACCCCTCCGTCCCGTCCCCACCACTGCGAAGATCCCCCTGTTCTTCCATCCGTAAAGGGGTCCCCCTTTACGGATGGAAGAACAGGTGGGAGGCCCCCAGGAGATGGCTTTTGTCGGAGCCGCGGCTGGGTGGTTTCGGGCCAAGAGGCGGGGCCGCGCAGGCGCAGGCAGGCCCCACCACAAGAGCATCCCTCCGGGCAACGTGCCCCCCCCTTGAGATATCAGGTCAGGTCCACAGGGTCCCTGGGCTGGTGTCAGAGTTAACGGAGGCCCTCCCTGCCACCCAGAGGACCGCGCGTTTTCCCGTGGACCACACTTGCCAGCCCGTCTCCCACCCCGCCAGAGGCAGAGTGCCAGGGAAGAGCTAGGGACCTGGGGCCGGGAAGAGGGGCCGGCCACGGTTCCGGGCCAGGTGGGGCGGGCCCGGGCGGGCGGGACCCACGCCCAGGGACCGGGTCTCCCTGGGGGTCTCGGGCCTGAGACCTGCCTGGGGGGCTAAGAGTCTCTCTTGGCTCAAACGGCCCCACCCTGCCCCGAGGCGGAAAACTTGGACCGAGACGCTTCTACTCTCTAAAGTCTGGGCTGAACTTTGCGAGAAGGGACTGTGTGCGCTGCGACCTGGGTCCCACAGAGCTCGAACCCCCCCTGCCCGTGAAGGGATCCGCGGCCTGTGGTCCCTGGTGTCCGCAAAAGGCATTCACCTGCGGAGAACCTGGGCCCAGGTGAGCGGGACCAGGCCCCACGGCAGGAGCCTGGGGAGGCCACTGGAGCCCCGGGGGCCAGGGCTGGGCATTTTCCCGGGTGCTCTCTCGGGTCCCAGGCGCCCTCTCTCGCCCGGGGAGTGCCCACGCCGTCCCCTGACCCCCGCAGGACGCCTGCATCCCGCCATAAGCGGCCCACCTCGTCCATGGAGCTGGGACACATGGGGCCGGGGTGCGAGCAACTGGCCTACGTGGCTGCAAACCCGCAGACCCCTCCGTCCCGTCCCCACCACTGCGAAGATCCCCCTGTTCTTCCATCCGTAAAGGGGTCCCCCTTTACGGATGGAAGAACAGGGGGGAGGCCCCCAGGAGATGGCTTTTGTCCGAGCCGCGGCTGGGTGGTTTCGGGCCAAGAGGCGGGGCCGCGCAGGCGCAGGCAGGCCCCACCCCAAGAGCATCCCTCCGGGCAACGTGCCCCCCCCTTGAGATATCAGGCCAGGTCCACAGGGTCCCTGGGCTGGTGTCAGAGTTAACGGAGGCCCTCCCTGCCACCCAGAGGACCGCGCGTTTTCCCGTGGACCACACTTCCCAGCAGCTCTCCCACCCCCGCAGAGGCAGAGTGCCAGGAAAGAACTAGGGACCTGGTGCCTGGAAGAGGGGCCGGCCACGGTTCCGCGCCAGGTGGAGCGGTTCCGGGCGGGCGGGCGGGACCCTCGACCAAGGACCGGTTCTCCCTTGGGGAGTCTGGCCTGTGCCCCGCCTGGGAGGCTAAGAGCCTTGCTTCGCCTGCAAAGCCCCCACCCTGCCACAAGGCGGCAGACTTGGACCCAGCCGCTTCAACCCTCCAGTCTCTGCGGAACCACCCAAAAATGGAGTGTGACCGCTGCGACCTCAGTCCCCCAGAGCTCGAACCCCCACCTCTGTGAGGGAATCGGCGACCTCCTGTCCTTGGCGTCCGCAAAAGGCATTCACCTGCGGTGAACCTGGGCCTCGGGCGAACACGGTCAGGCCCCATGGTAGGAGCCCGGGGAGGCTATGGCAGCCTCTGCGGCCAGGCCTCGGACTCTCCCCGGGGCTCTCTCGGGTCCCAGGCGCCCTCTCTCGCCCGGGGAGTGCCCACGCCGTCCCCTGACCCCCGAAGGACGCCTGCATCCCGCCATAAGCGGCCCACCTCGTCCATGGAGCTGGGACACATGGGGCCCGGGTGCGAGCAACTGGCCTACGTGGCTGCAAACCCGCAGACCCCTCCGTCCCGTCCCCACCACTGCGAAGATCCCCCTGTTCTTCCATCCGTAAAGGGGTCCCCCTTTACGGATGGAAGAACAGGGGGGAGGCCCCCAGGAGATGGCTTTTGTCCGAGCCGCGGCTGGGTGGTTTCGGGCCAAGAGGCGGGGCCGCGCAGGCGCAGGCAGGCCCCACCCCAAGAGCATCCCTCCGGGCAACGTGCCCCCCCCTTGAGATATCAGGCCAGGTGCACAGGGTCCCTGGGCTGGTGTCAGAGTTAACGGAGGCCCTCCCTGCCACCCAGAGGACCGCGCGTTTTCCCGTGGACCACACTTGCCAGCCCGTCTCCCACCCCGCCAGAGGCAGAGTGCCAGGGAAGAGCTAGGGACCTGGGGCCGGGAAGAGGGGCCGGCCACGGTTCCGGGCCAGGTGGGGCGGGCCCGGGCGGGCGGGACCCACGCCCAGGGACCGGGTCTCCCTGGGGGTCTCGGGCCTGAGACCTGCCTGGGGGGCTAAGAGTCTCTCTTGGCTCAAACGGCCCCACCCTGCCCCGAGGCGGAAAACTTGGACCGAGACGCTTCTACTCTCTAAAGTCTGGGCTGAACTTTGCGAGAAGGGACTGTGTGCGCTGCGACCTGGGTCCCACAGAGCTCGAACCCCCCCTGCCCGTGAAGGGATCCGCGGCCTGTGGTCCCTGGTGTCCGCAAAAGGCATTCACCTGCGGAGAACCTGGGCCCAGGTGAGCGGGACCAGGCCCCACGGCAGGAGCCTGGGGAGGCCACTGGAGCCCCGGGGGCCAGGGCTGGGCATTTTCCCGGGTGCTCTCTCGGGTCCCAGGCGCCCTCTCTCGCCCGGGGAGTGCCCACGCCGTCCCCTGACCCCCGCAGGACGCCTGCATCCCGCCATAAGCGGCCCACCTCGTCCATGGAGCTGGGACACATGGGGCCGGGGTGCGAGCAACTGGCCTACGTGGCTGCAAACCCGCAGACCCCTCCGTCCCGTCCCAACCACTGCGAAGATCCCCCTGTTCTTCCATCCGTAAAGGGGTCCCCCTTTACGGATGGAAGAACAGGGGGGAGGCCCCCAGGAGATGGCTTTTGTCCGAGCCGCGGCTGGGTGGTTTCGGGCCAAGAGGCGGGGCCGCGCAGGCGCAGGCAGGCCCCACCCCAAGAGCATCCCTCCGGGCAACGTGCCCCCCCCTTGAGATATCAGGCCAGGTCCACAGGGTCCCTGGGCTGGTGTCAGAGTTAACGGAGGCCCTCCCTGCCACCCAGAGGACCGCGCGTTTTCCCGTGGACCACACTTCCCAGCAGCTCTCCCACCCCCGCAGAGGCAGAGTGCCAGGAAAGAACTAGGGACCTGGTGCCTGGAAGAGGGGCCGGCCACGGTTCCGCGCCAGGTGGAGCGGTTCCGGGCGGGCGGGCGGGACCCTCGACCAAGGACCGGTTCTCCCTTGGGGAGTCTGGCCTGTGCCCCGCCTGGGAGGCTAAGAGCCTTGCTTCGCCTGCAAAGCCCCCACCCTGCCACAAGGCGGCAGACTTGGACCCAGCCGCTTCAACCCTCCAGTCTCTGCGGAACCACCCAAAAATGGAGTGTGACCGCTGCGACCTCAGTCCCCCAGAGCTCGAACCCCCACCTCTGTGAGGGAATCGGCGACCTCCTGTCCTTGGCGTCCGCAAAAGGCATTCACCTGCGGTGAACCTGGGCCTCGGGCGAACACGGTCAGGCCCCATGGTAGGAGCCCGGGGAGGCAATGGCAGCCTCTGCGGCCAGGCCTCGGACTCTCCCCGGGGCTCTCTCGGGTCCCAGGCGCCCTCTCTCGCCCGGGGAGTGCCCACGCCGTCCCCTGACCCCCGAAGGACGCCTGCATCCCGCCATAAGCGGCCCACCTCGTCCATGGAGCTGGGACACATGGGGCCGGGGTGCCAGCAACTGGCCTACGTGGCTGCAAACCCGCAGACCCCTCCGTCCCGTCCCCACCACTGCGAAGATCCCCCTGTTCCTCCATCCGTAAAGGGGTCCCCCTTTACGGATGGAAGAACAGGGGGGAGGCCCCCAGGAGATGGCTTTTGTCCGAGCCGCGGCTGGGTGGTTTCGGGCCAAGAGGCGGGGCCGCGCAGGCGCAAGCAGGCCCCACCCCAAGAGCATCCCTCCGGGCAACGTGCCCCTCCCTTGAGATATCAGGCCAGGTGCACAGGGTCCCTGGGCTGGTGTCAGAGTTAACGGAGGCCCTCCCTGCCACCCAGAGGACCGCGCGTTTTCCCGTGGAGCACACTTGCCAGCCCGTCTCCCACCCCGCCAGAGGCAGAGTGCCAGGGAAGAGCTAGGGACCTGGGGCCGGGAAGAGGGGCCGGCCACGGTTCCGGGCCAGGTGGGGCGGGCCCGGGCGGGCGGGACCCACGCCCAGGGACCGGGTCTCCCTGGGGGTCTCGGGCCTGAGACCTGCCTGGGGGGCTAAGAGTCTCTCTTGGCTCAAACGGCCCCACCCTGCCCCGAGGCGGAAAACTTGGACCGAGACGCTTCTACTCTCAAAGTCTGGGCTGAACTTTGCGAGAAGGGACTGTGTGCGCTGTGACCTGGGTCACACAGAGCTCGAACCCCCCCTGCCCGTGAAGGGATCCGCGGCCTGTGGTCCCTGGTGTCCGCAAAAGGCATTCACCTGCGGAGAACCTGGGCCCAGGTGAGCGGGACCAGGCCCCACGGCAGGAGCCTGGGGAGGCCACTGGAGCCCCGGGGGCCAGGGCTGGGCATTTTCCCGGGTGCTCTCTCGGGTCCCAGGCGCCCTCTCTCGCCCGGGGAGTGCCCACGCCGTCCCCTGACCCCCGCAGGACGCCTGCATCCCGCCATAAGCGGCCCACCTCGTCCATGGAGCTGGGACACATGGGGCCGGGGTGCGAGCAACTGGCCTACGTGGCTGCAAACCCGCAGACCCCTCCGTCCCGTCCCAACCACTGCGAAGATCCCCCTGTTCTTCCATCCGTAAAGGGGTCCCCCTTTACGGATGGAAGAACAGGGGGGAGGCCCCCAGGAGATGGCTTTTGTCCGAGCCGCGGCTGGGTGGTTTCGGGCCAAGAGGCGGGGCCGCGCAGGCGCAGGCAGGCCCCACCCCAAGAGCATCCCTCCGGGCAACGTGCCCCCCCCTTGAGATATCAGGCCAGGTCCACAGGGTCCCTGGGCTGGTGTCAGAGTTAACGGAGGCCCTCCCTGCCACCCAGAGGACCGCGCGTTTTCCCGTGGACCACACTTCCCAGCAGCTCTCCCACCCCCGCAGAGGCAGAGTGCCAGGAAAGAACTAGGCACCTGGTGCCTGGAAGAGGGGCCGGCCACGGTTCCGCGCCAGGTGGAGCGGTTCCGGGCGGGCGGGCGGGACCCTCGACCAAGGACCGGTTCTCCCTTGGGGAGTCTGGCCTGTGCCCCGCCTGGGAGGCTAAGAGCCTTGCTTCGCCTGCAAAGCCCCCACCCTGCCACAAGGCGGCAGACTTGGACCCAGCCGCTTCAACCCTCCAGTCTCTGCGGAACCACCCAAAAATGGAGTGTGACCGCTGCGACCTCAGTCCCCCAGAGCTCGAACCCCCACCTCTGTGAGGGAATCGGCGACCTCCTGTCCTTGGCGTCCGCAAAAGGCATTCACCTGCGGTGAACCTGGGCCTCGGGCGAACACGGTCAGGCCCCATGGTAGGAGCCCGGGGAGGCAATGGCAGCCTCTGCGGCCAGGCCTCGGACTCTCCCCGGGGCTCTCTCGGGTCCCAGGCGCCCTCTCTCGCCCGGGGAGTGCCCACGCCGTCCCCTGACCCCCGCAGGACGCCTGCATCCCGCAATAAGCGGCGCACCTCGTCCATGGAGCTGGGACACATGGGGCCGGGGTGCCAGCAACTGGCCTACGTGGCTGCAAACCCGCAGACCCCTCCGTCCCGTCCCCACCACTGCGAAGATCCCCCTGTTCTTCCATCCGTAAAGGGGTCCCCCTTTACGGATGGAAGAACATGGGGGAGGCCCCCAGGAGATGGCTTTTGTCGGAGCCGCGGCTGGGTGGTTTCGGGCCAAGAGGCGGGGCCGCGCAGGCGCAGGCAGGCCCCACCACAAGAGAATCCCTCCGGGCAACGTGCCCCCCCCTTGAGATATCAGGCCAGGTCCACAGGGTCCCTGGGCTGGTGTCAGAGTTAACGGAGGCCCTCCCTGCCACCCAGAGGACCGCGCGTTTTCCCGTGGACCACACTTGCCAGCCAGTCTCCCACCCCGCCAGAGGCAGAGTGCCAGGGAAGAGCTAGGGACCTGGGGCCGGGAAGAGGGGCCGGCCACGGTTCCGGGCCAGGTGGGGCGGGCCCGGGCGGGCGGGACCCACGCCCAGGGACCGGGTCTCTCTGGGGGTCTCGGGCCTGAGACCTGCCTGGGGGGCTAAGAGTCTCTCTTGGCTCAAACGGCCCCACCCTGCCCCGAGGCGGAAAACTTGGACCGAGACGCTTCTACTCTCTAAAGTCTGGGCTGAACTTTGCGAGAAGGGACTGTGTGCGCTGCGACCTGGGTTCAAAAAGCCTGAACCCCCCCTGCCCGTGAAGGGATCCGCGGCCTGTGGTCCCTGGTGTCCGCAAAAGGCATTCACCTGCGGAGAACCTGGGCCCAGGTGAGCGGGACCAGGCCCCACGGCAGGAGCCTGGGGAGGCCACTGGAGCCCCGGGGGCCAGGGCTGGGCATTTTCCCGGGTGCTCTCTCGGGTCCCAGGCGCCCTCTCTCGCCCGGGGAGTGCCCACGCCGTCCCCTGACCCCCGCAGGACGCCTGCATCCCGCCATAAGCGGCCCACCTCGTCCATGGAGCTGGGACACATGGGGCCGGGGTGCCAGCAACTGGCCTACGTGGCTGCAAACCCGCAGACCCCTCCGTCCCGTCCCAACCACTGCGAAGATCCCCCTGTTCTTCCATCCGTAAAGGGGTCCCCCTTTACGGATGGAAGAACAGGGGGGAGGCCCCCAGGAGATGGCTTTTGTCCGAGCCGCGGCTGGGTGGTTTCGGGCCAAGAGGCGGGGCCGCGCAGGCGCAGGCAGGCCCCACCCCAAGAGCATCCCTCCGGGCAACGTGCCCCCCCCTTGAGATATCAGGCCAGGTCCACAGGGTCCCTGGGCTGGTGTCAGAGTTAACGGAGGCCCTCCCTGCCACACAGAGGACCGCGCGATTTCCCGTGGACCACACTTCCCAGCAGCTCTCCCACCCCCGCAGAGGCAGAGTGCCAGGAAAGAACTAGGGACCTGGTGCCTGGAAGAGGGGCCGGCCACGGTTCCGCGCCAGGTGGAGCGGTTCCGGGCGGGCGGGCGGGACCCTCGACCAAGGACCGGTTTTCCCTTGGGGAGTCTGGCCTGTGCCCCGCCTGGGAGGCTAAGAGCCTTGCTTCGCCTGCAAAGCCCCCACCCTGCCACAAGGCGGCAGACTTGGACCCAGCCGCTTCAACCCTCCAGTCTCTGCGGAACCACCCAAAAATGGAGTGTGACCGCTGCGACCTCAGTCCCCCAGAGCTCGAACCCCCACCTCTGTGAGGGAATCGGCGACCTCCTGTCCTTGGCGTCCGCAAAAGGCATTCACCTGCGGTGAACCTGGGCCTCGGGCGAACACGGTCAGGCCCCATGGTAGGAGCCCGGGGAGGCAATGGCAGCCTCTGCGGCCAGGCCTCGGACTCTCCCCGGGGCTCTCTCGGGTCCCAGGCGCCCTCTCTCGCCCGGGGAGTGCCCACGCCGTCCCCTGACCCCCGCAGGACGCCTGCATCCCGCCATAAGCGGCCCACCTCGTCCATGGAGCTGGGACACATGGGGCCGGGGTGCGAGCAACTGGCCTACGTGGCTGCAAACCCGCAGACCCCTCCGTCCCATCCCCACCACTGCGAAGATCCCCCTGTTCTTCCATCCGTAAGGGGTCCCCCTTTACGGATGGAAGAACAGGGGGGAGGCCCCCAGGAGATGGCTTTTGTCCGAGCCGCGGCTGGGTGGTTTCGGGCCAAGAGGCGGGGCCGCGCAGGCGCAAGCAGGCCCCACCCCAAGAGCATCCCTGCGGGCAACGTGCCCCCCCCTTGAGATATCAGGCCAGGTGCACAGGGTCCCTGGGCTGGTGTCAGAGTTAACGGAGGCCCTCCCTGCCACCCCGAGGACCGCGCATTTTCCCGTGGACCACACTTGCCAGCTCGTCTCCCACCCCGCCAGAGGCAGAGTGCCAGGGAAGAGCTAGGGACCTGGGGCCGGGAAGAGGGGCCGGCCACGGTTCCGGGCCAGGTGGGGCGGGCCCGGGCGGGCGGGACCCACGCCCAGGGACCGGGTCTCCCTGGGGGTCTCGGGCCTGAGACCTGCCTGGGGGGCTAAGAGTCTCTCTTGGCTCAAACGGCCCCACCCTGCCCCGAGGCGGAAATTTTGGACCGAGAGGCTTCTACTCTCTAAAGTCTGGGCTGAACTTTGCGAGAAGGGACTGTGTGCGCTGCGACCTGGGTCCCACAGAGCTCGAACCCCCCCTGCCCGTGAAGGGATCCGCGGCCTGTGGTCCCTGGTGTCCGCAAAAGGCATTCACCTGCGGAGAACCTGGGCCCAGGTGAGCGGGACCAGGCCCCACGGCAGGAGCCTGGGGAGGCCACTGGAGCCCCGGGGGCCAGGGCTGGGCATTTTCCCGGGTGCTCTCTCGGGTCCCAGGCGCCCTCTCTCGCCCGGGGAGTGCCCACGCCGTCCCCTGACCCCCGCAGGACGCCTGCATCCCGCCATAAGCGGCCCACCTCGTCCATGGAGCTGGGACACATGGGGCCGGGGTGCGAGCAACTGGCCTACGTGGCTGCAAACCCGCAGACCCCTCCGTCCCGTCCCCACCACTGCGAAGATCCCCCTGTTCTTCCATCCGTAAAGGGGTCCCCCTTTACGGATGGAAGAACAGGGGGGAGGCCCCCAGGAGATGGCTTTTGTCCGAGCCGCGGCTGGGTGGTTTCGGGCCAAGAGGCGGGGCCGCGCAGGCGCAGGCAGGCCCCACCCCAAGAGCATCCCTCCGGGCAACGTGCCCCCCCCTTGAGATATCAGGCCAGGTCCACAGGGTCCCAGGGCTGGTGTCAGAGTTAACGGAGGCCCTCCCTGCCACTCAGAGGACCGCGCGTTTTCCCGTGGACCACACTTCCCAGCAGCTCTCCCACCCCCGCAGAGGCAGAGTGCCAGGAAAGAACTAGGGACGTGGTGCCTGGAAGAGGGGTCGGCCACGGTTCCGCGCCAGGTGGAGCGGTTCCGGGCGGGCGTTCGAGACCCTCGACCAAGGACCGGTTTTCCCTTGGGGAGTCTGGCCTGTGCCCCGCCTGGGAGGCTAAGAGCCTTGCTTCGCCTGCAAAGCCCCCACCCTGCCACAAGGCGGCAGACTTGGACCCAGCCGCTTCAACCCTCCAGTCTCTGCGGAACCACCCAAAAATGGAGTGTGACCGCTGCGACCTCAGTCCCCCAGAGCTCGAACCCCCACCTCTGTGAGGGAATCGGCGACCTCCTGTCCTTGGCGTCCGCAAAAGGCATTCACCTGCGGTGAACCTGGGCCTCGGGCGAACACGGTCAGGCCCCATGGTAGGAGCCCGGGGAGGCAATGGCAGCCTCTGCGGCCAGGCCTCGGACTCTCCCCGGGGCTCTCTCGGGTCCCAGGCGCCCTCTCTCGCCCGGGGAGTGCCCACGCCGTCCCCTGACCCCCGCAGGACGCCTGCATCCCGCCATAAGCGGCCCACCTCGTCCATGGAGCTGGGACACATGGGGCCGGGGTGCCAGCAACTGGCCTACGTGGCTGCAAACCCGCAGACCCCTCCGTCCCGTCCCCACCACTGCGAAGATCCCCCTGTTCTTCCATCCGTAAAGGGGTCCCCCTTTACGGATGGAAGAACATGGGGGAGGCCCCCAGGAGATGGCTTTTGTCGGAGCCGCGGCTGGGTGGTTTCGGGCCAAGAGGCGGGGCCGCGCAGGCGCAGGCAGGCCCCACCCCAAGAGCATCCCTCCGGGCAACGTGCCCCCCCCTTGAGATATCAGGCCAGGTCCACAGGGTCCCAGGGCTGGTGTCAGAGTTAACGGAGGCCCTCCCTGCCACTCAGAGGACCGCGCGTTTTCCCGTGGACCACACTTCCCAGCAGCTCTCCCACCCCCGCAGAGGCAGAGTGCCAGGAAAGAACTAGGGACCTGGTGCCTGGAAGAGGGGTCGGCCACGGTTCCGCGCCAGGTGGAGCGGTTCCGGGCGGGCGTTCGAGACCCTCGACCAAGGACCGGTTTTCCCTTGGGGAGTCTGGCCTGTGCCCCGCCTGGGAGGCTAAGAGCCTTGCTTCGCCTGCAAAGCCCCCACCCTGCCACAAGGCGGCAGACTTGGACCCAGCCGCTTCAACCCTCCAGTCTCTGCGGAACCACCCAAAAATGGAGTGTGACCGCTGCGACCTCAGTCCCCCAGAGCTCGAACCCCCACCTCTGTGAGGGAATCGGCGACCTCCTGTCCTTGGCGTCCGCAAAAGGCATTCACCTGCGGTGAACCTGGGCCTCGGGCGAACACGGTCAGGCCCCATGGTAGGAGCCCGGGGAGGCAATGGCAGCCTCTGCGGCCAGGCCTCGGACTCTCCCCGGGGCTCTCTCGGGTCCCAGGCGCCCTCTCTCGCCCGGGGAGTGCCCACGCCGTCCCCTGACCCCCGCAGGACGCCTGCATCCCGCCATAAGCGGCGCACCTCGTCCATGGAGCTGGGACACATGGGGCCGGGGTGCCAGCAACTGGCCTACGTGGCTGCAAACCCGCAGACCCCTCCGTCCCGTCCCCACCACTGCGAAGATCCCCCTGTTCTTCCATCCGTAAAGGGGTCCCCCTTTACGGATGGAAGAACATGGGGGAGGCCCCCAGGAGATGGCTTTTGTCGGAGCCGCGGCTGGGTGGTTTCGGGCCAAGAGGCGGGGCCGCGCAGGCGCAGGCAGGCCCCACCACAAGAGCATCCCTCCGGGCAACGTGCCCCCCCCTTGAGATATCAGGCCAGGTCCACAGGGTCCCTGGGCTGGTGTCAGAGTTAACGGAGGCCCTCCCTGCCACCCAGAGGACCGCGCGTTTTCCCGTGGACCACACTTGCCAGCCAGTCTCCCACCCCGCCAGAGGCAGAGTGCCAGGGAAGAGCTAGGGACCTGGGGCCGGGAAGAGGGGCCGGCCACGGTTCCGGGCCAGGTGGGGCGGGCCCGGGCGGGCGGGACCCACGCCCAGGGACCGGGTCTCTCTGGGGGTCTCGGGCCTGAGACCTGCCTGGGGGGCTAAGAGTCTCTCTTGGCTCAAACGGCCCCACCCTGCCCCGAGGCGGAAAACTTGGACCGAGACGCTTCTACTCTCTAAAGTCTGGGCTGAACTTTGCGAGAAGGGACTGTGTGCGCTGCGACCTGGGTTCAAAAAGCCTGAACCCCCCCTGCCCGTGAAGGGATCCGCGGCCTGTGGTCCCTGGTGTCCGCAAAAGGCATTCACCTGCGGAGAACCTGGGCCCAGGTGAGCGGGACCAGGCCCCACGGCAGGAGCCTGGGGAGGCCACTGGAGCCCCGGGGGCCAGGGCTGGGCATTTTCCCGGGTGCTCTCTCGGGTCCCAGGCGCCCTCTCTCGCCCGGGGAGTGCCCACGCCGTCCCCTGACCCCCGCAGGACGCCTGCATCCCGCCATAAGCGGCCCACCTCGTCCATGGAGCTGGGACACATGGGGCCGGGGTGCGAGCAACTGGCCTACGTGGCTGCAAACCCGCAGACCCCTCCGTCCCGTCCCAACCACTGCGAAGATCCCCCTGTTCTTCCATCCGTAAAGGGGTCCCCCTTTACGGATGGAAGAACAGGGGGGAGGCCCCCAGGAGATGGCTTTTGTCCGAGCCGCGGCTGGGTGGTTTCGGGCCAAGAGGCGGGGCCGCGCAGGCGCAGGCAGGCCCCACCCCAAGAGCATCCCTCCGGGCAACGTGCCCCCCCCTTGAGATATCAGGCCAGGTCCACAGGGTCCCTGGGCTGGTGTCAGAGTTAACGGAGGCCCTCCCTGCCACCCAGAGGACCGCGCGTTTTCCCGTGGACCACACTTCCCAGCAGCTCTCCCACCCCCGCAGAGGCAGAGTGCCAGGAAAGAACTAGGGACCTGGTGCCTGGAAGAGGGGCCGGCCACGGTTCCGCGCCAGGTGGAGCGGTTCCGGGCGGGCGGGCGGGACCCTCGACCAAGGACCGGTTCTCCCTTGGGGAGTCTGGCCTGTGCCCCGCCTGGGAGGCTAAGAGCCTTGCTTCGCCTGCAAAGCCCCCACCCTGCCACAAGGCGGCAGACTTGGACCCAGCCGCTTCAACCCTCCAGTCTCTGCGGAACCACCCAAAAATGGAGTGTGACCGCTGCGACCTCAGTCCCCCAGAGCTCGAACCCCCACCTCTGTGAGGGAATCGGCGACCTCCTGTCCTTGGCGTCCGCAAAAGGCATTCACCTGCGGTGAACCTGGGCCTCGGGCGAACACGGTCAGGCCCCATGGTAGGAGACCGGGGAGGCAATGGCAGCCTCTGCGGCCAGGCCTCGGACTCTCCCCGGGGCTCTCTCGGGTCCCAGGCGCCCTCTCTCGCCCGGGGAGTGCCCACGCCGTCCCCTGACCCCCGCAGGACGCCTGCATCCCGCCATAAGCGGCCCACCTCGTCCATGGAGCTGGGACACATGGGGCCGGGGTGCCAGCAACTGGCCTACGTGGCTGCAAACCCGCAGACCCCTCCGTCCCGTCCCCACCACTGCGAAGATCCCCCTGTTCTTCCATCCGTAAAGGGGTCCCCCTTTACGGATGGAAGAACAGGGGGGAGGCCCCCAGGAGATGGCTTTTGTCGGAGCCGCGGCTGGGTGGTTTCGGGCCAAGAGGCGGGGCCGCGCAGGCGCAGGCAGGCCCCACCACAAGAGCATCCCTCCGGGCAACGTGCCCCCCGCTTGAGATATCAGGTCAGGTCCACAGGGTCCCTGGGCTGGTGTCAGAGTTAACGGAGGCCCTCCCTGCCACCCAGAGGACCGCGCGTTTTCCCGTGGACCACACTTGCCAGCCCGTCTCCCACCCCGCCAGAGGCAGAGTGCCAGGGAAGAGCTAGGGACCTGGGGCCGGGAAGAGGGGCCGGCCACGGTTCCGGGCCAGGTGGGGCGGGCCCGGGCGGGCGGGACCCACGCCCAGGGACCGGGTCTCCCTGGGGGTCTCGGGCCTGAGACCTGCCTGGGGGGCTAAGAGTCTCTCTTGGCTCAAACGGCCCCACCCTGCCCCGAGGCGGAAAACTTGGACCGAGACGCTTCTACTCTCTAAAGTCTGGGCTGAACTTTGCGAGAAGGGACTGTGTGCGCTGCGACCTGGGTCCCACAGAGCTCGAACCCCCCCTGCCCGTGAAGGGATCCGCGGCCTGTGGTCCCTGGTGTCCGCAAAAGGCATTCACCTGCGGAGAACCTGGGCCCAGGTGAGCGGGACCAGGCCCCACGGCAGGAGCCTGGGGAGGCCACTGGAGCCCCGGGGGCCAGGGCTGGGCATTTTCCCGGGTGCTCTCTCGGGTCCCAGGCGCCCTCTCTCGCCCGGGGAGTGCCCACGCCGTCCCCTGACCCCCGCAGGACGCCTGCATCCCGCCATAAGCGGCCCACCTCGTCCATGGAGCTGGGACACATGGGGCCGGGGTGCGAGCAACTGGCCTACGTGGCTGCAAACCCGCAGACCCCTCCGTCCCGTCCCAACCACTGCGAAGATCCCCCTGTTCTTCCATCCGTAAAGGGGTCCCCCTTTACGGATGGAAGAACAGGGGGGAGGCCCCCAGGAGATGGCTTTTGTCCGAGCCGCGGCTGGGTGGTTTCGGGCCAAGAGGCGGGGCCGCGCAGGCGCAGGCAGGCCCCACCCCAAGAGCATCCCTCCGGGCAACGTGCCCCCCCCTTGAGATATCAGGCCAGGTCCACAGGGTCCCTGGGCTGGTGTCAGAGTTAACGGAGGCCCTCCCTGCCACCCAGAGGACCGCGCGTTTTCCCGTGGACCACACTTCCCAGCAGCTCTCCCACCCCCGCAGAGGCAGAGTGCCAGGAAAGAACTAGGGACCTGGTGCCTGGAAGAGGGGCCGGCCACGGTTCCGCGCCAGGTGGAGCGGTTCCGGGCGGGCGGGCGGGACCCTCGACCAAGGACCGGTTCTCCCTTGGGGAGTCTGGCCTGTGCCCCGCCTGGGAGGCTAAGAGCCTTGCTTCGCCTGCAAAGCCCCCACCCTGCCACAAGGCGGCAGACTTGGACCCAGCCGCTTCAACCCTCCAGTCTCTGCGGAACCACCCAAAAATGGAGTGTGACCGCTGCGACCTCAGTCCCCCAGAGCTCGAACCCCCACCTCTGTGAGGGAATCGGCGACCTCCTGTCCTTGGCGTCCGCAAAAGGCATTCACCTGCGGTGAACCTGGGCCTCGGGCGAACACGGTCAGGCCCCATGGTAGGAGCCCGGGGAGGCAATGGCAGCCTCTGCGGCCAGGCCTCGGACTCTCCCCGGGGCTCTCTCGGGTCCCAGGCGCCCTCTCTCGCCCGGGGAGTGCCCACGCCGTCCCCTGACCCCCGCAGGACGCCTGCATCCCGCCATAAGCGGCCCACCTCGTCCATGGAGCTGGGACACATGGGGCCGGGGTGCCAGCAACTGGCCTACGTGGCTGCAAACCCGCAGACCCCTCCGTCCCGTCCCCACCACTGCGAAGATCCCCCTGTTCTTCCATCCGTAAAGGGGTCCCCCTTTACGGATGGAAGAACAGGGGGGAGGCCCCCAGGAGATAGCTTTTGTCCGAGCCGCGGCTGGGTGGTTTCGGGCCAAGAGGCGGGGCCGCGCAGGCGCAAGCAGGCCCCACCCCAAGAGCATCCCTCCGGGCAACGTGCCCCTCCCTTGAGATATCAGGCCAGGTGCACAGTGTCCCTGGGCTGGTGTCAGAGTTAACGGAGGCCCTCCCTGCCACCCAGAGGACCGCGCGTTTTCCCGTGGACCACACTTGCCAGCCCGTCTCCCACCCCGCCAGAGGCAGAGTGCCAGGGAAGAGCTAGGGACCTGGGGCCGGGAAGAGGGGCCGGCCACGGTTCCGGGCCAGGTGGGGCGGGCCCGGGCGGGCGGGACCCACGCCCAGGGACCGGGTCTCCCTGGGGGTCTCGGGCCTGAGACCTGCCTGGGGGGCTAAGAGTCTCTCTTGGCTCAAACGGCCCCACCCTGCCCCGAGGCGGAAAACTTGGACCGAGACGCTTCTACTCTCTAAAGTCTGGGCTGAACTTTGCGAGAAGGGACTGTGTGCGCTGCGACCTGGGTCCCACAGAGCTCGAACCCCCCCTGCCCGTGAAGGGATCCGCGGCCTGTGGTCCCTGGTGTCCGCAAAAGGCATTCACCTGCGGAGAACCTGGGCCCAGGTGAGCGGGACCAGGCCCCACGGCAGGAGCCTGGGGAGGCCACTGGAGCCCCGGGGGCCAGGGCTGGGCATTTTCCCGGGTGCTCTCTCGGGTCCCAGGCGCCCTCTCTCGCCCGGGGAGTGCCCACGCCGTCCCCTGACCCCCGCAGGACGCCTGCATCCCGCCATAAGTGGCCCACCTCGTCCATGGAGCTGGGACACATGGGGCCGGGGTGCCAGCAACTGGCCTACGTGGCTGCAAAACCGCAGACCCCTCCGTCCCGTCCCAACCACTGCGAAGATCCCCCTGTTCTTCCATCCGTAAAGGGGTCCCCCTTTACGGATGGAAGAACAGGGGGGAGGCCCCCAGGAGATGGCTTTTGTCCGAGCCGCGGCTGGGTGGTTTCGGGCCAAGAGGCGGGGCCGCGCAGGCGCAGGCAGGCCCCACCCCAAGAGCATCCCTCCGGGCAACGTGCCCCCCCATTGAGATATCAGGCCAGGTCCACAGGGTCCCTGGGCTGGTGTCATAGTTAACGGAGGCCCTCCCTGCCACCCAGAGGACCGCGCGTTTTCCCGTGGACCACACTTCCCAGCAGCTCTCCCACCCCCGCAGAGGCAGAGTGCCAGGAAAGAACTAGGGACCTGGTGCCTGGAAGAGGGGCCGGCCACGGTTCCGCGCCAGGTGGAGCGGTTCCGGGCGGGCGGGCGGGACCCTCGACCAAGGACCGGTTCTCCCTTGGGGAGTCTGGCCTGTGCCCCGCCTGGGAGGCTAAGAGCCTTGCTTCGCCTGCAAAGCCCCCACCCTGCCACAAGGCGGCAGACTTGGACCCAGCCGCTTCAACCCTCCAGTCTCTGCGGAACCACCCAAAAATGGAGTGTGACCACTGCGACCTCAGTCCCCCAGAGCTCGAACCCCCACCTCTGTGAGGGAATCGGCGACCTCCTGTCCTTGGCGTCCGCAAAAGGCATTCACCTGCGGTGAACCTGGGCCTCGGGCGAACACGGTCAGGCCCCATGGTAGGAGCCCGGGGAGGCAATGGCTGCCTCTGCGGCCAGGCCTCGGACTCTCCCCGGGGCTCTCTCGGGTCCCAGGCGCCCTCTCTCGCCCGGGGAGTGCCCACGCCGTCCCCTGACCCCCGCAGGACGCCTGCATCCCGCAATAAGCGGCCCACCTCGTCCATGGAGCTGGGACACATGGGGCCGGGGTGCCAGCAACTGGCCTACGTGGCTGCAAACCCGCAGACCCCTCCGTCCCGTCCCCACCACTGCGAAGATCCCCCTGTTCTTCCATCCGTAAAGGGGTCCCCCTTTACGGATGGAAGAACAGGGGGGAGGCCCCCAGGAGATGGCTTTTGTCGGAGCCGCGGCTGGGTGGTTTCGGGCCAAGAGGCGGGGCCGCGCAGGCGCAGGCAGGCCCCACCACAAGAGCATCCCTCCGGGCAACGTGCCCCCCGCTTGAGATATCAGGTCAGGTCCACAGGGTCCCTGGGCTGGTGTCAGAGTTAACGGAGGCCCTCCCTGCCACCCAGAGGACCGCGCGTTTTCCCGTGGACCACACTTGCCAGCCCGTCTCCCACCCCGCCAGAGGCAGAGTGCCAGGGAAGAGCTAGGGACCTGGGGCCGGGAAGAGGGGCCGGCCACGGTTCCGGGCCAGGTGGGGCGGGCCCGGGCGGGCGGGACCCACGCCCAGGGACCGGGTCTCCCTGGGGGTCTCGGGCCTGAGACCTGCCTGGGGGGCTAAGAGTCTCTCTTGGCTCAAACGGCCCCACCCTGCCCCGAGGCGGAAAACTTGGACCGAGACGCTTCTACTCTCTAAAGTCTGGGCTGAACTTTGCGAGAAGGGACTGTGTGCGCTGCGACCTGGGTCCCACAGAGCTCGAACCCCCCCTGCCCGTGAAGGGATCCGCGGCCTGTGGTCCCTGGTGTCCGCAAAAGGCATTCACCTGCGGAGAACCTGGGCCCAGGTGAGCGGGACCAGGCCCCACGGCAGGAGCCTGGGGAGGCCACTGGAGCCCCGGGGGCCAGGGCTGGGCATTTTCCCGGGTGCTCTCTCGGGTCCCAGGCGCCCTCTCTCGCCCGGGGAGTGCCCACGCCGTCCCCTGACCCCCGCAGGACGCCTGCATCCCGCCATAAGCGGCCCACCTCGTCCATGGAGCTGGGACACATGGGGCCGGGGTGCGAGCAACTGGCCTACGTGGCTGCAAACCCGCAGACCCCTCCGTCCCGTCCCCACCACTGCGAAGATCCCCCTGTTCTTCCATCCGTAAAGGGGTCCCCCTTTACGGATGGAAGAACAGGGGGGAGGCCCCCAGGAGATGGCTTTTGTCCGAGCCGCGGCTGGGTGGTTTCGGGCCAAGAGGCGGGGCCGCGCAGGCGCAGGCAGGCCCCACCCCAAGAGCATCCCTCCGGGCAACGTGCCCCCCCCTTGAGATATCAGGCCAGGTCCACAGGGTCCCTGGGCTGGTGTCAGAGTTAACGGAGGCCCTCCCTGCCACCCAGAGGACCGCGCGTTTTCCCGTGGACCACACTTCCCAGCAGCTCTCCCACCCCCGCAGAGGCAGAGTGCCAGGAAAGAACTAGGGACCTGGTGCCTGGAAGAGGGGCCGGCCACGGTTCCGCGCCAGGTGGAGCGGTTCCGGGCGGGCGGGCGGGACCCTCGACCAAGGACCGGTTCTCCCTTGGGGAGTCTGGCCTGTGCCCCGCCTGGGAGGCTAAGAGCCTTGCTTCGCCTGCAAAGCCCCCACCCTGCCACAAGGCGGCAGACTTGGACCCAGCCGCTTCAACCCTCCAGTCTCTGCGGAACCACCCAAAAATGGAGTGTGACCGCTGCGACCTCAGTCCCCCAGAGCTCGAACCCCCACCTCTGTGAGGGAATCGGCGACCTCCTGTCCTTGGCGTCCGCAAAAGGCATTCACCTGCGGTGAACCTGGGCCTCGGGCGACCACGGTCAGGCCCCATGGTAGGAGCCCGGGGAGGCAATGGCTGCCTCTGCGGCCAGGCCTCGGACTCTCCCCGGGGCTCTCTCGGGTCCCAGGCGCCCTCTCTCGCCCGGGGAGTGCCCACGCCGTCCCCTGACCCCCGCAGGACGCCTGCATCCCGCAATAAGCGGCCCACCTCGTCCATGGAGCTGGGACACATGGGGCCGGGGTGCCAGCAACTGGCCTACGTGGCTGCAAACCCGCAGACCCCTCCGTCCCGTCCCCACCACTGCGAAGATCCCCCTGTTCTTCCATCCGTAAAGGGGTCCCCCTTTACGGATGGAAGAACAGGGGGGAGGCCCCCAGGAGATGGCTTTTGTCCGAGCCGCGGCTGGGTGGTTTCGGGCCAAGAGGCGGGGCCGCGCAGGCGCAGGCAGGCCCCACCACAAGAGCATCCCTCCGGGCAACGTGCCCCCCGCTTGAGATATCAGGTCAGGTCCACAGGGTCCCTGGGCTGGTGTCAGAGTTAACGGAGGCCCTCCCTGCCACCCAGAGGACCGCGCGTTTTCCCGTGGACCACACTTGCCAGCCCGTCTCCCACCCCGCCAGAGGCAGAGTGCCAGGGAAGAGCTAGGGACCTGGGGCCGGGAAGAGGGGCCGGCCACGGTTCCGGGCCAGGTGGGGCGGGCCCGGGCGGGCGGGACCCACGCCCAGGGACCGGGTCTCCCTGGGGGTCTCGGGCCTGAGACCTGCTTGGGGGGCTAAGAGTCTCTCTTGGCTCAAACGGCCCCACCCTGCCCCGAGGCGGAAAACTTGGACCGAGACGCTTCTACTCTCTAAAGTCTGGGCTGAACTTTGCGAGAAGGGACTGTGTGCGCTGCGACCTGGGTCCCACAGAGCTCGAACCCCCCCTGCCCGTGAAGGGATCCGCGGCCTGTGGTCCCTGGTGTCCGCAAAAGGCATTCACCTGCGGAGAACCTGGGCCCAGGTGAGCGGGACCAGGCCCCACGGCAGGAGCCTGGGGAGGCCACTGGAGCCCCGGGGGCCAGGGCTGGGCATTTTCCCGGGTGCTCTCTCGGGTCCCAGGCGCCCTCTCTCGCCCGGGGAGTGCCCACGCCGTCCCCTGACCCCCGCAGGACGCCTGCATCCCGCCATAAGCGGCCCACCTCGTCCATGGAGCTGGGACACATGGGGCCGGGGTGCGAGCAACTGGCCTACGTGGCTGCAAACCCGCAGACCCCTCCGTCCCGTCCCCACCACTGCGAAGATCCCCCTGTTCTTCCATCCGTAAAGGGGTCCCCCTTTACGGATGGAAGAACAGGGGGGAGGCCCCCAGGAGATGGCTTTTGTCCGAGCCGCGGCTGGGTGGTTTCGGGCCAAGAGGCGGGGCCGCGCAGGCGCAGGCAGGCCCCACCCCAAGAGCATCCCTCCGGGCAACGTGCCCCCCCCTTGAGATATCAGGCCAGGTCCACAGGGTCCCTGGGCTGGTGTCAGAGTTAACGGAGGCCCTCCCTGCCACCCAGAGGACCGCGCGTTTTCCCGTGGACCACACTTCCCAGCAGCTCTCCCACCCCCGCAGAGGCAGAGTGCCAGGAAAGAACTAGGGACCTGGTGCCTGGAAGAGGGGCCGGCCACGGTTCCGCGCCAGGTGGAGCGGTTCCGGGCGGGCGGGCGGGACCCTCGACCAAGGACCGGTTCTCCCTTGGGGAGTCTGGCCTGTGCCCCGCCTGGGAGGCTAAGAGCCTTGCTTCGCCTGCAAAGCCCCCACCCTGCCACAAGGCGGCAGACTTGGACCCAGCCGCTTCAACCCTCCAGTCTCTGCGGAACCACCCAAAAATGGAGTGTGACCGCTGCGACCTCAGTCCCCCAGAGCTCGAACCCCCACCTCTGTGAGGGAATCGGCGACCTCCTGTCCTTGGCGTCCGCAAAAGGCATTCACCTGCGGTGAACCTGGGCCTCGGGCGACCACGGTCAGGCCCCATGGTAGGAGCCCGGGGAGGCAATGGCTGCCTCTGCGGCCAGGCCTCGGACTCTCCCCGGGGCTCTCTCGGGTCCCAGGCGCCCTCTCTCGCCCGGGGAGTGCCCACGCCGTCCCCTGACCCCCGCAGGACGCCTGCATCCCGCAATAAGCGGCCCACCTCGTCCATGGAGCTGGGACACATGGGGCCGGGGTGCCAGCAACTGGCCTACGTGGCTGCAAACCCGCAGACCCCTCCGTCCCGTCCCCACCACTGCGAAGATCCCCCTGTTCTTCCATCCGTAAAGGGGTCCCCCTTTACGGATGGAAGAACAGGGGGGAGGCCCCCAGGAGATGGCTTTTGTCCGAGCCGCGGCTGGGTGGTTTCGGGCCAAGAGGCGGGGCCGCGCAGGCGCAGGCAGGCCCCACCACAAGAGCATCCCTCCGGGCAACGTGCCCCCCGCTTGAGATATCAGGTCAGGTCCACAGGGTCCCTGGGCTGGTGTCAGAGTTAACGGAGGCCCTCCCTGCCACCCAGAGGACCGCGCGTTTTCCCGTGGACCACACTTGCCAGCCCGTCTCCCACCCCGCCAGAGGCAGAGTGCCAGGGAAGAGCTAGGGACCTGGGGCCGGGAAGAGGGGCCGGCCACGGTTCCGGGCCAGGTGGGGCGGGCCCGGGCGGGCGGGACCCACGCCCAGGGACCGGGTCTCCCTGGGGGTCTCGGGCCTGAGACCTGCTTGGGGGGCTAAGAGTCTCTCTTGGCTCAAACGGCCCCACCCTGCCCCGAGGCGGAAAACTTGGACCGAGACGCTTCTACTCTCTAAAGTCTGGGCTGAACTTTGCGAGAAGGGACTGTGTGCGCTGCGACCTGGGTCCCACAGAGCTCGAACCCCCCCTGCCCGTGAAGGGATCCGCGGCCTGTGGTCCCTGGTGTCCGCAAAAGGCATTCACCTGCGGAGAACCTGGGCCCAGGTGAGCGGGACCAGGCCCCACGGCAGGAGCCTGGGGAGGCCACTGGAGCCCCGGGGGCCAGGGCTGGGCATTTTCCCGGGTGCTCTCTCGGGTCCCAGGCGCCCTCTCTCGCCCGGGGAGTGCCCACGCCGTCCCCTGACCCCCGCAGGACGCCTGCATCCCGCCATAAGCGGCCCACCTCGTCCATGGAGCTGGGACACATGGGGCCGGGGTGCGAGCAACTGGCCTACGTGGCTGCAAACCCGCAGACCCCTCCGTCCCGTCCCCACCACTGCGAAGATCCCCCTGTTCTTCCATCCGTAAAGGGGTCCCCCTTTACGGATGGAAGAACAGGGGGGAGGCCCCCAGGAGATGGCTTTTGTCCGAGCCGCGGCTGGGTGGTTTCGGGCCAAGAGGCGGGGCCGCGCAGGCGCAGGCAGGCCCCACCCCAAGAGCATCCCTCCGGGCAACGTGCCCCCCCCTTGAGATATCAGGCCAGGTCCACAGGGTCCCTGGGCTGGTGTCAGAGTTAACGGAGGCCCTCCCTGCCACCCAGAGGACCGCGCGTTTTCCCGTGGACCACACTTCCCAGCAGCTCTCCCACCCCCGCAGAGGCAGAGTGCCAGGAAAGAACTAGGGACCTGGTGCCTGGAAGAGGGGCCGGCCACGGTTCCGCGCCAGGTGGAGCGGTTCCGGGCGGGCGGGCGGGACCCTCGACCAAGGACCGGTTCTCCCTTGGGGAGTCTGGCCTGTGCCCCGCCTGGGAGGCTAAGAGCCTTGCTTCGCCTGCAAAGCCCCCACCCTGCCACAAGGCGGCAGACTTGGACCCAGCCGCTTCAACCCTCCAGTCTCTGCGGAACCACCCAAAAATGGAGTGTGACCGCTGCGACCTCAGTCCCCCAGAGCTCGAACCCCCACCTCTGTGAGGGAATCGGCGACCTCCTGTCCTTGGCGTCCGCAAAAGGCATTCACCTGCGGTGAACCTGGGCCTCGGGCGACCACGGTCAGGCCCCATGGTAGGAGCCCGGGGAGGCAATGGCTGCCTCTGCGGCCAGGCCTCGGACTCTCCCCGGGGCTCTCTCGGGTCCCAGGCGCCCTCTCTCGCCCGGGGAGTGCCCACGCCGTCCCCTGACCCCCGCAGGACGCCTGCATCCCGCAATAAGCGGCCCACCTCGTCCATGGAGCTGGGACACATGGGGCCGGGGTGCCAGCAACTGGCCTACGTGGCTGCAAACCCGCAGACCCCTCCGTCCCGTCCCCACCACTGCGAAGATCCCCCTGTTCTTCCATCCGTAAAGGGGTCCCCCTTTACGGATGGAAGAACAGGGGGGAGGCCCCCAGGAGATGGCTTTTGTCCGAGCCGCGGCTGGGTGGTTTCGGGCCAAGAGGCGGGGCCGCGCAGGCGCAGGCAGGCCCCACCACAAGAGCATCCCTCCGGGCAACGTGCCCCCCCCTTGAGATATCAGGTCAGGTCCACAGGGTCCCGGGGCTGGTGTCAGAGTTAACGGAGGCCCTCCCTGCCACCCAGAGGACCGCGCGTTTTCCCGTGGACCACACTTGCCAGCCCGTCTCCCACCCCGCCAGAGGCAGAGTGCCAGGGAAGAGCTAGGGACCTGGGGCCGGGAAGAGGGGCCGGCCACGGTTCCGGGCCAGGTGGGGCGGGCCCGGGCGGGCGGGACCCACGCCCAGGGACCGGGTCTCCCTGGGGGTCTCGGGCCTGAGACCTGCCTGGGGGGCTAAGAGTCTCTCTTGGCTCAAACGGCCCCACCCTGCCCCGAGGCGGAAAACTTGGACCGAGACGCTTCTACTCTCTAAAGTCTGGGCTGAACTTTGCGAGAAGGGACTGTGTGCGCTGCGACCTGGGTCCCACAGAGCTCGAACCCCCCCTGCCCGTGAAGGGATCCGCGGCCTGTGGTCCCTGGTGTCCGCAAAAGGCATTCACCTGCGGAGAACCTGGGCCCAGGTGAGCGGGACCAGGCCCCACGGCAGGAGCCTGGGGAGGCCACTGGAGCCCCGGGGGCCAGGGCTGGGCATTTTCCCGGGTGCTCTCTCGGGTCCCAGGCGCCCTCTCTCGCCCGGGGAGTGCCCACGCCGTCCCCTGACCCCCGCAGGACGCCTGCATCCCGCCATAAGCGGCCCACCTCGTCCATGGAGCTGGGACACATGGGGCCGGGGTGCGAGCAACTGGCCTACGTGGCTGCAAACCCGCAGACCCCTCCGTCCCGTCCCCACCACTGCGAAGATCCCCCTGTTCTTCCATCCGTAAAGGGGTCCCCCTTTACGGATGGAAGAACAGGGGGGAGGCCCCCAGGAGATGGCTTTTGTCCGAGCCGCGGCTGGGTGGTTTCGGGCCAAGAGGCGGGGCCGCGCAGGCGCAGGCAGGCCCCACCCCAAGAGCATCCCTCCGGGCAACGTGCCCCCCCCTTGAGATATCAGGCCAGGTCCACAGGGTCCCTGGGCTGGTGTCAGAGTTAACGGAGGCCCTCCCTGCCACCCAGAGGACCGCGCGTTTTCCCGTGGACCACACTTCCCAGCAGCTCTCCCACCCCCGCAGAGGCAGAGTGCCAGGAAAGAACTAGGGACCTGGTGCCTGGAAGAGGGGCCGGCCACGGTTCCGCGCCAGGTGGAGCGGTTCCGGGCGGGCGGGCGGGACCCTCGACCAAGGACCGGTTCTCCCTTGGGGAGTCTGGCCTGTGCCCCGCCTGGGAGGCTAAGAGCCTTGCTTCGCCTGCAAAGCCCCCACCCTGCCACAAGGCGGCAGACTTGGACCCAGCCGCTTCAACCCTCCAGTCTCTGCGGAACCACCCAAAAATGGAGTGTGACCGCTGCGACCTCAGTCCCCCAGAGCTCGAACCCCCACCTCTGTGAGGGAATCGGCGACCTCCTGTCCTTGGCGTCCGCAAAAGGCATTCACCTGCGGTGAACCTGGGCCTCGGGCGAACACGGTCAGGCCCCATGGTAGGAGCCCGGGGAGGCTATGGCAGCCTCTGCGGCCAGGCCTCGGACTCTCCCCGGGGCTCTCTCGGGTCCCAGGCGCCCTCTCTCGCCCGGGGAGTGCCCACGCCGTCCCCTGACCCCCGAAGGACGCCTGCATCCCGCCATAAGCGGCCCACCTCGTCCATGGAGCTGGGACACATGGGGCCCGGGTGCGAGCAACTGGCCTACGTGGCTGCAAACCCGCAGACCCCTCCGTCCCGTCCCCACCACTGCGAAGATCCCCCTGTTCTTCCATCCGTAAAGGGGTCCCCCTTTACGGATGGAAGAACAGGGGGGAGGCCCCCAGGAGATGGCTTTTGTCCGAGCCGCGGCTGGGTGGTTTCGGGCCAAGAGGCGGGGCCGCGCAGGCGCAGGCAGGCCCCACCCCAAGAGCATCCCTCCGGGCAACGTGCCCCCCCCTTGAGATATCAGGCCAGGTGCACAGGGTCCCTGGGCTGGTGTCAGAGTTAACGGAGGCCCTCCCTGCCACCCAGAGGACCGCGCGTTTTCCCGTGGACCACACTTGCCAGCCCGTCTCCCACCCCGCCAGAGGCAGAGTGCCAGGGAAGAGCTAGGGACCTGGGGCCGGGAAGAGGGGCCGGCCACGGTTCCGGGCCAGGTGGGGCGGGCCCGGGCGGGCGGGACCCACGCCCAGGGACCGGGTCTCCCTGGGGGTCTCGGGCCTGAGACCTGCCTGGGGGGCTAAGAGTCTCTCTTGGCTCAAACGGCCCCACCCTGCCCCGAGGCGGAAAACTTGGACCGAGACGCTTCTACTCTCTAAAGTCTGGGCTGAACTTTGCGAGAAGGGACTGTGTGCGCTGCGACCTGGGTCCCACAGAGCTCGAACCCCCCCTGCCCGTGAAGGGATCCGCGGCCTGTGGTCCCTGGTGTCCGCAAAAGGCATTCACCTGCGGAGAACCTGGGCCCAGGTGAGCGGGACCAGGCCCCACGGCAGGAGCCTGGGGAGGCCACTGGATCCCCGGGGGCCAGGGCTGGGCATTTTCCCGGGTGCTCTCTCGGGTCCCAGGCGCCCTCTCTCGCCCGGGGAGTGCCCACGCCGTCCCCTGACCCCCGCAGGACGCCTGCATCCCGCCATAAGCGGCCCACCTCGTCCATGGAGCTGGGACACATGGGGCCGGGGTGCGAGCAACTGGCCTACGTGGCTGCAAACCCGCAGACCCCTCCGTCCCGTCCCCACCACTGCGAAGATCCCCCTGTTCTTCCATCCGTAAAGGGGTCCCCCTTTACGGATGGAAGAACAGGGGGGAGGCCCCCAGGAGATGGCTTTTGTCCGAGCCGCGGCTGGGTGGTTTCGGGCCAAGAGGCGGGGCCGCGCAGGCGCAGGCAGGCCCCACCCCAAGAGCATCCCTCCGGGCAACGTGCCCCCCCCTTGAGATATCAGGCCAGGTCCACAGGGTCCCTGGGCTGGTGTCAGAGTTAACGGAGGCCCTCCCTGCCACCCAGAGGACCGCGCGTTTTCCCGTGGACCACACTTCCCAGCAGCTCTCCCACCCCCGCAGAGGCAGAGTGCCAGGAAAGAACTAGGGACCTGGTGCCTGGAAGAGGGGCCGGCCACGGTTCCGCGCCAGGTGGAGCGGTTCCGGGCGGGCGGGCGGGACCCTCGACCAAGGACCGGTTCTCCCTTGGGGAGTCTGGCCTGTGCCCCGCCTGGGAGGCTAAGAGCCTTGCTTCGCCTGCAAAGCCCCCACCCTGCCACAAGGCGGCAGACTTGGACCCAGCCGCTTCAACCCTCCAGTCTCTGCGGAACCACCCAAAAATGGAGTGTGACCGCTGCGACCTCAGTCCCCCAGAGCTCGAACCCCCACCTCTGTGAGGGAATCGGCGACCTCCTGTCCTTGGCGTCCGCAAAAGGCATTCACCTGCGGTGAACCTGGGCCTCGGGCGAACACGGTCAGGCCCCATGGTAGGAGCCCGGGGAGGCAATGGCTGCCTCTGCGGCCAGGCCTCGGACTCTCCCCGGGGCTCTCTCGGGTCCCAGGCGCCCTCTCTCGCCCGGGGAGTGCCCACGCCGTCCCCTGACCCCCGCAGGACGCCTGCATCCCGCAATAAGCGGCCCACCTCGTCCATGGAGCTGGGACACATGGGGCCGGGGTGCCAGCAACTGGCCTACGTGGCTGCAAACCCGCAGACCCCTCCGTCCCGTCCCCACCACTGCGAAGATCCCCCTGTTCTTCCATCCGTAAAGGGGTCCCCCTTTACGGATGGAAGAACAGGGGGGAGGCCCCCAGGAGATGGCTTTTGTCCGAGCCGCGGCTGGGTGGTTTCGGGCCAAGAGGCGGGGCCGCGCAGGCGCAGGCAGGCCCCACCCCAAGAGCATCCCTCCGGGCAACGTGCCCCCCCCTTGAGATATCAGGCCAGGTGCACAGGGTCCCTGGGCTGGTGTCAGAGTTAACGGAGGCCCTCCCTGCCACCCAGAGGACCGCGCGTTTTCCCGTGGACCACACTTGCCAGCCCGTCTCCCACCCCGCCAGAGGCAGAGTGCCAGGGAAGAGCTAGGGACCTGGGGCCGGGAAGAGGGGCCGGCCACGGTTCCGGGCCAGGTGGGGCGGGCCCGGGCGGGCGGGACCCACGCCCAGGGACCGGGTCTCCCTGGGGGTCTCGGGCCTGAGACCTGCCTGGGGGGCTAAGAGTCTCTCTTGGCTCAAACGGCCCCACCCTGCCCCGAGGCGGAAAACTTGGACCGAGACGCTTCTACTCTCTAAAGTCTGGGCTGAACTTTGCGAGAAGGGACTGTGTGCGCTGCGACCTGGGTCCCACAGAGCTCGAACCCCCCCTGCCCGTGAAGGGATCCGCGGCCTGTGGTCCCTGGTGTCCGCAAAAGGCATTCACATGCGGAGAACCTGGGCCCAGGTGAGCGGGACCAGGCCCCACGGCAGGAGCCTGGGGAGGCCACTGGAGCCCCGGGGGCCAGGGCTGGGCATTTTCCCGGGTGCTCTCTCGGGTCCCAGGCGCCCTCTCTCGCCCGGGGAGTGCCCACGCCGTCCCCTGACCCCCGCAGGACGCCTGCATCCCGCCATAAGCGGCCCACCTCGTCCATGGAGCTGGGACACATGGGGCCGGGGTGCGAGCAACTGGCCTACGTGGCTGCAAACCCGCAGACCCCTCCGTCCCGTCCCCACCACTGCGAAGATCCCCCTGTTCTTCCATCCGTAAAGGGTTCCCCCTTTACGGATGGAAGAACAGGGGGGAGGCCCCCAGGAGATGGCTTTTGTCCGAGCCGCGGCTGGGTGGTTTCGGGCCAAGAGGCGGGGCCGCGCAGGCGCAGGCAGGCCCCACCCCAAGAGCATCCCTCCGGGCAACGTGCCCCCCCCTTGAGATATCAGGCCAGGTCCACAGGGTCCCTGGGCTGGTGTCAGAGTTAACGGAGGCCCTCCCTGCCACCCAGAGGACCGCGCGTTTTCCCGTGGACCACACTTCCCAGCAGCTCTCCCACCCCCGCAGAGGCAGAGTGCCAGGAAAGAACTAGGGACCTGGTGCCTGGAAGAGGGGCCGGCCACGGTTCCGCGCCAGGTGGAGCGGTTCCGGGCGGGCGGGCGGGACCCTCGACCAAGGACCGGTTCTCCCTTGGGGAGTCTGGCCTGTGCCCCGCCTGGGAGGCTAAGAGCCTTGCTTCGCCTGCAAAGCCCCCACCCTGCCACAAGGCGGCAGACTTGGACCCAGCCGCTTCAACCCTCCAGTCTCTGCGGAACCACCCAAAAATGGAGTGTGACCGCTGCGACCTCAGTCCCCCAGAGCTCGAACCCCCACCTCTGTGAGGGAATCGGCGACCTCCTGTCCTTGGCGTCCGCAAAAGGCATTCACCTGCGGTGAACCTGGGCCTCGGGCGAACACGGTCAGGCCCCATGGTAGGAGCCCGGGGAGGCAATGGCTGCCTCTGCGGCCAGGCCTCGGACTCTCCCCGGGGCTCTCTCGGGTCCCAGGCGCCCTCTCTCGCCCGGGGAGTGCCCACGCCGTCCCCTGACCCCCGCAGGACGCCTGCATCCCGCCATAAGCGGCCCACCTCGTCCATGGAGCTGGGACACATGGGGCCCGGGTGCGAGCAACTGGCCTACGTGGCTGCAAACCCGCAGACCCCTCCGTCCCGTCCCCACCACTGCGAAGATCCCCCTGTTCTTCCATCCGTAAAGGGGTCCCCCTTTACGGATGGAAGAACAGGGGGGAGGCCCCCAGGAGATGGCTTTTGTCCGAGCCGCGGCTGGGTGGTTTCGGGCCAAGAGGCGGGGCCGCGCAGGCGCAGGCAGGCCCCACCCCAAGAGCATCCCTCCGGGCAACGTGCCCCCCCCTTGAGATATCAGGCCAGGTGCACAGGGTCCCTGGGCTGGTGTCAGAGTTAACGGAGGCCCTCCCTGCCACCCAGAGGACCGCGCGTTTTCCCGTGGACCACACTTGCCAGCCCGTCTCCCACCCCGCCAGAGGCAGAGTGCCAGGGAAGAGCTAGGGACCTGGGGCCGGGAAGAGGGGCCGGCCACGGTTCCGGGCCAGGTGGGGCGGGCCCGGGCGGGCGGGACCCACGCCCAGGGACCGGGTCTCCCTGGGGGTCTCGGGCCTGAGACCTGCCTGGGGGGCTAAGAGTCTCTCTTGGCTCAAACGGCCCCACCCTGCCCCGAGGCGGAAAACTTGGACCGAGACGCTTCTACTCTCTAAAGTCTGGGCTGAACTTTGCGAGAAGGGACTGTGTGCGCTGCGACCTGGGTCCCACAGAGCTCGAACCCCCCCTGCCCGTGAAGGGATCCGCGGCCTGTGGTCCCTGGTGTCCGCAAAAGGCATTCACCTGCGGAGAACCTGGGCCCAGGTGAGCGGGACCAGGCCCCACGGCAGGAGCCTGGGGAGGCCACTGGAGCCCCGGGGGCCAGGGCTGGGCATTTTCCCGGGTGCTCTCTCGGGTCCCAGGCGCCCTCTCTCGCCCGGGGAGTGCCCACGCCGTCCCCTGACCCCCGCAGGACGCCTGCATCCCGCCATAAGCGGCCCACCTCGTCCATGGAGCTGGGACACATGGGGCCGGGGTGCGAGCAACTGGCCTACGTGGCTGCAAAACCGCAGACCCCTCCGTCCCGTCCCAACCACTGCGAAGATCCCCCTGTTCTTCCATCCGTAAAGGGGTCCCCCTTTACGGATGGAAGAACAGGGGGGAGGCCCCCAGGAGATGGCTTTTGTCCGAGCCGCGGCTGGGTGGTTTCGGGCCAAGAGGCGGGGCCGCGCAGGCGCAGGCAGGCCCCACCCCAAGAGCATCCCTCCGGGCAACGTGCCCCCCCATTGAGATATCAGGCCAGGTCCACAGGGTCCCTGGGCTGGTGTCATAGTTAACGGAGGCCCTCCCTGCCACCCAGAGGACCGCGCGTTTTCCCGTGGACCACACTTCCCAGCAGCTCTCCCACCCCCGCAGAGGCAGAGTGCCAGGAAAGAACTAGGGACCTGGTGCCTGGAAGAGGGGCCGGCCACGGTTCCGCGCCAGGTGGAGCGGTTCCGGGCGGGCGGGCGGGACCCTCGACCAAGGACCGGTTCTCCCTTGGGGAGTCTGGCCTGTGCCCCGCCTGGGAGGCTAAGAGCCTTGCTTCGCCTGCAAAGCCCCCACCCTGCCACAAGGCGGCAGACTTGGACCCAGCCGCTTCAACCCTCCAGTCTCTGCGGAACCACCCAAAAATGGAGTGTGACCGCTGCGACCTCAGTCCCCCAGAGCTCGAACCCCCACCTCTGTGAGGGAATCGGCGACCTCCTGTCCTTGGCGTCCGCAAAAGGCATTCACCTGCGGTGAACCTGGGCCTCGGGCGAACACGGTCAGGCCCCATGGTAGGAGCCCGGGGAGGCAATGGCAGCCTCTGCGGCCAGGCCTCGGACTCTCCCCGGGGCTCTCTCGGGTCCCAGGCGCCCTCTCTCGCCCGGGGAGTGCCCACGCCGTCCCCTGACCCCCGCAGGACGCCTGCATCCCGCAATAAGCGGCCCACCTCGTCCATGGAGCTGGGACACATGGGGCCGGGGTGCCAGCAACTGGCCTACGTGGCTGCAAACCCGCAGACCCCTCCGTCCCGTCCCCACCACTGCGAAGATCCCCCTGTTCTTCCATCCGTAAAGGGGTCCCCCTTTACGGATGGAAGAACAGGGGGGAGGCCCCCAGGAGATGGCTTTTGTCCGAGCCGCGGCTGGGTGGTTTCGGGCCAAGAGGCGGGGCCGCGCAGGCGCAGGCAGGCCCCACCACAAGAGCATCCCTCCGGGCAACGTGCCCCCCGCTTGAGATATCAGGTCAGGTCCACAGGGTCCCTGGGCTGGTGTCAGAGTTAACGGAGGCCCTCCCTGCCACCCAGAGGACCGCGCGTTTTCCCGTGGACCACACTTGCCAGCCCGTCTCCCACCCCGCCAGAGGCAGAGTGCCAGGGAAGAGCTAGGGACCTGGGGCCGGGAAGAGGGGCCGGCCACGGTTCCGGGCCAGGTGGGGCGGGCCCGGGCGGGCGGGACCCACGCCCAGGGACCGGGTCTCCCTGGGGGTCTCGGGCCTGAGACCTGCCTGGGGGGCTAAGAGTCTCTCTTGGCTCAAACGGCCCCACCCTGCCCCGAGGCGGAAAACTTGGACCGAGACGCTTCTACTCTCTAAAGTCTGGGCTGAACTTTGCGAGAAGGGACTGTGTGCGCTGCGACCTGGGTCCCACAGAGCTCGAACCCCCCCTGCCCGTGAAGGGATCCGCGGCCTGTGGTCCCTGGTGTCCGCAAAAGGCATTCACCTGCGGAGAACCTGGGCCCAGGTGAGCGGGACCAGGCCCCACGGCAGGAGCCTGGGGAGGCCACTGGAGCCCCGGGGGCCAGGGCTGGGCATTTTCCCGGGTGCTCTCTCGGGTCCCAGGCGCCCTCTCTCGCCCGGGGAGTGCCCACGCCGTCCCCTGACCCCCGCAGGACGCCTGCATCCCGCCATAAGCGGCCCACCTCGTCCATGGAGCTGGGACACATGGGGCCGGGGTGCGAGCAACTGGCCTACGTGGCTGCAAACCCGCAGACCCCTCCGTCCCGTCCCCACCACTGCGAAGATCCCCCTGTTCTTCCATCCGTAAAGGGGTCCCCCTTTACGGATGGAAGAACAGGGGGGAGGCCCCCAGGAGATGGCTTTTGTCCGAGCCGCGGCTGGGTGGTTTCGGGCCAAGAGGCGGGGCCGCGCAGGCGCAGGCAGGCCCCACCCCAAGAGCATCCCTCCGGGCAACGTGCCCCCCCCTTGAGATATCAGGCCAGGTCCACAGGGTCCCTGGCTGGTGTCAGAGTTAACGGAGGCCCTCCCTGCCACCCAGAGGACCGCGCGTTTTCCCGTGGACCACACTTCCCAGCAGCTCTCCCACCCCCGCAGAGGCAGAGTGCCAGGAAAGAACTAGGGACCTGGTGCCTGGAAGAGGGGCCGGCCACGGTTCCGCGCCAGGTGGAGCGGTTCCGGGCGGGCGGGCGGGACCCTCGACCAAGGACCGGTTCTCCCTTGGGGAGTCTGGCCTGTGCCCCGCCTGGGAGGCTAAGAGCCTTGCTTCGCCTGCAAAGCCCCCACCCTGCCACAAGGCGGCAGACTTGGACCCAGCCGCTTCAACCCTCCAGTCTCTGCGGAACCACCCAAAAATGGAGTGTGACCGCTGCGACCTCAGTCCCCCAGAGCTCGAACCCCCACCTCTGTGAGGGAATCGGCGACCTCCTGTCCTTGGCGTCCGCAAAAGGCATTCACCTGCGGTGAACCTGGGCCTCGGCGAACACGGTCAGGCCCCATGGTAGGAGCCCGGGGAGGCAATGGCAGCCTCTGCGGCCAGGCCTCGGACTCTCCCCGGGGCTCTCTCGGGTGTCAGGCGCCCTCTCTCGCCCGGGGAGTGCCCACGCCGTCCCCTGACCCCCGCAGGACGCCTGCATCCCGCCATAAGCGGCCCACCTCGTCCATGGAGCTGGGACACATGGGGCCGGGGTGCGAGCAACTGGCCTACGTGGCTGCAAACCCGCAGACCCCTCCGTCCCGTCCCCACCACTGCGAAGATCCCCCTGTTCTTCCATCCGTAAAGGGGTCCCCCTTTACGGATGGAAGAACAGGGGGAGGCCCCCAGGAGATGGCTTTTGTCCGAGCCGCGGCTGGGTGGTTTCGGGCCAAGAGGCGGGGCCGCGCAGGCGCAGGCAGGCCCCACCCCAAGAGCATCCCTCCGGGCAACGTGCCCCCCCCTTGAGATATCAGGCCAGGTGCACAGGGTCCCTGGGCTGGTGTCAGAGTTAACGGAGGCCCTCCCTGCCACCCAGAGGACCGCGCGTTTTCCCGTGGACCACACTTGCCAGCCCGTCTCCCACCCCGCCAGAGGCAGAGTGCCAGGGAAGAGCTAGGGACCTGGGGCCGGGAAGAGGGGCCGGCCACGGTTCCGGGCCAGGTGGGGCGGGCCCGGGCGGGCGGGACCCACGCCCAGGGACCGGGTCTCCCTGGGGGTCTCGGGCCTGAGACCTGCCTGGGGGGCTAAGAGTCTCTCTTGGCTCAAACGGCCCCACCCTGCCCCGAGGCGGAAAACTTGGACCGAGACGCTTCTACTCTCTAAAGTCTGGGCTGAACTTTGCGAGAAGGGACTGTGTGCGCTGCGACCTGGGTCCCACAGAGCTCGAACCCCCCCTGCCCGTGAAGGGATCCGCGGCCTGTGGTCCCTGGTGTCCGCAAAAGGCATTCACCTGCGGAGAACCTGGGCCCAGGTGAGCGGGACCAGGCCCCACGGCAGGAGCCTGGGGAGGCCACTGGAGCCCCGGGGGCCAGGGCTGGGCATTTTCCCGGGTGCTCTCTCGGGCCCCAGGCGCCCTCTCTCGCCCGGGGAGTGCCCACGCCGTCCCCTGACCCCCGCAGGACGCCTGCATCCCGCCATAAGCGGCCCACCTCGTCCATGGAGCTGGGACACATGGGGCCGGGGTGCGAGCAACTGGCCTACGTGGCTGCAAACCCGCAGACCCCTCCGTCCCGTCCCAACCACTGCGAAGATCCCCCTGTTCTTCCATCCGTAAAGGGGTCCCCCTTTACGGATGGAAGAACAGGGGGGAGGCCCCCAGGAGATGGCTTTTGTCCGAGCCGCGGCTGGGTGGTTTCGGGCCAAGAGGCGGGGCCGCGCAGGCGCAGGCAGGCCCCACCCCAAGAGCATCCCTCCGGGCAACGTGCCCCCCCCTTGAGATATCAGGCCAGGTCCACAGGGTCCCTGGGCTGGTGTCAGAGTTAACGGAGGCCCTCCCTGCCACCCAGAGGACCGCGCGTTTTCCCGTGGACCACACTTCCCAGCAGCTCTCCCACCCCCGCAGAGGCAGAGTGCCAGGAAAGAACTAGGGACCTGGTGCCTGGAAGAGGGGCCGGCCACGGTTCCGCGCCAGGTGGAGCGGTTCCGGGCGGGCGGGCGGGACCCCTCGACCAAGGACCGGTTCTCCCTTGGGGAGTCTGGCCTGTGCCCCGCCTGGGAGGCTAAGAGCCTTGCTTCGCCTGCAAAGCCCCCACCCTGCCACAAGGCGGCAGACTTGGACCCAGCCGCTTCAACCCTCCAGTCTCTGCGGAACCACCCAAAAATGGAGTGTGACCGCTGCGACCTCAGTCCCCCAGAGCTCGAACCCCCACCTCTGTGAGGGAATCGGCGACCTCCTGTCCTTGGCGTCCGCAAAAGGCATTCACCTGCGGTGAACCTGGGCCTCGGGCGAACACGGTCAGGCCCCATGGTAGGAGCCCGGGGAGGCAATGGCAGCCTCTGCGGCCAGGCCTCGGACTCTCCCCGGGGCTCTCTCGGGTCCCAGGCGCCCTCTCTCGCCCGGGGAGTGCCCACGCCGTCCCCTGACCCCCGCAGGACGCCTGCATCCCGCCATAAGCGGCCCACCTCGTCCATGGAGCTGGGACACATGGGGCCGGGGTGCCAGCAACTGGCCTACGTGGCTGCAAACCCGCAGACCCCTCCGTCCCGTCCCCACCACTGCGAAGATCCCCCTGTTCTTCCATCCGTAAAGGGGTCCCCCTTTACGGATGGAAGAACAGGGGGGAGGCCCCCAGGAGATAGCTTTTGTCCGAGCCGCGGCTGGGTGGTTTCGGGCCAAGAGGCGGGGCCGCGCAGGCGCAAGCAGGCCCCACCCCAAGAGCATCCCTCCGGGCAACGTGCCCCTCCCTTGAGATATCAGGCCAGGTGCACAGGGTCCCTGGGCTGGTGTCAGAGTTAACGGAGGCCCTCCCTGCCACCCAGAGGACCGCGCGTTTTCCCGTGGACCACACTTGCCAGCCCGTCTCCCACCCCGCCAGAGGCAGAGTGCCAGGGAAGAGCTAGGGACCTGGGGCCGGGAAGAGGGGCCGGCCACGGTTCCGGGCCAGGTGGGGCGGGCCCGGGCGGGCGGGACCCACGCCCAGGGACCGGGTCTCCCTGGGGGTCTCGGGCCTGAGACCTGCCTGGGGGGCTAAGAGTCTCTCTTGGCTCAAACGGCCCCACCCTGCCCCGAGGCGGAAAACTTGGACCGAGACGCTTCTACTCTCTAAAGTCTGGGCTGAACTTTGCGAGAAGGGACTGTGTGCGCTGCGACCTGGGTCCCACAGAGCTCGAACCCCCCCTGCCCGTGAAGGGATCCGCGGCCTGTGGTCCCTGGTGTCCGCAAAAGGCATTCACCTGCGGAGAACCTGGGCCCAGGTGAGCGGGACCAGGCCCCACGGCAGGAGCCTGGGGAGGCCACTGGAGCCCCGGGGGCCAGGGCTGGGCATTTTCCCGGGTGCTCTCTCGGGTCCCAGGCGCCCTCTCTCGCCCGGGGAGTGCCCACGCCGTCCCCTGACCCCCGCAGGACGCCTGCATCCCGCCATAAGCGGCCCACCTCGTCCATGGAGCTGGGACACATGGGGCCGGGGTGCGAGCAACTGGCCTACGTGGCTGCAAAACCGCAGACCCCTCCGTCCCGTCCCAACCACTGCGAAGATCCCCCTGTTCTTCCATCCGTAAAGGGGTCCCCCTTACGGATGGAAGAACAGGGGGGAGGCCCCCAGGAGATGGCTTTTGTCCGAGCCGCGGCTGGGTGGTTTCGGGCCAAGAGGCGGGGCCGCGCAGGCGCAGGCAGGCCCCACCCCAAGAGCATCCCTCCGGGCAACGTGCCCCCCTCATTGAGATATCAGGCCAGGTCCACAGGGTCCCTGGGCTGGTGTCATAGTTAACGGAGGCCCTCCCTGCCACCCAGAGGACCGCGCGTTTTCCCGTGGACCACACTTCCCAGCAGCTCTCCCACCCCCGCAGAGGCAGAGTGCCAGGAAAGAACTAGGGACCTGGTGCCTGGAAGAGGGGCCGGCCACGGTTCCGCGCCAGGTGGAGCGGTTCCGGGCGGGCGGGCGGGACCCTCGACCAAGGACCGGTTCTCCCTTGGGGAGTCTGGCCTGTGCCCCGCCTGGGAGGCTAAGAGCCTTGCTTCGCCTGCAAAGCCCCCACCCTGCCACAAGGCGGCAGACTTGGACCCAGCCGCTTCAACCCTCCAGTCTCTGCGGAACCACCCAAAAATGGAGTGTGACCGCTGCGACCTCAGTCCCCCAGAGCTCGAACCCCCACCTCTGTGAGGGAATCGGCGACCTCCTGTCCTTGGCGTCCGCAAAAGGCATTCACCTGCGGTGAACCTGGGCCTCGGGCGAACCACGGTCAGGCCCCATGGTAGGAGCCCGGGGAGGCAATGGCAGCCTCTGCGGCCAGGCCTCGGACTCTCCCCGGGGCTCTCTCGGGTCCCAGGCGCCCTCTCTCGCCCGGGGAGTGCCCACGCCGTCCCCTGACCCCCGCAGGACGCCTGCATCCCGCAATAAGCGGCCCACCTCGTCCATGGAGCTGGGACACATGGGGCCGGGGTGCCAGCAACTGGCCTACGTGGCTGCAAACCCGCAGACCCCTCCGTCCCGTCCCCACCACTGCGAAGATCCCCCTGTTCTTCCATCCGTAAAGGGGTCCCCCTTTACGGATGGAAGAACAGGGGGGAGGCCCCCAGGAGATGGCTTTTGTCCGAGCCGCGGCTGGGTGGTTTCGGGCCAAGAGGCGGGGCCGCGCAGGCGCAGGCAGGCCCCACCACAAGAGCATCCCTCCGGGCAACGTGCCCCCCGCTTGAGATATCAGGTCAGGTCCACAGGGTCCCTGGGCTGGTGTCAGAGTTAACGGAGGCCCTCCCTGCCACCCAGAGGACCGCGCGTTTTCCCGTGGACCACACTTGCCAGCCCGTCTCCCACCCCGCCAGAGGCAGAGTGCCAGGGAAGAGCTAGGGACCTGGGGCCGGGAAGAGGGGCCGGCCACGGTTCCGGGCCAGGTGGGGCGGGCCCGGGCGGGCGGGACCCACGCCCAGGGACCGGGTCTCCCTGGGGGTCTCGGGCCTGAGACCTGCCTGGGGGGCTAAGAGTCTCTCTTGGCTCAAACGGCCCCACCCCTGCCCCGAGGCGGAAAACTTGGACCGAGACGCTTCTACTCTCTAAAGTCTGGGCTGAACTTTGCGAGAAGGGACTGTGTGCGCTGCGACCCTGGGTCCCACAGAGCTCGAACCCCCCCTGCCCGTGAAGGGATCCGCGGCCTGTGGTCCCTGGTGTCCGCAAAAGGCATTCACCTGCGGAGAACCTGGGCCCAGGTGAGCGGGACCAGGCCCACGGCAGGAGCCTGGGGAGGCCACTGGAGCCCCGGGGGCCAGGGCTGGGCATTTTCCGGGTGCTCTCTCGGGTCCCAGGCGCCCTCTCTCGCCCGGGGAGTGCCCACGCCGTCCCCTGACCCCCGCAGGACGCCTGCATCCCGCCATAAGCGGCCCACCTCGTCCATGGAGCTGGGACACATGGGGCCGGGGTGCGAGCAACTGGCCTACGTGGCTGCAAACCCGCAGACCCCTCCGTCCCGTCCCCACCACTGCGAAGATCCCCCTGTTCTTCCATCCGTAAAGGGGTCCCCCTTTACGGATGGAAGAACAGGGGGGAGGCCCCCAGGAGATGGCTTTTGTCCGAGCCGCGGCTGGGTGGTTTCGGGCCAAGAGGCGGGGCCGCGCAGGCGCAGGCAGGCCCCACCCCAAGAGCATCCCTCCGGGGCAACGTGCCCCCCCCTTGAGATATCAGGCCAGGTCCACAGGGTCCCTGGGCTGGTGTCAGAGTTAACGGAGGCCCTCCCTGCCACCCAGAGGACCGCGCGTTTTCCCGTGGACCACACTTCCCAGCAGCTCTCCCACCCCCGCAGAGGCAGAGTGCCAGGAAAGAACTAGGGACCTGGTGCCTGGAAGAGGGGCCGGCCACGGTTCCGCGCCAGGTGGAGCGGTTCCGGGCGGGCGGGCGGGACCTCGACCAAGGACCGGTTCTCCTTGGGGAGTCTGGCCTGTGCCCCGCCTGGGAGGCTAAGAGCCTTGCTTCGCCTGCAAAGCCCCCACCCTGCCACAAGGCGGCAGACTTGGACCCAGCCGCTTCAACCCTCCAGTCTCTGCGGAACCACCCAAAAATGGAGTGTGACCGCTGCGACCCTCAGTCCCCCAGAGCTCGAACCCCCACCTCTGTGAGGGAATCGGCGACCTCCTGTCCTTGGCGTCCGCAAAAGGCATTCACCTGCGGTGAACCTGGGCCTCGGGCGAACACGGTCAGGCCCCATGGTAGGAGCCCGGGGAGGCAATGGCAGCCTCTGCGGCCAGGCCTCGGACTCTCCCCGGGGCTCTCTCGGGTCCCAGGCGCCCTCTCTCGCCCGGGGAGTGCCCACGCCGTCCCCTGACCCCCGCAGGACGCCTGCATCCCGCCATAAGCGGCCCACCTCGTCCATGGAGCTGGGACACATGGGGCCGGGGTGCGAGCAACTGGCCTACGTGGCTGCAAACCCGCAGACCCCTCCGTCCCGTCCCCACCACTGCGAAGATCCCCCTGTTCTTCCATCCGTAAAGGGGTCCCCCTTTACGGATGGAAGAACAGGGGGGAGGCCCCCAGGAGATGGCTTTTGTCCGAGCCGCGGCTGGGTGGTTTCGGGCCAAGAGGCGGGGCCGCGCAGGCGCCAGGCAGGCCCCACCCCAAGAGCATCCCTCCGGGCAACGTGCCCCCCCCTTGAGATATCAGGCCAGGTGCACAGGGTCCCTGGGCTGGTGTCAGAGTTAACGGAGGCCCTCCCTGCCACCCAGAGGACCGCGCGTTTTCCCGTGGACCACACTTGCCAGCCCGTCTCCCACCCCGCCAGAGGCAGAGTGCCAGGGAAGAGCTAGGGACCTGGGGCCGGGAAGAGGGGCCGGCCACGGTTCCGGGCCAGG